>NW_026640883.1:6080000-6410908 GCF_028554395.1 Pezoporus wallicus
GGAAGGCATGCAAAGGCACATGAAAAACAGCAAGGTGCTTGGTGACTGAAGCACCGCCTGTATGAAGATAGGCTGAGAAAGTTGGGGCTGTTCAGCCTGGAGAAGAGAAGGCTGTGTGGAGACCTCATAGCAGCCTTCCAGTATCTGAAGGGGGCATATAAGGATGCTGGGGTTGGACACTTCATTAGGGACTGTAGTGATAGGACAAGGGATAACGGGTTAAAACTTAAACAGGAGAAGTTTAGACTAGATATAAGGAGGAAGCTCTTTCCTGTGAGGGTGGTGAGGCACTGGAATGGGTTGCCTAGGGAGGTTGTGAATGCTCCATCCCTGTTGGTGTTCAAGGCCAGGTTGGACAGAGCCTTGGGTGACATGTTCTAGAGTGAGGTGTCCCTGCCCATGGCAGGCGGTTGGAACTAGATGACCTTAAGGTCCTTTCCAAACCTATTATATGATTCTGTACTAGAGGAAGGCAGAGGAAACATTCTGCTTGTGTATTTTAATCTGGGCTTGTACAGTAGGAAAAATGGTTTCTAGCTTGGGAAGGCTTAATTTGGAGTAAGGACAGCTGTTGATCTGAGTTCATTGCCATACTATGTGAATGTCTTCCATTATAACATAGATGTTGTAGCTTTAATTTGTGAGTTAAACTGGTATCTTTAGCTATGCACAAAGAAGGATAGAAAAGTATTCGTCTAATCGGTGACAACTATGACTATCTGCTATTGGAGGTAGTTGTTAATAACTTGTTCAGATGACTTTCTGCTGGGTCCATGAAAGATTTTGAGAGCTGTTTAAATCTTTGCTTGGAGCCCTCAGTGTCTGTTGAGGGCAAGTTAGGACATGCAGTTGTGGTCATATGTGATGTGTGATATAAAAATGCCTTACATAAAATAAATAGTGGGAGAATAGGAGGAAATGTAGCTTACAGTTTGAATGTACCTTCCTCATTCTTAACTCTTCTGTAAAGAATTTAGCTGAATTGGTAGTGCTTCAAATTCCAACAGCAGCTTTAACTTTTATGTGCAAGGTGGTATTTCTAAGAGCCCTAATTATTCACTTGATTTTTCTAAAGGGCAAACAACCCCCATCCCCTCTTGTTCTAATTGCAATTCTTTGCAGGCCATTAGGTGTTCCTTTGCTAATTACAATCCAAAAGAAAAAGGGTGGAATGAAGGCGCTGCCAGATTCTCTTCTCAGCTTATAGGAAAACACTGTTTGCTAACTGTTGTTGACATATTACAGAAGGAAATGATGTTGAGTTTTGCTGTAGAAGTTGTTATTCCAGATTCTGGTGAGTACTTGGTAGTATAGTGGGGCGGGGGGGAAAGCCTAAATACAAGTAAGTATTCTGTGTTCACTTTCCTTCCACCTGCCCGGTACCTTTAAAAGAGGAATTTTTGTTGTTTTTCTCATTTATTTTTTTGCTTTAATAGATGCAAAATTGGGACCATGTTGTTCCTTTTTTCACATGTATTTTTAACTCTTTAAAAATGACAGTGTTAGTTTCGAATTCCACTAAGGATTTCACGAGCTTTTGGTCTATTTCGTACATGCTCACTAATGACAAAGCAATGTAACTTGCCAGCCTCTTGGAGAGAAGACCACGAAAAACACCACTGCATTCCTGAATGTGGTTTTTCATGGAACGCTGCATGTGCCTATTCCATGACTTTACAAGCAACTTAAGCACCTGTATTCCGGCTTTCAGTTGAAAATGACTGTATAGAAAGCTTGGAATACTGTTTGATGCATTAGAAATGGAATATGGGATAGTTAAGAAACTCAGGATTTCTTTGTAAACCTTGGTAACTCATTGCATGCTGAGTGTTGTAAATATGGAGGTATGTTATGAATCCTTGTGTCTGAAAAGCTGTACCAGTCTGCCATGACTTTTGAGTACATACTTGTTATTACTGCCTAGCTCGTTTAATGTAGTCAGTCTTGGAGCTGTGAATGCTTTCAGAAAACTCAAGTAGTTGGATTACTCTGAAATTACTTTTATTTTGCATCCTAAGCATATTAAATGTTCAACAAATAACTAGAGCATGCTGACTTTGTGATAGGGATATAGGTCAGGCTCAGAAGATGATTCTGAAATGAAACTAAGCCATGACTGTCTTGCATGGTAAATAACTTTTGTTTCTTACATCTGTATTCTAGGAGACTACCTAGCTACAGTACCTTTAGAAACAAAGCCTGATATAACTACAGGAACTGATGCTGAAGGAGGGGACTCCCCAAGAGGTAAGCAAGCAAATCAAGCTTCTTAGTAAGAGAAGGAACAAAAAAATTGGGGAATTTTAGGTCCTTCCATGTCGCACGATACTCTGAAAGTAGTGAATGTTCTAGCTGTTCACCACTGTCTTACTTAAAAGCACTGGTTAGCGAAGCTTCCTTCAGTTCACTAGTGATAGTAGCACATATGCTTTTTAATAGTATAAAGCACTTGTTTAGGGATAATCATAGAATGGTTTGGGTTGGAAAGAATCTTGAGATCATCTAGTTCCAACACCCTGCAGTGGGCAGGGATGCCTTACACTAAACCATGTTGCCCAAGGCTCTGTCCAGCCTGGCCTTTGAACACTGCCAGGGATGGAGCATTTACCACTTCCTTGGGCAACCTGCTCCAGTGCCTCACCACCCTCACAGTAAAGAACTTCTTCGTATCTAACTGAACTTCCCCTGTTTCAGTTTAAAACCATCACCCCTTGTCCTATCCCTGTAGTCCCTGATGAAGAGTCCCTCTCCAGCATCCTTCAGATATTGGAAGGCTGCTCTGAAGTCTCTACAGAGCCTTCTCTACTCCAGGCTGAACATGTGAGCATTATTAGCTCACGCTTCAATGGCTAATTCAATTTCATGGCTATTGTGACAAGAGCCTTCAAAGTCTGAAGAGTCAGGAAAAACAATAACCTGCTTCAGCATATTTAAATTTTCAGTCATCCAGCTTTTGATCAGCAACTTCCTTTTTTTGTTGTTTGGGTTTTTCTTTACAGTGTCAGAAAACCATTTGAAGAAAAGTAAAGCAAAAATGCCTCAAGATGAAGAATATCTTCACTGTGCTCATTCAGCTCCAGAGGATGTCTCTGTATGTGTTGGAGATGTGTTTTCTGCTATGGTTTCTGGCATGCAAAGTCCAGAAGACTTCTTCTGTCAGCCAGTACGCAACTGCCGTAAGTGCCAGTGGGATTCAGGATGCCTACTGTGGTATTCTGGTTTCTCAGTAGAGTGGCTGGAGGGAGGTGTTGCTGCTCTTGTGGTTTGACCTGAGATGATGATTCCCTGTAGCTTTAGGCCATGCCTCAGTCCGTTAAGAGCCATGGTGGTGTGTAGGATAGATTTGAGTGGCATTAGCCTGTAAGGTGATAATGTGTGGGCAGTCCAAGCATTGCAAAATAAAGAGATGGTGTGGTGTGGATTTCAGCAATCCAAAGTCAATTTGTATCACAATTACTTAATGTTAAATATATTGCCTCACATGTGCCAGAAATATGTTTGATTACTTTTATTCCTACAATACCTTGTTGCTTTATCACTGGAGGGAAATGTTTCCTTATAGGCTGGCTGCATGGCCTGAACTTTGTTACATAGTATGGGGAGAATATCTGAGTATGAGAAAGGCTGATTAGAGTGCCCACACCCACTTTGGTGTCATCTGATATAGTAAGACAGTAAGACTGTGAGTAACACAATAGTGGGCCAGAGTGCTAGGCTGCAGGGACTGCTGGTGCCCCACAGTGCCCATAAGCAGATGTCTGGGGGAGAATAATAGCAGAATAAGTTTGTGGGGTGTGACCTCCTAGTGCTGTCCAAGCCAGAGTTTGTGTGTTTTCAGCTAAAAGGGCTTCTGCAGCTGGATGTGATATGGTGTGTCTCCTACATTGGATTTCTCTTCTGTGTACTTGTACAGCCTTTGAATTCTGGGTAGACTCGATGCATAACATGTCGTTTGGCAAGAAGTGACCTTATCTGTGTGTTGTCTGAAGAGCTGTCTCTTTGGTTTCTTTCTAGTATGCTTACAGTTTCCATTTTCAATTCCTACTGGCTTCAGTCTCTTTCCTGTATTGACTGTTTTTCCCTGTTCATTTTCTTTAACACTGACTCCCCAGGCTCACATGAGGGCTGACTGTTTTTTTTCTGGTTTGAAGAGTTCTGGTTTCATCACTATTTTGGTATTACATTAAACATTATGTGAAAAATCTCCATTATACTGCAAGATCTTCTTTGATCTTAAGATTTGTATACTTTAGTAATAATTACAACATAGTGTATGTTCCAAATCTCTCTATATTTTAACGTTAGGTCAACTTGCTGAGCTTCAAGTGTCTCTTAATGAACACTGTGGCAAACTTCCCAGTAGTCCAGCTTTCCGTCCTCCTGTTGGGAATGTGTGCTGTGCCCAGTTCACAGGTAAAAATGGAGTGAAAATATGGCTCTTATGTCACTTTATTTGAAAAACAGTGTTATGATTATGTTTAGAAATATTTCATAGTTAATTTTATTGTTTGGTTTTAGCTGTGGATAGCAGTTGGTAATAATGTAAAGAAGTTATTAATAGCAAATGGTGACATCTAGAAAACACTAGCTTAAAAAAATTTTAGACCATAAATTGGTGCCTTCATTGTGCAGACTCTTTACACTGGATTAATTTTTGTATATAGGAGCTTTTTAAGAGACCATGAAAGTAATTTGGGGGCTTCTGTGTTGGTGAGCACCATTTCCTGTGGCTGGAAGTAAACAGGCCCCCAAAAGAGAGACAGAAGAAATGGGCTCATAATATCTAGTGATGGTTCTTTGATAGATGACGACTTAATGTTATTTAGCAAACACCTGATAGTCCTGAGTTGTATGTTGAGAAATTAGGTTCTATCTGACAGTGATCACTAATGTCAAGCTTTTACAAGTCTCATGATAAAATTGAGCCTTGCCTAAACATAGGCAAATTCTCTGCATAAAGCAGTGTTTTGTGCTAGGAACTGGAAGTCTGTATGAAAGACATACCTTTTATTGATTGGAGTCTGAAGTCCTGTTTGCCTGAAGGCAGTAGAATGAAGATGAATCTCTCTTCCTCACAGATCATTGTCCCATTCATCAGCTTTTAAGGAAGAAAAAAAGCTGCTCTTATGCCTTTTTTGTTGCTCAGAAATGTTGCTGTTGTTACTTTGTGATTGACAGGCATTCCTGGTCATTTCTTTCTTTCTATTTCTTGTAGCTTTGCTGCTTTGAACAAATTAGTTGTGGAACTGATCAGAAAAACTGAAATGTTGGGTTTTTTTTTTATGTTCTGATAAACAGTAAGCTGTCTTGGCATTTGAATGGGTATGGGTTTCAGGTGCCTAGCTGGGAAAAGCTATGAGATCAGTACCTGAGATATCATGAGAAACTTCACTAAGCTTGTGTTTCTGTTCCTCACATCTTTCAGTTGAATTCAAATACTGAAATCATTAATCTGTGGTTTTGCTTTTGAATTGCATGTCATTGTGATCATCTGAGAGACTGTTGTTTGTTTAAATGTATTTAACTTCAGCACTACATCCACATAATGTAACCAATTCTTTGTTGCTATATGTATTTGTGAAGGGGGGGGATGTCTTTATGGAAAGAAGTTTGCAACAATGAAGTTGTGCAAAGGGTGATGGTGGTGGATGTTGCATCATCCATTCACCTTGTGTGAAGGTCTGTATGAACTTAATGCTGTTGGTTTATGTAGAGATTCGTGGTGTATTTTTAGATTGGTCTACCCAAAAGATCATTCTGTGCTCAGAAGTTAAACTACAATGAACACTTGTATCTTTCTTTCAGAAGACAGTTGTTGGTATCGTGCTACTGTTGTAGCGTATGCCTCTGAAGAGGCTGTTGTGGCAGAGTACATAGATTATGGTAATTCTGAAGTTCTTCCACTAACTAAACTTCGTCCTATGATTCCAAGATTAATGGACCTGCCAGCTCAAGCCATAAGGTGTACCTTGGCAGGTATGAAATAAATCGGCAGTTTCAAACTGGATAAAGGCAATATAAGTGGGGTGGGGTTTTATAGTGATCACATCTGTAGTATCTTCTGTTGAAATATGGGGAAGGATAGAGAACAGAAGGTGTTGTTTCCTGAATTCTTAATTGTGGCACATCTACAAAATGGGCTAAGTCTTTCCTAATGTACCTGATGATCTGCAGTTGTATGGTTGGAAAACTGTGTTATATTAACATATCTGTTAGGTTTTCAGTGTGCTTTTTTTCTAAGCAAAATTCAGTCACCTACTGGATTGTGGAATTCTTTAATCCATGTGCTTCTGATGCTGCAGGGGAAGCTACAATTCCATTTTTTGTCTTGCAGTTTGAATTGTATCTCTGTGTGTTCTTTCCTGTCCTCCCCTGGCTCTAGGGCAAATCTAGTGAAACTACCAGTAGACTCCTCTCTGTAGTCTTGTAAAATCTGTCAAATTATAGAAAGGATGTTAACACTTTCTAGTTCATCCTTCTGTCTTAAACCAGGATCATGACTTCCTTTTTGACATACTTGTTTAACCTGCTGTTGGAAATTGTTTTCTGTCTGTTCCTGTCAGTCTGCAAAATAATCCTCCCCTTTGCTTCTATGCCCTTCCTTTAGAATACTCAATGTCTTATCCTTTCTTTATGTTATGTGACATTTAATCTGCTTTCCATTCGTTTTATAAAGTCAGGAAGCTAGAATATGCTCCTCAGACTTCAGAAGGTAAACATGAAGCAATGGTTCCCTTGTATGTAGAGATATAACCAGTGCATATGGAATGTGACCTAAACAAATCTCTTTTCTGGGACAAACCATGATGCCTATAGAGGATGAGTGTTCCAAGATGAAAAAAGGTCCTAAACACAACATGGAAGCAAAGAACTGATCAGAGAAGATCTTTTCTGATAAGACTCAAATATTACTGCTGCATAAAATATCCTTATGGAAGGCAACTTCTGCCAATCTGTTACTATAAAGTTCTGGTTATAACTTGGATTTTAGCCATAAATTTAGTAGTATGGAGAGTAAACATTTAAGGAGGAAGAAGCTTAGAGGAGCAGATACAGTGGCTGAGATGGTTAAGGTTCTTCAAAACTGTATGTTGCAAGTCTTTGAGTCTCATGACTATACTTCTTAAATGTTCATCCTAAGGAAGTATTAAACCTGAATTTATGCTTTTATTTGAGTAGTAGGCTAATTGTACATGATCTTTGTCTTTTTATTAAATCCAAGTACTCTAAAGTTCAGAATCTAAGTAACTAGGTTTGAAATCTGACAAACACGAGGAGTGAGGATGAGTCACTTGATACATTAGCTGCTTAATCTTTTGTTTTAAACAGTGTTTAATAATTCTGTGAAATACGCTCTTGAGAATAAATCTGTAAAAGATGTTGACATGCTGAAACTTGGACTGTCCTCAGACCCTTTCCATACTATGTCACCTTTTAGGTGTAAAGCGACCATTAGGAGGGTGGACATCAGAAGATACTTGTTTTATGAAACAACTGGTAAAAGACAAAGTGTTTACAGTAAAAGTAGTAGGTAAACACAGTTACAGATCTGTGGTGGAGCTTGTAGATGCATCAGTTACTCCAGCAATAAATGTATCAAGCCATCTCATAGAGAGAGGCTGTAGAGCTGAAGAACCAAGAATGGCCTTGCCAGCAATTGGAATGAATGACGTTAAGCAAGCAAATGGTGAGTACAGGCATGTTCTGCTGAACTGGAGTTATTTAACCTCCCTGCTACAGTGGGTACAAAGAATGCAAGTCCTTAACTGGTAAGAACTTCTCAGCCGAGCTCATGAAGTCTGGCTTTCACAGTGGATGCCAGCCACGCTAGGCTTAAGTCTTAAAAAGCCTGTCAGTTGTTTCTGCATGCTGCTGCTTACCACAAAGTGTCACAAACTTGGCAGCTGTGAAAAATACAAGAAGATTTAATAATATGCTTAATGGATGAAATAACGGCTTCTCCAATCTGCCATCATTTAGTTTTCATGTGATCTGTTCTACAACTTGTGTTAAATAATAAGCTTTTTTTCAGGTACTGGAGTATAATATAGAGTGTAAGTTTCTACAACCAGTCTTTCTGTCCTTGTTCTTTTTGTTGTTCTTTGTAATCTTTTGTTCTTCTTCTTGTCCTTAGATTATTTCCAGTACTCTGTGACAGCTTTTCCTCTCTTTTATGCCCCCTCCCCTGTTTCCCAGAGTCCCTCTTGCTCAAATTATTACCGCTAGCCCATACCTCTTCATGTGCCATTGATCAAGTACGTTAACCAAGTAGCACATTTCTCTTACTTTACTTTGTTCTGCAAAAAGGGTCTCCCTGGTAATGAATCTGATGGATTATTTAAAACAAGAAATCCCAGGACATGAATGAGCATTCAGGATGTATCATTTTTTCCTGTAAAAATTATTTTCTCTTCCTTTCTTTTCATCTCTGTCCTTTCTAGAGGACACAACAAACAAAAGCATTTGCAAGTGGAATAAATTAACTCTGAAACAAACAGTTGATGTCATAGTGTGTACGCTGTACAGTCCTGGAGAATTCTACTGTCATATTTCAAATAACAGTGGTAAGTTTGTTCAGCTTTTTTCTTTCTGCTGGTTTATTTGCTTCCTGACTGTCATTTACTGTAGTTCTAATGCATCATGGTTTCAAGTGGGCTTGTTGCATGAATACTTACCTCTGAAGTTTTGGTCTGAGAATACAAGTGGAATATTGGAGAAGTTGGGTGATGGTATGTAGTGACTCTGAGACTGAAAGCTGAAGATGTTGAAGATAAGCAGTTAAATGAAATTTAAAGAATGTAGAGAAAAGTGAGAAGAGCAACTATATGATTCTATGATTCTATAACCAAGGCAATGGAGAGATAAACGGAAGATGGCAAGAGGTTACCTATGCCCGTACAATATTTACTAGTGCTCTCCTCTAGTACCCTGTCCTATTCTAAGTTAGAAAAAACCTACAAAGATTCAAAAGAAATAACATGAAAATGAGAAAATGCAGCTTTTGAGACTTGACTTCCCCTTGGATAAGCTAAAAAAAAACCCAGATAATGTTGTTGTGCTATCCTGTATAAAGACTTCTAATAGCCACTGGCATTTTAACCTACTAAAAGACCTGCATGATGAAATTCAGTGGCTGGAAGTGGAAGATAAATGCATTCAAACCAAAAATAAGGCAGATATTAAAGGGGGGAAGGTTTGTTCTTTGTCTCTAGGGATAGTATAGATACATGGCTTCTCACCTTTCAAACACAACAGAGTTCCTCTCTAGAAGTGATGCTATAGAAAGAAATATAGAAGCAAGTAGGATGAGATCCCATAACCTGTCATATGCATTGGCTGAACTAGATAATTCCAGTGGTTGTAAAACATACTTCAGTTTCTGGAGTGGAGGGGGCTTGCTGGATTAGCAGATAGAATTGCTGATCATTTAGTTATTATACTGAAGTAATTTGTCAGAGAAAAATCAGCTATCTCACTTCTTCCTGCTACTAAGTCTGTCTGGTAGGTGAAATGACCCAGTGTCAACAGTTACTTATTCATGAAGCTCTAAAATTCACTGAAATCTCCCATCAAACCTTTAAAAAAGCTGCACAGCAAACACCATTGATCAAGTTCAAGTCAAGTTACTTTGTTGATCTCATCTCTTTTTCTTTCTTTCAGAGTTAAATGCTCTAAACTTACTTAACAAATCATTGTCTGAATACTGTCAGAAAACACCACCAAATGTTTTTAAGCCTGAGAATGGAGAACCTTGCTGTGCCTTCTTCTCTGGTAAAATGTCTTTGTTTCTACAGGGTGAATGTAAAGCAAAAAAAATAGTTTTAATTTCTTACAACGATGCTGGCAAGGGACTCTTCATCAGGGATTGTAGTGATAGGACAAGGAGCAATGTGTTTGAACTGACAAAGGGAAAGTTTGGATTAGATATAAGGAAGTTCTTTACTGTGAGGGTGGTGAGGCACTGGAATGGGTTGCCTAGGGAAGCTGTGAATGCTCCATCACTGTTGGTGTTCAAGGCCAGGTTGGACAGAGCATGGGTGACATGGTCTAGAGTGAGGCATCCCTGCCCATGGCAGGGGGGTTGGAACTGGATGAGCTTAAGGTCCTTTCCAACCCAAACCATTCAATGATTCTGTGAATTGGCAGAGTATAGCAAAGAATTGGATTTATTTATTAGAAGCTAAATGCTGGTAAACCTACGAAATGTACTAAGCAATTTATTTTTTCTCTTAATTAGATGATGGTTACTGGTACCGTGCATTGGTGCAAAATGTTTGTTCAGGTGGGACTGTTAAAGTGTGCTTTGTGGACTATGGAAACGTGGAGGAGGTACCACTGGATAAAATACGTCAGATCTCATCCTCGTTCCTAAAACTTCCATTTCAAGGAATTAAATGCTGGCTCTCAGGTGGATTTTCATATGGATTCTTTCTCTTCTAAGAGCTATTGCATTTAGAGACTTGCTGCTCTGTGGGGTGGAGGTGGTGACGTGGTCTGTACTTCACAATACTCTGTTTTTCTGGGGGTGTGTGGGTTTTATTTGTTTGATTTTTAATATGTGTGTCTGTTGCTTCCAGCTTCTGGAAATTGTGGGAACTCTTGTTTTAGCCTTACTACACAGCAGACTGGCATTTAAAGATGGTGGCTCTTCCCTGAGCTCCTGACAGTGCTATGGAGCGATCTGCATGGAGGTTACTTACTGATTCACCAGTCAAAGGGAACTTGTCATTTAGTTCTGCTTCATCTGTAATGCTTACTAACTTTTGGTTGTTGCCTTGCTAAGAATAAATGTGCTTTTCTGTACAGAACTTAATTATTACACAAAACTCTTGCAGGCAAAGGAGCTCGTCTGTTTTTGTGAAGCAAATTGGCTTTTCAGTTCTCACAGATATTTTAATTGATTCTTGCAGAGTTTAGCACCATGCTGCTATTTCTCAGTCTTCTACCAGTTCTCTGCCTTTTCTGTACCAAATCACTCAGAATTCTAGAGCTATTCTGTTTTCCTAATGTAGTCTATTTGACTTAAAAAATGTGGAAACAGGAAAAAGCTCGAGACCACACTTTGTCAAAGTGGGTTTTGCTGGTTTGGGTGGGGGGGTTGTCTCTTAAACACTTTTTTTTTCTGCTGTTTTGACAAAGTGGTTATATTAAAGTGATTCATAAACAGTCTTAACAGTTGTTGCTTGTGCTAAGGCACAAGGATTTACTTGGTAAAATGCCATAAAATGTAGGAAACCAAGCTTGAGAGTCTTGAGGAAATGCCTCCTTTTAGAAGAAAGGAGGAAGAGGGAGACCAGTTAACAGGGTGAAGTACAATGTGTATCCCGAATGTAGTAAAAGTAGCCTTGGAATTTTAAATTATCATTAAAAATAAAGGTGGTGGGGAGGGTAAAGGAAAATAAAATGTTCAAGAAAATCACTTAATGAAGGCATTTTGAAAAGTTCTTCTATTTCCTAGGTATAAAGCCTGTTAGCAGCAAATGGATTCCAGAAGCTACAGCAAGATTTCATACGTATGCTGTAGGGATGAAGCTTCAAGCCAGAGTAACTTCCCTTTCCAGGGATGGGGCGGGTGTAGAGCTTATTGATAATTCCACAGGTTGTCCTAAAGTGATCAATGAGTTACTAACTTCTGAAAAACTGGCTGTAAAGGAAGTTCTACAAGAAAAAACTAAGCTTCCAAACAAGCCTGTTGACAAGAAAGGTAACTAAATGAATGGTAACTTTTAGATTGCACAAGCAACTTCAGCATTCCAGTCTTTAACCACGATCTTGCCATTCAGCTGTAGTTAATATCAATAATAACCATGCATAGTTTTGATTGTATTATCAGTTTTTACAGTTAAACACAAGCTGCCCTGCAGGTGGCATTATAGACAGAAAGAGATAAAAATGAAAAGGTACTCTGTAACAGTTACTTATGGTATGTCTGTGCTTGGAGAAAAGTGATACACTGCCTTTTCTTACTGTTCTGTTAGAAACGTCACTTGGGCACTGGAAGTCGATCAGATTGGCTATAGATGAAACCATGTCTGTCTGTGTAACAGAAGTTGTAAGCCCAGACTTGTTCTATGCTGTACCAGTTAAAACTAAAGGTAAGAAAGTGTTCACTGTTCCTAATACCAGTAAAAAGTCCCTGTTGCAAGCTCGTTCATAAAATGAATGCCTGTAGTGAACTGAACCTTGTGGAAGTGTAGCTTGGACAGTAGAAACAAAATATCAAAGGTGGAAGCAGAGGAGCTTAAAAGTAGGTATTCTTTTCATTATACTCAAACGTGGTTAGTTATTAAATTGCTTTTTTTTTCCTGTAGATCAACTACATAGGCAGTTGATTGAACTACAAGACTATTGTAAGTCTTGTATTAAGGAGCCCTTCAAACCAAAACCGGGTGAAGCCTGTTGTGCCAGGTTTTCAGGTGAGGCAATCCTTTGTTCTTATTTCCTTGACTAGTGTTACAGTTTTCGCCTTTCCTTTAGGAAAAGGACAGCTGCCAGCTTGAAAGTGCCAGCTCTTAATTCTGCTCCAGAAGGTAGTCTGGCTGCATCTTTAGGGCAAGGAAACCATCTGACAGCCTAAAAAATATAAGGAATAGGTTGTGCCCTGCAGGATGCATGGAGCTTTAAGAGAAAAGAAAGCTAGTTACTGTTTAAACTGAAATTAGTGTCCGAGTTACAGGGACATGAGATTTATGGCAGAGCAGTAGTGTACTTGCATCTATATAGACCCACTTCTGGTTTGTGGGTCCCTGGGCATGTGTTTTGTTGATGCTGGCTGTGACAGCTGATCATTCAGCCTTGTTAGTGTAACAAGCTGTCCAATGTTAGCACACTTAGTCCAAGTCAGAAGTATTCTTAAGTGAGGGAATTTACTGCCTTAATCTTTCAGAAGAGGGGATGCTCTGCTGGGTTATTAGCACAGTATTTTAAGAGAGGAGTGTTGGCTCATAACTATTATAAGTTGACTGCATGCAGGCTGTTGCAGGAGATCTGAGTGCTGAAAATGAGCTTGGGTGTTAGATGGGATAGCAGCTCCTAGGAAACAGGTGAATTAAAGTACTCGGCAGACAACAAGAGCATACCTAAGCGTTTGACAGTTGGGTTTAACTTCCACTGATTTCTGCCTTATATTTTGTTTATGACTTTTCAGGATAACTGAGGGAAAATGTTTAGGGTTTTCTCTTTCTTTTTTTTTTAATTTTGGTTATGTTTTGAGAGGGAGTATGTGTTGGAAAATTAAGAAGCTGGTAATACAGTGTGCAGATAGCCTTAAAGTCTTGTAGTGAAAATCTTACCTATTTACAATACAGCAATCAGAAGCTTGTTCTGTGGGCTTGCTACTTGTCAAGTGGCCTTTTGTACGTACCAGAGTATTTAAAAATGCCTGGAAGGCTGTATAGAGTCTTGTTCTCTGGATGAGCTGTGTTTTGCAAGATTGTACTTCATGTGATTCTTGTCTTAATCTTTTTCAGGTGATGGCCGTTGGTACAGAGCTCTTGTTCTGAAAGATTTTCGGTCTGTAGTGGAAGTCCTGTATGCAGACTATGGGAACAAAGAAACTTTACCACTTTCAGAAGTGCTGCCAATCACCGATTCCTACTTAAAGCTGCCATTTCAGGCAATTACATGTTCACTTGCAGGTAACAAAATATACAGAAAAACACCCAAAAAAAACCCTGTAAATAAATAAATCTGTACCTGTTCTGATGATCATGTTAATTCCTTAACTCTGATAAACAATAAGGTGATCTGCTGAAATAGAGGTAATCTGTGGAAGCTGTTTCAGAAATTATGGTTTTAGTTAATTATCTGTAGAATCTAAGCTATTTACGTTAAAAAAATTTAGCAGCATCGTACTTTCAAAAGCAGTGATAGCATTATGTGTAAGATTCAAGTTGCATCATAAAGGAATTCTGTATAGAGCAAACTTTGGTTTGGGGTTTGTTTTTTTTTTTGCAGGCATAGAGAAATCTGATCAGCCTCCATTATTACAAGTTGACAAGTTGAAAGAAATGTTATTGAATAAATGCATCATGATTAAAGTGAAAGGGATTAATGGAAATACTAATCTAGTAACAGTGGAGAAACTTTGGGAAAACGGCAGTCTGAAAGTAGCTGTAACAGAAGGTTTGGTCAAATCCAGCAGTGCTGAAAGCTTACGCCCTGAGCGTCAAGGTACGCACTTAATACTTCAGATTACTTAATTTGAAGAACTGTGAGCACATGAGATGCCTGGCTTTTCCTTCTAAAAACTTTAGCCAAATTCCATGTGTCACCCCCTTAAATGAGGGAAGCAATGTCCATGTGTGTTTTGCTCATTCACTTCCTTTGTGTGTTTTTTTTTGTAGGCAATGCATGTGGGACCAAATGCTGCTGCACAGAATTAAAAATACAAGTAAGATTCAGTCCAGGCAACACTCTTCTACATTTCCAGGATTTAAAAGAAACCCCATGTGGGACACAGATGGCAGCAGGGAGATAATTGCTAACATTGAAGATGAGCAAAGTGAACATACCAACACTTGTTCTCGATTTGTTTTACAAGTGGTAATAATTAGAGCACCCTGAAACTGAGGGAGGATAGTGCACAGATCACACACACTCCATTAGTCTGTTTTGCCCCATGCACAGCTCTCTTCTTTCTTTTCCTAGAGTATATAGGCTCAGGAGGGTTCATTTTTGTCTGCTGTGTAAAGGTAGTTGTGGTGTTTTGCATAAACTATGTCACTTGGAGGGCAGCTGGATTTTTCCAGTAATATGGCAATGTTTTGCTGTGGTTGCAGCTTGGCAGAGAGCTGCCCATGTAAGTCTTACAGTGTGTATTTCTGGTAGCAGAGATTAATACTAATGTGTGCCACAGTCATTCATGAAGCTAGGGCTGAGAACCTGAGTTCAGAATACTGGAATCTGTAAGAGTGTTGCTAGATTGTCTCTTTACACTTAGGACATATTCCTGTGATTTTGGAAAGCTTTCTGGCTTTAAGCTTTCTCATAATTTTGAATTGGGCTATTTATGAAAAATTAGAACTTTAAGCTTACTAAAAGTAACTTAAAGTATACCAGAAAAAATACATCGGCCTTTTGCAAAGTGAGGATCTTTGTCAGAGGGATGAGAAAAACCTTGAATTTTCAAGATGGAAACCTCTTTCAGGTGTGGTTCAAACTTCCCCCTCTCACCCCAGCCAGTGGCAGCAAGGTCAAAAGCAAAAACATGCACTGTGATATTTTGGAGGTAGGAAAAGCATTTCTCTCAAGGTCATTTAGACCTTTACTGCTTTGGAGTAAGTTTTGCTACCAGGAGTTTAGTGGCAGAAAGGCAGAACCATGCTGTTCCTGAATGTAGTTCATTTGTCTGTCCCAGTGTAGGTAGCTGGACCTCCATTTCCCTTTCCCCTCTACATCTATTTGATCTTCCAGTTAGATCTAGCTAATGTCTTCTGACTTCAATGTGAGTTTTCTGTTTTCTGTTATCCTACTGTATAAGTTTGGCTCACTGTCATGACAGATAAAGGTAGGACAGGAGATTCCAAAATAACTCAAAACATCAGGAAATAGATGTGTGAATAACCAATTTGAGTATTTCATCAGTATGGTTCAAGGAAGCTGCTGCTTCAGGGGAAAAAAGGGGAGCAATGACAGGGGGGAGTCAGCTACAATTCTACTGGCTTTTTACACATCCAGAAGGTTTTACAGCAGAAAGGACTTGTATATTCATTGAACTAATACAGGATTTAGCAAGAGTTCTGTAGTTTTAGGAAGTATCGTAATAGGAAATCAGCAATTTAAAAGACAAATCTTATGTTTCTGTTTATTCCACAGCTTAAAAAGCATGAGCAGATCCTACTCTTCCTTTTAAACAAGTATGGGAATCCAGAGGGATTCAATGAAATGAAAAAACTGTTGGAACACTAAGTCTCCAATGGGCCATTCACTTCTACATATACCAAGTTGCTGCAGTTCCTATATTGGAAGAGCCAGGTGTACTCATCAGCTTGAAAATGAGTAGCTCTATAGGAATTCTTCTGTTTAAGTACCTGTATTTATCTGTATACTGGGATTGTTCTGAAATATGTAGCTTGAAGGATTTCAAAGCAGCAAGCTCAAATTAATGTTATGTTTTTTGCTTTGTACAACCATGTGCTGCTGGTTTTGCCTTTCATTTTGCTGTTGAATGCACATAACTGAGAATGGTCATTGCATTGTGAGTCTAGTCTTCAAACTGACATTTGAAATGACTGTAATCATAAAGCTTACTTCAATTTTGATACCATTAGTCTTAAGTGAAAAAACTGTATCTTGATATAGTCGTCTTTCAGTTTGATTTCCAGTCTGAAGTTAGACTGAAAATTGTTTTACATCAGCTTGGTTTCAGTATCATTAATGGCTGAATCTTGTCTTGGACTACCTGCAGGTAGTTCTGTCTAAAAATCACTAAACACGTAAAAGCACACAGTTCTTTATTTACACTTATACTGTGTAATCTGCATCTGTGAATATTGTTTTGAAGTAAATAGTATTGGAGCTGTTTTGGCTGTAGCTACATTGTTGGGATTTTTATACCATCATGCTCTTTCACATCATAATAGTCTCATTCTGGGCTGTGACAAAAATACTGAATCAGATTATTGTGGGGATTTTGGTACCTCTCTAAAGTGGAGCAGATACTTAGTTATCATTTCTGACTAATCCGGAAGCAATGTTGCTAAGGATGCCAAGTTGCTGTGCATACAGCACAGCAGATGCTTGTTGAAACTGTGGAGTCAGCTTTTTTTTTCCACTTGAAGTATGTATTTGAGGCTCTGTGCAACTCGGAAGTATCTTGAGATTAAACTTGGTGTGAAAGTGAAATATTTTATGTTTGAATGTTTTATTACACTTGCCTCAGATTGCTTGTTTTCCTACCTCTTGGTTTCTGTTGTGTCATAATCTAATGATTATTCTAATGAAAAATGCTGGGGTGTTGAGCTCTTTGTGCCCCTGGTTCTGAACCAAGATTGTGGCTGTCAAGTGTCCTTTGACTTCCTGGGGCAAGTGTGACTTTAACAAGCATTTACCCACTTGGAAAGCAACTCCCTGATGCTTCAGTCCTCTTCACTTTTCCACATACTCTCCTAGCACCTAGGCACTCCATTTCAGAAGGTGACTCAGACTATAGCAGTCAAAAGCAATGACTTTGTCCAGACTTTATAAGCAGGGGAAAGGAAAAGGGAATCTCTGCTGGTTATACTTGGGCAAAAACCTCTGGAACGTAGTGGTTTTTGTCTCGGTTGAAGGTGTATGTATGGTGCAGCACAATAGTATCTGACAGTAATTCCTCTATCCCTCTCGGGAGAGGAGAAGAGACTTGGTATGGTTCAGAGACCTATTTCACTCCTTATTTTCAGAGGAAACCTTTGGGAACACTGATGTAGGGACATACCAAGCAACAATCTGGAAACCTATTGTGACTTCTTCCTCTTGCTTTAGTCTGCTACTTTTAATTTGTAATTGAAATCTGGTCTTGAAGTGACAAATCATCAGCTATAATTATCTAAATGCTAGTACACAATCTAAATTGTAGTGTGTGATTATGTCTGAAGATTTAAGTTAAATATTAGGAAGAAATTATTTACTGTGACCACAATTCATTGTGTGTCCTTATTCTTGCTGTGGAGTCTGCATTGCTCTGCTTTCAAGGGTAAATAAGGACTGTTGATGGTGAGTATGGCAGGCACCCCATGGCTTGCAGGAGAGAAGATTTGAAAAGCAGAATCAGGAAAGTGATGCAGGAATGAGATCTGGTACTTTGGTATGGCTTCTGCTAATGGAATAATATTATCACTTAAATTCTGCTTTATTCTTAGAAAATCTAGGTTAATAGTTAATAATTTTCAAATAATAGTGGAATGTGGAGTTCTTTTGCATGTGTTCAGTTGTAAAAGGAGAAAGAAAAAAGCGATAATTATTTAAATCGGGTCCCTTAAATGATTCCTCTATGTGTAGCAGGTATGATTAGGGTATTTTCACTCACAGGTAGAGAATAGTTTGCTGTGGAAAAACATTAGGGAAGACATTCTCTAAAAACCATTAAAAAGCTGATTCATAAATGAAATCACGTCATGGCTGTGGGTGTTGCAAAGCAACCTCTGGTCTGTGGTTTTACCTCTCCTCCAGTTACCTGTGCTCTGGGGCACCACCATTTCCAGCTGTGTTTAGTCTGTGGGATGAGTGGGTACAGCAGTGTGCATCCCGAAGGCAACCTAGAGCAAGGTGGGTGTTGTCCGGTTTGGTTTGGTCCTAACTGTAGGTGGCAGGATGTGCTGGGTGAGGCGAGAGGCTGGCACAGCTGAGCGCGATATAAATCCCAAGTGTGAAGGGAGCTGCTCACAAACCCTCAGGTGCACAAGGGTTCGCACAGCAGACCTGGCAGACAAAAGGTAACGTGCAATTTAAACTGGGTGGTTTTCCCTCGTTTCAGTTCGTAACATCTTAAAGCTCCTCCTCGGCGAATCGGGATCAGGACCATGTGGGACAGCAGCGGTACCGTGGCTGTGATGCGCTCGGTGGCCGGAGTGGGGCTGGCGGCGGATCCCTGCGGCACCGGGAGAGGGGCAAGGGCCGGGCGGGCAGCTTCTCCTCTTCCTCCTCCTCCTCCTTCTCTCCTCGCTGTCCCGGCGCTCGGGGACCGGGGCTGCGGTCGCCTTCTCCTGACCGTCCGGGCGGGACGAGGAGGCGATGGCATCGGGGTGAGTGTTCGGGCAGCGCCGGGACGGTCCGGGCAGCCGGGCGGGCCCCCGGCGGGGTGTAGGGGGTGCTGGGGAGCAACGAGGGCCCTGCTGGCCACGTTGAAGCCCGTGAGCCGATTGGGATGAAGGGAGGCGATGGAGCAAGGCACCTGAAAACCCCGTTGCTGAGCCGATGTCCAGTCCCAGGCCAGGGGAGGACCTGGCACCCGGGGGGGTTTGAGCCCAGCCTCTGTGTGTTCCGCCTTTGGTGCGGTAGCGCGGTGCCCCCCAGGAGCAAGAGGTTTGCTCCTGTGCTTGGTAAGGCGGACTGGGTCAGTCTCGTCTTGAGCAAGGGGTGAATTTGTTCACTGTAATAAAGGAATAGCGCCATGCTGGGTTATTGAAATAACAAAACCCCACCACCCAGAAAAGCAGCCCTGGCCCCTGCTCTAATGCTTTAATTGACTCGTTTCCAGCAGTTTTGAGGTGCGGCGAGGGGGAAATGTGCTGAACTTGCCAGGGCAGGCTTCAGACAGGTTGTGTCTCACGTCCTTAATGTAAAACCCATCTGCAGAAGACACAAAGGCAGCTTGATGAAGCAAAGAATGAAGGACCTGGAATGGTAGTGGCGCTTCATGGAAGAATGTAGAGAAGCCCCTGTCTTTGAGTACACACGATAGCTGGTATTCCTGATGTGTTGCAGTGGCTAGAGGGCTCAGGCTGGATCCCACTTGTACTATAAATTCATGCACCTGTGAGCAAGTTGCTTTGTCTCTCTGTATCTTGGTTTCTGTGTGTGTTAAAGAGGGATGAAAATGTCTTCCCACGTGGTCTGGAGTGGAAAGGAAACAGGGAGGTGCCAGGACCCTGCTTTGCCAGTGATCTGAGGAAATGTGAACAGACACCAAAACGTGACTTGGAAGTTGCGAAAGTGATTTTACAAGTGGCTTCTGCAAAGTTGGCTTCCGTTGTGTTTGTTTATTACTGTGAGGGTGCTGAGGCGCTGGGACAGGGTGCCCAGGGAAGCTGTGGCTGCCCCATCCCTGGCAGTGTTCAAGGCCAGGTTGGACAAAGGGGCTTGGAGCAAGCTGCTCTAGTGGAAGGTGTCCCTGCCCATGGCAGGGGTTGGAACTGGATGAGCTTTGAGGTCCCTTCCAACCCAAACCAGTCTGGGGTTCTGTGATTTTGCACAGTGAAGGTGAGGCATCACCAGGAGGCCAATGCCCGTGTACAAACACATTTTCCCACTTCCTTCAGCAAGGGCTCTGCTTAGAGGGGCTGTGTGTGTGTGCTGACCCAGCGCTCGTGTACTCTGTGCTGGGGTAGTTAGCCGCATCATCTTCTGTGGGTGTCCCTAAAGATGTCTGGGTCTTCTGAGGAGACTCTAAGTGGAATAAGTGGATGGAGTAACAAAACCTTCTCTTTTGACCTTACCCCGGTTCTGTAAAACAACCCAAACCTGTGGGAGAGTCCCGCTTTCTAAACCTCCTTTAGGAAGGGCACGCAGACTGCTGCCCTGGAAATACATGCAGGTAACAGCTTGTATGTGTCTGCAGGAGTGATGCTGTGGAGAAAATTCGCAGGTCGTGGCTTGTCCTTGGGACTTGCAGAGATGCAGCAGGAGGATAAGGTGTGAACGTGGGTTAGTGTTGTAAGAGGGGTTGGGTATGAGGTGATCAGGAACATCTTGGCGTCATGCATGTTGAGGTGAGGACAGGCTGTCTCACTAAACTGAATACCAGAGATGTTACCTCTGCTGCAGGCAACCATTGCAACTGACTGTCTTGGAAAGGCAGAGTTCCTCCTCTTCTGCAGCGTTGGATGCCTGGGGAAGGACAGACCACAATTTAGTTTCCTCAAGAGGCAGGCTCATCACAGCAGCCTTGAAGTCCTTATTCCTGCTTGTGAGGTTTGTCCTTCAGCCAGCAGGTGCCTGTGGTCTGAATGATGGCTTCATTAGCAACCAGCAGCAAACACCCCTTCCAGTCCTGCAGGAGCATGGGCAGTGACACCACCAAGTGACGTAGCAGAGGGATTTTTGTCTTGTAAGACAAGGTGACCAACCTGAGGTCTTCCTGTCCTTCTGGGAAGCTTTTGGACCAAGGCACCTGTGTGGCATGGCGATGCATCTAAGGAATGAAGCAGGGAGATGTCTTGTTGATGTGCATGAGAAGGGAGCACCCTCGTTGTTTGTGAACCATTCACACCTGCACACGGTGTGGGCACATCAGTAGTTGATCTGTCTCAGGTGGGCATGTTTCTGGCTGGTACAAGGTAGTGTCTGGCCCCAGCTGTAGCCTCCACAGATTTTTCACAGAGAGGGGCAACAGGGACAATCACAATCATTGCACCAGAATCCATTCCCTTGAATTAGCAGTTCTCAGTGGGTATGTGACCAAGTTACCTGCGTTCTTTCATAGTCTCAATATAATTACACTATTTGCATATTCAGTTCCTTATGCTATTGGTTTCTCCTAAGACATCAAGTTACCCCAGATCCCTAGCACCCCTTTTTTCTGCCACTCTATACGTTTCTTCCTGGTACCAGCACTGTCTGCCTGCTGCTGTACTCAAGTACTGCTTGCAATGCTGAGGCAGGCTCCAGCTCCCCTGGGTGGTCTTGCATATGTGGCATCCAGCAAAAGGTAAGAAAGATGAGGCATTCACAGAGACACTCCTGCTGCTTTGCCACAGGCAAAGTCGGTAGCACGAGTGCTTCTGGCAGAGCAAACCACACAGTGAGTTTAGCACAAGCTCTGGGGGAAGAAAAGTGCCTTTTATTCCATAACTTGTGGGTTGTACCTGATCACTGTGTGCTGATTTTGATAGTACCCCATATGAGCACTGCAAGATTAAGTCTCTTAAGATACAGGAGCCCTTATTGCACAAGGGGAAAAGGCCCTGTCAAAACTGTTCCTCCACGCAGAAACAGGGGGGAGAATAAACAAGTTGGTTTTGCAGAGCATCTTATGGAAATTAAATCTTACCACTTGAGGAGAAAAAAAGTGTCAGAAGTTTGGGACTGGAGTTTGTGTTGTTTTAAGGAGACGTTAAATATTTCCCTGTCATCTTCCTCCTTCCCCTTTCAGTTTTGACTCCCCCGTTAGTTGTTCCTGTGGCTGGGCAGAGTGGACACCCAGAGCTCCCAATAGGGATGTCCAACTGCCTCCAAGCCTGGGCAAGAAGTGAAACTGACTTATGGGGAACAGGCTGAGAGAGGGGGAAGCAAAACTGGCCTCCTCTCTTCTCTCCTCACACCTAAACATCAGGGGAACAGTGGGTCCCCTCAGCAGGTGGGTCCACATCCTCAGGCAGACTGAATGGAGCTATGGAGTTACACCTACAGTGACAGAGGGTTGTTTGGCTTGTTGAGAACATACTTCAATGAATATGCAGCATAATAATTTCTGCTTTCCCCCCTATTACAAAATGAAAGGTGGACAGCTTGAAAAATGAGCTGGAAATGCCTTTTGTTGCAAGCCAGGTCTCTGAGATGAGAAGAGGGGGTAATCAATTACAGCAGCTAACTGGTGATTTTAAGTATCTCCTACTTGTCCCACTAGAAGAGTAGCATTTGCCCCAAATTAATGTACGTGATGATAACTGTTGAAGTAACACCCTAAAAAAGGGATGTGCTCTTATAGATATACACAGGATAGCATCTCATGGTGGTGTTTTGTTGCAGGCAAGTTTGGCAAGGTGCATGACATCCGCTGCTAGCCCTTTCCCTTCCCTTCCTTCTTTAGAGACACCAGCCCATGCTATGTTTTAGATCCCTTCTTAGGCAGGTACTTGCTCTGCTGTAGGCACAGCTCTGCTGTTGGACATGGGTCAACATCCAGGTGAGCAGCCCCATGGTTTTGGTTCACTGTGTTTTCAGATCAGGGTTTGGGTCTGTCCCATTAGTAAGGATAGGGAAGGTGAGATGTTTTGCAGATGGTGAAAGCCATGTTGAGAAGCACTTGTCAAGAGGAGCTTTCTCCACCTCTACCCCTCTTGTCTTACTCCTCCCAATAAGGTACATGTGGCTATGCTCTTAGTCAGCTTTACATAAGCTGTGATTACATATACATGAGAATCTGGTTACAAAAAATACAGCTTTTGACTAATCATGGTTAAAAAAAGAGATTATTTTGACTCAGTATTAATGCAGATACTTCTGAATTTTCCTTTCTTAATGGCCAGAAAGATGAAATGAAAAACTCCTTCACTCACCACAGCATCCCCAGCAAAGCTGCTGTCTAAAGATCCTGGGGTAATGCTGATGAACAGTGGATGATGATGCAGTTTTCTTTCAGTTCCTGATGCTGAGAGTCTAACTGGACTGAAAGGCAAAGAATTCATCCTTCAAATTAGTTGATGTAAACCCAAGATAAGGCTAAGTTGTAGAAATATCTCAACCTGTCAACATTTTGCAATGAAAACAATCTGAAATCCCCTCACATCTGGTTGCAGGCAGAAGCTTGTCCTCCTTTGGATGTTGTGTGCACTGGAATTAGCTGCTAGACAGAATGTCCTTGGGGCATGGCAAAAGGATGACCTTACCTCTGTGGCATTGCCAGGGCTTGAAGCTACTGAGGGACACAAGGGCTTCTTTGATGAAGGCATGTGTTATGTTTACCCCCCTTTACTTAAGCAAGCTTGGGATCTGTTAATTTGGGGGTGTTGGGAACATGTGTTGAAGAGTGATGCTTATAAAGCACCTGGTACTGGGTAAAGAGCTGCAAGACACAGAGTGCTATTGTGTCTGTAATCCCTAATGATGCTTTCCAGTTCCCCTCTTCATTATGGCCCCATGCAGGTAACTGAGCAGGGCCTTGCCTTGTCTGTGAGAGGTGTTGAGGTGCAGGCATGGGTTTAATGGGCCCTTGCTCCGACCATTTGGTGTCTGGGGTGGGTGCTAGAGGTACCCCTGGCAGAGCAAAGGGTCCCAGACTGATGCTCTAGGGCAAGGCAAGTCCGTCACTTCAGGTGTCTTACGTGCTCCTCTGAATAGAAAAGCTTGTCCAGAGGAGAAGTTTCCATTGCTGAAAGCTTGGCTTGTGTCCTGGGGTTTAAAGTTTTATGTGTCCCTGGGGACTCATCTGTGTTAGTGAGGTCTTCCCACCTACGGAAGCACAAGGGATGGTGGCACCCAATCTTAAAGACTGGGGAAACTGAGGAAATGAGATGCCAGCACAGAACACCAAATCCAATGTCAAACAGTGAGAGTGAGGAACCTTTCTCAGACTGTGTGTTCCTTCCGACAGGAGCTAACACAGATGTGTCCAGGGCAATAGCAGTTGAGGGTTGGACTGGGATAGGCAGTGTGAGGACACTCCATGAAGCCGTTTCTTGACCACTGCTGCTCTGACTCATGAGGTTTGCCACATTCCAAAGAATTGACACCTGAAGCAATGGGAATGTGCCTATTTTGGTGTTTTCACTAACAAGCATCAGTTCTTCCCACCTGCTTATTAAACATATCCTTTGCTGCAGAGGCTAAGTGTTCCCTGAGCAAAAGCCCTCTCTATTTTCATAGGAAAACACTTGGTTAGTAGAGGTGGTTATCAAGAAATGCATGTATTTGTCTGTAACTGGATGAGAAAATCTGCTTTTGTAATGAGAGAGGCAGAGACCCAGCATGAATCTGGTCAGATTTGCTCTAGTGAGTGCACCCAGTGCTCTTAATCTGGAGGAAAAATAAATACACATGCTTTAACTTGAAAGCCATAGCTCAGCCAGACGTGCTTGGTCTAAATGTGTGCTTGCTTGAAAGTGTCACTGAAGTCCATCTGCGATGTGATGGCAGCCTTGCTGATTTCAAAGGGGAAATGAGCAGGAAATGGACTTTGCTGGACAGTTGTGCATGAAAACATCTCCCCAGAAAGCCAGTCCTTGGGAGATATAAGGCATGAAAGAGCCTGTGGTTGAGTGTTATTGAAGACCCGCAATGATGGGCTGCAGCGCTGGCTGAGGCAGGGATGTCTCAGTTGGATGGTAGGGTCAGGGGGACATTGCTCTGCCCCATGCTCAGTGAGCCCCCTGAGGAGTTGTGTTTGGCTCCCTGAGGGCAGCAGGGACCCTGGTGGGATTCGGCTTTGAGAGTGAGGTGCAGTGATGAGGAGGAGAGCAGAGGTCTGGGTGGCTATGGAGAGAAGGAGAGGAGGGCGGCTGGGTGCTCCCTCCCCTTGAAACCTGCTTTCTCCAGTCTGAATAGGAAAGGAGATGAGTGCACAGGGAGACTCTTTTCCATAGTTTCCTCATTTTCCTGTTTTTTCCTTCTATTTGTTTCCCACCCTCCTCCCCAGGAGCTGCCTTTGCTCTTCAGAACTCATCTGAACTCATCCCATGAGACAACCAGCAACGAGGTGATCAACTGCAGGTAAAGAATCCAGCCTTAGGCATTGGATCAATGCTCCTCTCCTTTATTTTTCTTTCAGATTTGTCACCATGAGCCTCTTGTCATGCGAGTCCATCTGTGTTTTCCTGCTTTCCCAAGGTATGTTTGAAGTTGCCATGTTTCATCGGTGGTTTCTGTCGCGGGTGCTTCCCTGTCTCTGGAGTTCTTCACTCTGAGGAGTGAGGGCCAAATGAGTGCCTCTCCAGGAGGTTTACAAATAGATCTCTGAAACAGTTTCACACAGAAGGGGAGAAAATAATACCTGGAGAAACAGCTTTGCTGAGAATTTGCACATCTGTATATGTGAAGTGTCTGTTGATATGGGAAAAGCTGATGTTGTTACGATATTAAAAGCTCATTAATGCCTCCAATGCGATTATTGGGTGTCTCCATTGCTTGTGCCTGTAATCTTTGAAGCCTAAGCCTAGCCTTGCTGTCATTCTTGCACTGTGTCCTTGCATGCAGTGAGCAGAGGACTGTCTCCTGTGCTGTGGGTCCTTGGCATTTTTCATGCTCTCTGTGTCCCTGCCAGAAGGAATTTCCTCCCATAGACACACATCAATGCAAACGTGAAATCTCTCCAGCAAGCCAGCATTTCTGCTGCTCTAGATTAAAGTCTGCATGTTTGTTTGTTTGTTTTTATTAAGGCAGGTCTTAGTGTTGATGGGTGATTGTCTGTTTGATCCCACAGTTTTGCTGGTGTGGGGTATACAAGAGATTCATGCTGACCAGGAGATGATCAGCAAGATCTCAGCTGCTGGCCAGTGTAAGTTCATTTTTAAAGCAAATTTTTCTGGTTTTTGAATTTTTTCTTTCTTTATCTTTTTTTTTCCCCTAAATTTATCTGTTTGTTTATTGGACCTCATTCAGTCTGTAATGCCCTGGCAAGCACAGCATTGTGGCTGCTTCTGCCCTAGCCTGGTTTCCCCCCTCATTGGTAATAGCTCTTTTGGGATGTGACCTGCTCTGGTTTTCCTGTACTGGATATTTGCCACCTGGCTGGTGTTTGTCAGTTCCTTCAGAGCCTGTTTCAAGCAATCCTGGTTTAAGGAGCTGTGTCTAATCACAGGCTCGATTAGGCCTCTCATGTGGCTAATTTGTTCAGCCTGTGAAGCCAGCAACAGCCACAGTGCAGTGAACAAGGATGACTGCTCTCTGGCTGCCACCAAACCGTGTTCACCTACAGCTCCCTTGACGTACACTCAATTGGTTACTCACAACCTGTATCATGCATTCTCCTGCTAGCTATTATTTCCTGTTGTCTGCCTGTCAAGTGATAAATTACATGTACCTCATAGCAGCCTCCCAGTATCTGAAGGGGGCCTACAAGGATGCTGGGGAGGGACTCTTCACTAGGAATTGTAGTGATAGGACAAGGGGTAATGGGTTAAAACTTAAACAGGGGAAGTTTAGATTGGATATAAGGAGATACTGTGAGGGCGGTGAGGCACTGGAATGGGTTGCCCAGGGAAGTTGTGAATGCTCCATCCCTGGCAGTGTTCAAGGCCAGGTTGGACAGAGCCTTGGGTGACACGGTTTAGTGTGAGGTGTCCCTGCCCATAGCAGGGGGGATGGAACTAGATGATCTTAAGGTCCTTTCCAACCCTAACTATTCTATGATTCTATGTTTCTATGTCAGGCATGCCCCCATCCTTAGCACTGTGTGTTCAGCTCAGACTTTCCATCCTGATGTGCCCTATTTGGATGTTTCTCACTGATGCACATCACCAAGAGCCCTTTGGTGGGCTGCAGGCATAGAATCATAGAATGGTTTGGGTTGGAAAGCACCTTAAACTCATCCAGTTCCAACCCCTGCCATGAGGAGGGACACCTTCCACTGCAGCAGGTTTCTCAAAGCCCCATCCAGCCTGGTCTCCAAGTCCCCATGCCAAGCCCACACTGGGATGGAGGCACAGCAGCTTTCTCTGTGCATGCTTAAGCAGACAGCTGTGGTTAGTGCCTGCACTCAGCACCCAGGTTGTTGCATCTCCACATCCAGACCAGCAGTGAGGGCAAGGCTGACAAGCTGGGACAGTGCTGGTGGGCAGGCTGTGCTCCAGCTCATCCCCAGTGCAGTGCTCCAGGGCAAGGGTGGTTGCCCCATTAGAAGAACCAGTGACCCAGAAGGGAATGCTTTACAGCTTTCAATCCCTTGTAATCTGCTGTTAGAAAACCCTAACTCTAAATTCAGGGTTTTGCTAGCAAAAATCACGGCTGTGCTTAAACCATGACAAGTCTGAACCAGTGCAGGCCAGAGCAGGAGTGCATCCAGGCTTTGGGTTGCGTCTGTCCTCTGCAAATCTATTTGTCTGGATTTTCTGCTCCTGGCTCTCTGTTTCCAGACAGTCAGACTAATAAGGTGCAGTTTCAGAGTGTCTATCTTTTCTCCTAGTGATGCAGTGCTCTGCTTCATTTGATGTCCTTTTCCTCTTGGACGGCTCCTACAGCATTGGCAAAGGAAGCTTTGAAAGGTCTAAGCGCTTCACAAGCAAGCTCTGTGATGCCTTGGACATCCACCCAGACAGGGTGAGTGTCAGGAATGTCTCATTTTAGGTTCAAACAGCTTGTCAATGTGTGGAAAGGCCAGTGATAACGTGCTGAGTGAAACTGCAGCATTCAACCTAGCAGCTACCATGGGTATTTATCCAGACAGATGAGGTGGAGGTTTGTGAAGCAGTGGGTTTGGAGGACACTTTGTGATTCTCCACAGATTTTAAGCAGTTCCATTTGGTCTTGAGAAAAAGACATAATATTTTAGGTTAAAGATTATGATTTGGGTGGGTTTTTTTACTGATTTTTAGTTTGGTTTGGATGCTCATGGATTAAAATGACTGGAAGGGAAAACGTTCATTGCAAGGCATCTTAGTCAGGGGCCTTAGAGCAGGCTGGAGGGGTTTTTGTACTTGATTCCCTGCCAGAGCCTTTCCAAATAATTGGCAGGTCTTTGGGAAGGTTGTGGCAGGGATGCAAGGTCTCTGTGTAGCAGGAAGAGAAACTTGAGGCAGGACAGGGGGTGGGTCTGAGCCTGCTGCAGCTTTGGGGACCCTTGGTCCATGTCTGATTCTCTAGAGAGTTCTGGGAGCAAAGGAGTGGAGGCAGCTCTTGTGTTTGCTTCTGGTTCCCACAGCAGGGATACTTAGATTTGTGCCCCAAAACTTCCTCCAGACCAACTGCCTCCACTGCTCCAGGTCCTAAAACCAAAAGCCGCTGCTCTGCCCCTGTGGAAGGATCCTTTGGATGCTGAAATCACCATTCCCCTTCATCATTTTCTTATGTAAGAAATCTTTCACCTTTCAGATCTCAGCTCAGCCACACAGCACAGGGAGCTTCCTGCAGCCTGGGCAATGATGGCAAGGAGTCACAGTGCACACTTGAGGCTTTGAGAGATGCTGGGCAGCTCAGGTTAAATGGACATTCCCTTTTTATGGCTCATATTAAATTGATTGAGAGTAGAGACTTGTATAGGATCATAGAATGGTTTGGGTTGGAAGGGACCCTCAAAGGTCATCTAGTCCACCCCCTCTGCAATGAGCAGGGACGCCTTCAACTAGACTGCAATATAGGCCTATAGATTGAAAATCAGTAGTTTTTTCACCTTTGAAGTTGTCACATTCCATGAAACTTCTTGTCAGGCTTCAGTGGAACATCCTGGTTGTATTGCCCAATACAGACAATTCAGTCTATTTGCATTTTCAGTGATAGAAAACAGTTTTAGAGGAGGTAGTGGAAAAATAATTGGTTTGTGTTGCCTGCTGTGCTCGATGCCGGAGGGAGCTGCTTTTAGTAATGGAAAGATTGCTGTGCAGTGTATAACTGGCTTGGCATAAGAGGTGTTATTTATGAACTTACTGTGCTTGAGGCTCCTTGCTGCTCTGAATGGATAAATATAGATCCTGAGCTGCCTGTGACTGCAGCAGAGGCTCGCATTGTTTGCTAATGAACTATTTTGCCTTGTATACAGTCTGCATAGGAGATGCTGTGGTCTGTGCTCCTTGTTGAAGTTTATTTAGAATCTCACAGATACCTTTCATAATCTTCAACCTTTTCTGTTAGGTCCGCGTGGGTTTGATACAGTTCAGCTCAACTCCTCACCTTGAATTCCCGCTGGATTCATATGTAACCAAACAAGAAGTGAAAGAGAGAATCAGGAGGATTGTGTTCAGGTCAGCTTATTTTACAGCTCTTTTTGGGGGCTATGAATGATCTCTGGACTGGGAGTTTGTTGAGGTCAGGACACCTCCAGCCCTGCTGTGCATACACCAATGTGATGCCCTCAGGGAGGATGGTGGATGAGCACTGTGGCCCATAACCCACAGCCTGCTAAAACCTGGTCCGGCTTTGTTGGTGGAAGTTGATGGGAGGGAGTTTTCAGTGGCCCACTGTAACATGGTAAATAGGGAGAATTTTCCATGACCCTCCTGGTGGGTTTTTCTTGCCATTCGTGCCGGGCGGTAGGTTACATGCTTCCAGGGAAAAGCTAGTGTGGTGTTCCACACACCTGAGCAAAGGTAGGACATGGCTTTGGTGGTTACAGTTTCCTTTGTCTTATGAAGTAGTGATGAATTCCTGCTCCCCGGATGTCTGTGCATGTGTACCTGCTGAACTCAACAGGATCAGGTTTTCAGAGGAAAACCTTTTATCTTCCTGATGATAAGACTTGGATGTGTTCCCACGACTTCAGGAAATGGAGCCAGAAGCCCAGAAAAGACCTGTACTTACAGCCTCTCCAAATCCAAATTCTTCATGTCTGCGAAATACTTTTGGATCTATGAAGGATCTGACAACCACCCCCAAATAACTCTTGTTTTGATGATAGCTAAGATACTGGTGTGGCCTGTGGGAGTCTACTCCTTCTTCAGCTCGTATGCATTAGGGGTAAAGTTAGCTCTGCATTTCTTATGGATGTCTGCTACTCTCAGCATGATGTACATAATGCAAGCAAATGGGATCACTTTTGACTTTCTCAAGCAAGACCAATTGGCTGGTTTTGCTGCATTGCTTTTGGGAAGTTTATCAAATCAGGAAAATCTCTCGTGTAACGTTAAAGGAAAAACTTCTCAGAAAACAAGCTACACTCCTCCTCTTTGGCTGTTGGCTGAAAGTCAGTGAGAACAGAGAAAGCGGAGCAGTGTTTGGTGTCTGGCACTGAAATTCCTTGATGAGAACGCATGGATGCTGACAGATCAAACAGAAAGAATGACCTTGTGCTTGGCTGTTCCATCTAGTTTAAATGAAAAGCTGACATTTCAAAGCAGATAAAACAGCTACGGATGGATTCCAGTTGGCTTCTGAAAAAGCTGTGTGTCTGATGTCTCGGTTGAGAGGCTTCTTGATGTGCTTCTGATGAGCCTTTGGCCAGCAAGGCGTTTCCTGACTTCAGCCCTGTGCTCCAGGCGTGGAGCTGAGAGCACTTGAAAGGAGGCAGCACCAGACTAAAGTGAAGCTTCTGTGATTTATTTGGAGCCTGCTGGTCTCTCTCTGTGAATCCTGTCCAGTCAGCCTTTGAATTCGTTGGCCAAACCCAACCAAATTTGGCAGTAATCTCAGAAGCTGAACTTCTCATGAATTTCTTTCATACAAGTCAATGACTGGTTAGAGGAGAAAAACTTTCTTAGCGCTGTCCTGGAGGAAAGGCAGCAGGTAAAATCCACATCTCCTTCAGCTTCAGAAAATCCTCATTGGAGTAATGCCTTAAACACACACCCACTGTGTCAAAACCAGTGAAAATTGGTAAGAAACTGAATTTAAGGAGCTTTTGTGCAGAGACTCTTCATTAGGTTTTTCTAACCCTCAGGGCTCATGTGGGCACAGCTGAGTTATCGAGATTCAGTCATCAGACTGACTACGCACAATATGTTTTCCCTCATGCACAGCACTTTTCACTGAAGCATCTGACAGCTGCTGACATCTGGTCAGGAAATGGCATATTTGGACATGCTATGAACACAGTATGAAATGAGCATGAAATGATGAACTTGGGCATGATCAAATGCTTTCCTTGAACAAGTGAATCAGGAATCAGGTGCTAAAGCAAAGGATGGATGTTCAGAAAGCAAATGGGGTGTGTTTGTGTCAACACAGCTGAAGGACAACATGATGCCCCCAATAAATGAATAACACTTGTGGTTTGGTTCTCCTTGCTTGCTCGGGATGGCTATAAAAGCAGATGTAAAAGGCAATTATAGGAAGTGATTTAAAGCACAGCTCCTTGGTAGAAGACAGCTGGAAATGTCTCCTCTGATCTCACGGTTTAGTTATCAACAGGTCTGGAGCAAGTTCCCAGTGAACTGGGCTCTCTTTGGTATCAAACATCCAGTCAGGCATGGCACATTACAGACTTCTCGCCTTGTGCAGATGGAGAACTACCAAGAATGGAAGAGGGAGACTCGTGTCAATGCAGGATTTACCCATTTGAGATAAGCAAATGTTTGTTCCTCCAACACCAAAAAGAGTTAATGAGTTGTAGGAAGGGGTCAAAGCTGTCAACAGCAGCTGAAGAACTTGCTGTGTGGGTTGCCCTTGATTTTTACAGGGGGTGAAAGGCTTTTACCCAGTGTGTTGTGTTGTAGCAAGGTCTTAGCCTGGTATTGATGGGGTGCAGAGAGTAGGTGTTGATGTGAAGCTTAAGTTGGTTGCACCAGGGGCTGCCTGGGTAGCCTACATCTCCAAGTGTAGGAGATGGATGGGGAGTTGGGGCAGTGGGGGCCGATTTCACCTTTGGGTCCAGCTGCACAGTCCACCCTGCAAGGCAGAGGTGAGACCATCTCCTGCCTCCTCTCCAAGGTCTCTATTAGGTTACTCATGGCTTTTACTTAAATAAAACTGCAGTGTTTGGCTCACAGTGTCATCATTCCTGCCTCAGCCTGATACAGGTGATCGTTTTATATATAATTCTGGTGATGTTTTATGGTACCTAGAACACAGAGCCCAGTCTGGAGTATTGAAAGCAGAGGACAGTCCCTGCTCCACAGAGCTCACTAAGAGGAAAGAACAACTAGAGTAAATGTACAGCCCATAAAAAACATGCATTGTTGTTCCCCTCTTAGACCCATGTGTATGTATAGCACTCCCTTTTTTATTCCCTTCTGCTTTATCTTCAGCACACTTGCAATGAGGGTCTCCTTCCCAGTTCACATCCAGCATGCCATCACTGAGACCCTTGTGCTGTGCAGACACTGGCCATAACCCTGCCTGTGGCGAGCATCCCTGCTGCCAGAGGGAACTCTCTTTCCTTCCCTGTGGCTTTGTGCTGGTGTGCAGCGTACAGCTCCAGTGCCTACAGGCTTGGGAGGCCAGTCAGGCTCTTAGGCTAAGAAGGCATCCAGCAGTCAGCAAATCTTACTCTTTAATAATCTCACAAGAAATGAGTCTCAGGATCTCTAAAGCATCATTGACTAAAGCTGTTCTCTGGCAACCCGTAGCTCATTTTCTACCTATACTGCAATCATGGTTGCTTTTCCTTGGGCGCTATTGCATAGCTGCAAGGCTTGATGCCTGCCATTCCCTAATGCCTAGCAGCAGCACATTTTACCTGCTGATTTATATTGCCGTTGGCATGTGTCCCTGCTGGAATGTGTGCCCTTTAGCACCTGAATCCTGATGCGGGTTTAGTACTTTGCTACTGAGAGGATTGATGAGTATTGAACTGATCACTTTCTACCTCAGAAACATTCCCTTCTCCAGGGGAGAATCCAGGGGCTGCCAAAATATGGAAGTAGCTGGTTTCTTGCACCCTAGAACTGCTTCTGGGGAGCCAGGAAAGAGAAAGTAAATGGTTTTGTGGAGAAGGACCTGGAATCAGCACTGAAATCTGCTTCTGGTACCTTTGGTCCAAGGTAACAGTTTTCATTCCCTCAGAGCCCAGCATGTGCACCCCTCAATCCCACTCCCCACATTCACCTCTCTTCAGGACCAGTCAGCTCTTCAGAGCAGATTTTCAGATGGGATCATCTGATGCTTTTACACATCTGTCCCCTCAACTCTTGAGATCCCATTAATTTGTAAATGAAGGGTGGCAGGGCTACCCAAACCCACTGTTTGAGTTACATGCATTGGAAGAAATGTTTCACAGGAGAGACACGCAGGAAAGCTCCATGATAGCCCAGACCTGAGGGCAGCCAGGCCCTACAGGGACTTCAGGACACTACTTGGTGCAGGCAGTATGAGGAGTAAGGTGGCTTTGGCATCTGAGCCACAAGTGAGCTGAAGCAGGTAACTTGTGCCAGTTTTAAATGGCCTTGTGCTTCTTCCAGGTGATCCCATCTCCAAAATGAGAAGTGATGGGTACAGCTTGTGTGAATATCAATGGCTGGTGCACCTTCTCTATCTTGCCAGAGGCAAGCAACCTGACAGATGAGAGTATTGATTTTGATTGCGTTTTTCATGGTTTTAGATAACTGGAGCATGAGGTGGCTTTTCTTAACGTTTACTTTCCTCATGTAAAAGGCACTGGTGAAGCCCTGAAGAAAGCATCCCTTGTGTCCAGTCCTTCTGAGTTTCTAGAGGTACACTAAGAAGCTTTCAGCATCTGTATTTCCAGGAGCTTTACTACAGGATGGACACATGCCTTTTAGTAGAAAATCAAATTAACCTGCAAATAAACCATGGAGAAAAAGGCCAAGACTCTGCATACTGCTGGACTGCAGACTCTCAGTTACAAGCTGGGACACGTATCTCCCTTCTTGCTCTTGGTGTAAGAATGGCAGAAGGTTCCGTGGAAGGAAAGGGATGAAATGTGGCAAGAATTTCTAGCATCTTTATCCATCAAGAGAAAGGAAACCACTTTGAGATGCTGGTGTTTGTTCATTTTGCCCACCTGTACTGTGTTTCTGACTGGAATACAAGAGGTTGTTGTGAAACAGCTTTTCCTCACAACTCTTGAAGAAGTGACTGCAGTTTTTAGATGGAAGACCAAAAGCAGTTGAGGCATTTGTCAAAGCTGTAAATAAATATCTGAGAGCTCTGGTTTTGCTCCAGTTGCAGAAACTGCTGTGTGCTAGAAGCCTTGTTGGAGATAAGAGAGGCAAGGGTGAGTAGATGTGACCTATCGATAGGAAGATGAGAGGAATGACAGGGTTAGACATCTCTGTGGATGTGTGGTCTTGCAACAGGCAGAAATATGCTAAGTTCCCTATTACCAGAGGGTGGAAGTTTGAAAATCAAATGGTAAATACAATCGCAAGAGAAGAGCTTTGCTTCCCACTGTTCTGATTTTATCTCCCTTCCTTCTAGAGGTGGGAGCACAGAGACGGGTCGGGCTCTGAAGTACGTTCTCCGCAAGGGATTCCCTGGTGGCAGAAACTCGAGTGTCCCTGAAGTCCTGATCATCATTTCAGATGGCAAGTCCCAGGGCAGCACCATGATGCCCGCAATGCAGGTGAAGGACAGACACATCACGGTTTTTGCAGTGGGAATCAAGTTTCCAAGGTAGGAAACCCCCCATACAGTGGGAAATGGAGGTCCAGGTAGCCAAATGGCAAGTTCTCATGAGGAAAGGGTGGCCCTGTGCCTCATGTGAGCTTTGGAAAGAGAAAAGGGGGATTTGTGGGTTAACAAAGGGAGGGAATGCTGATTTGGCTGCTGGTGTAGGAGAACTAGTGTTGAAGGAAGCTCTTCCACTGACTTAGAGCTATGCTACTGCCTGAGATTAAACATACAAAGCCTTTGAAAACTGTTTGAAGGGTGTCATGGTTCTGCATCAGCTCTCTGTTCACTGCACAGGGTCTGTTTTGATACTTGGTTCTTTGGGGATAGCTAAGTGGTTGAACACCCCCTTGTTCTGCAGGTGGGAGGAGCTGCACATGCTGGCTAGTGAGCCCACTGAGAAGCATGTGGTCTTTGCTGGGGATGCTGATGATGCTGCCAACGGCCTGTACAGCACCCTCACCGGCTCTGTCTGCAGCACCACCGCTCCAGGTAACCCCTTGTCCTGGCTCCTTCTTCAGGTCCATGCTCTGAGCTTGGGCCATGTCACTGAGTGAGGAAGATGAGGCAGTGTCAGAAAGTGTACAAGGGAATTAGTAGGTCTTGTGCTCTGGGTTATCCTGATTCTGGTGGCCAAACTGGATAGCATGCTGGTGATTCCAAGTGGTGGGATCACCATCCCTGGAAGCGTGTAGATGAGGCCCTTAGTGACATGGTTTAGTGGTGATCGTGGCAGTGCTGGGGTAGAGGTTGGACTTAATGACCTTAAAGGTCTTTTCCAACCCGGTTGATTCCATGATTCCATCATGAAGGCACCAAAGGGGCTGAAAATTTGTCACTGACCTCTGAACTCAACAGTGAGAGTTTTATAGAGAAGCAAAGCAGGCTGAATAGTGAGCATCCAGAGAGTGGGACAGGCTGATGAGCTTGTCAACAGGAAAATTCCCTTCTGGAGTCTCTGGAGGCTGTGTGAATCACTGCCTGGTCTGCTGATGCTAGGAAGGCTAACGTGTTTTGGAATGGTGCTTCACTCCCATACAGACTTTGCATTTCCCTGCATTGATCCAAGTTTGCATTTGTTCTTTGCTACAGGTTGCAGAGTTGAATCCCACCCTTGTGAACGCAGCACCCTGGAGACTGTGAAAGAGCTGGCTGGAAATTATGTGTGCTGGAAAGGCTCAAAGCAGCCAAATGCAGTCGGGGCTTCGTTATGCCCTTTCTACAGGTGAGTTGGACACCACAGCTCTAGAAATGAGTGGGGCTGAAAGAATATGAGAGATACAGTAATGAGGCTTTTATCTGACCTTAATTCTTTATGGGGATGAAGATTGCTCGGAAGACTGGTGCAAACATGGTCCCTAGACATGGGAAGAAGCTCTCCCTGCCCTGACCATTGACTTATATGTGATGCAAAGGGTAAGAGGAGGAGCTGAGACAAGAGGATGATTAGCCCAAGAGAACTATGAATATTAGAAAATGGATTTGGGATTGGTTACCTACCTGCTGAACTGAGATGCTTTGAAGTTTACATCTCTGTACTGTCTCTGTTGCAGAGGTTTCTAGGTCTGGCTCCCTGTGTTGGTGCTTGCTTTGGTTTCATCCACTCAGGGTTTCTTCCTTGCAGAAACCCCTTTTCCTTTGCTTGGCTGCCCTGGGGGACATGGGAAGGACTTTCCTATGGAGAGGCTCCAGTCACTGGCAAAATACCCCCTGTGCAGCAGTGCTAAAACCAGAATGCGCACAAAGAGCTGCATTATCAGGTCAATGGCAATGAGTTGCATGGAGGAAATGTCCTCTTGCTCAGGGAGAGGAGGCTGGAGCTGAAAACCCATAAACCATGTCAGGTCCTTCAAATAACATTGTCACTGTAGTTGACACAGTGGGAGAAATGCTTTAAAAATGAGCTGTGAAGGGAAAGGCTGCTTCGTGCTCATTGCTGATAAAAGCAGCTGAGTGCAAGTGGTGGTGTGCAGAAATTGGTGTGTGGGGGGTGTTCTTCCTTTGAAGAGATGCTTTGTGTGTTTGTTTTAATACCAGGCAGTCAGATTCATGTTTGAAAATCACCCTGGATCTGGGCTGTGCATAATGGCCTGTGCATGGATATACTCAGGGATGACTGTATGGATAATTTCAGGCTTGTCTTAATGTCTGAGGGTGTTTCCAGATCCTTGTACTTTACAGCCAGCGTGGGAAAGCTGAGCAACTTGTGGCTTGCCTACAGCATCCCAGCTGTGATGGTGTTGGCCACAGTTGCTGCAAGTTTGAGCAGCCCTAATGCAGAGCACTGGAAAATCAGCGGCATAGTGAAGCTGCAGGTATGGGATAAATAGAAACCTCATTAACAGGGATGAGAATAAGCAGAAATCATCTCGCTGTCAGGAACCAATGTTACCTGCCTTCTTACGCGGGGCAAATATTCATTTGTCCTCTAAGGTCTGGGTTTATTTCATGTCACCTTAAGGAAGGGAAATGATGGAGGAAGTTAAAAAAATCTCACTGGGAGACACAGCTGAAGACTGAGGATTTCCTCCCACTCTAAACCTTGCTTGTCCACTAGTTACAGGCGGATAAATCAGATGCCAGAATTTTCACTGAATGACAAATTCTCACTGCTGTAAATTTTTCGTTTCATTCAAATTTAGAATAAAAACTGTGACATGTTTTCTGCAGTAACAATAACAAAATAATCTGGAGCCTGAAAAATACATCCATAATCTTTAAATGCAAAACATTTGTATAGAATTTAAACTCAAAAGAGTAGATTTGATGAAATTCTCTTTCTTTCTTTTGCCACCCCATGCAGAATGGACATTTTCTTGAAATACTTGTTTTGAAAAATTGTGTATTCAAAGAAAATCTGTTCCATTGAAAAAACCTTGAGGTCAATCTGGAAGACACCTTGTTCATCTTTAAATTCATGGTAGGTTTTACTCTTCCTGTTTCAGGTGGAAGAGAGTCTTGATAAAACACCCATCCAGATGCTTCCGAACTGTATGTCCAGGTAGGATTTAGCCTTTGAAAGTTTTTATTTACAAAGCAGGAAAGATGAGAACTAAACAGCAAAAACACTAAAATAAAGAATGAAAAGAATGAAAGGAAAGGTGTTTTACTTTTATCTCTAAAAGTTTTGTACTGAGTGAGAAAATGTCATCCTTAGCAAGAAGTTGATGTTACATCCATTTTTTTTTTGTGTCATTGGTATCTATAGCCAGAGGTCTTTTGGATTAAAATATCACCCTGTCATTTCTCTTCCCACTTGAGGAGCCAGTTAATCCTCATCTGCTTGTGTCTCTGGGGTAGAGGCTTGTGCTGCTTCCCAATGCCTGCCAGGAGTCACTGCTCTCCAGCTAAAGGAGTATGCAGTGAGATGCCTCCACTCATTCACTTGGTACCATGGTCAGTTTAGCAGGGAACATGACCCTTGCTGATTGCCAGCCTGTTTCTGTGACCATGAAAATAGCTGTGGTGCTTCAGTTCTGCCCCTAACTCCATCTTTCTCCTGGTTCAGGTGACAGTGGCTTAATTTTCTTTGTCAGTACAACATTGCTCAAGCAGCAGGCCACACTCTCATCCTTTCGTTGCCAGTGTAAATCTGACCAAGCTTCTTGACCTTTAGCAATCCTATATGTACATGAATGTAACTTCCTTGGTGTTATTCTAAAGGAAATGAAGTGAGCTCATGATTTCCAACACTGCCTGTTGGAAAGCCATCCCAAAATGAACTTGCCTTGGAGGTGAGGGTGCACGTGGCCCTGTGTTAGTTCAAACTGTGCAGCAAGAGACCCCTTTTCCACTGATGGTGCAGATGGGAACGGACAGGCTCCCTGCTGAATCCCTGTCTTTCCTTTCTCTGATGCCGTTTAGATCCTTGTGACTCCCAGCCATGCCAGAATGGGGGCACGTGTGTCCCAGAGGGACTGGACAAATACCACTGCCTGTGCCCAGTGGGGTATGGAGGAGACATCCACTGCGGTAGGTGTAAACCTGCGTTCTTCCTCCTTCCCTGTTGGCCGAGTCCTGCCCTTTGTGGTGTCTATTGCATGGCCATAGGGACGACTGGGGTTGGGCTGCAGCCTTTGAGCTTCTCTCCAGAAGACAGGATGAGTTTATTCTATGATTCTATAAGGGTTGGACCAGATGATCACAGAGGTCCCTTCCAACCTGGTGTTCTATGTTTCTATGATTGTCTCATGCTGTTTATGTCTGTGTCAGTCCCAGTGACTGGGTCTCACTGCTCAGAAACCTTGTGGATATGGAGAGCACCAATACTGACAGTTTCATCCTGGGCCTTTGGGTCTAAATGCAGGTGCCATGTGAGCAGAACAGAGAAACTGGGACAGACACATAGGTATGGCTGTTGGTTCCCTCCCTGAGCACATAGGGTGAAGAGGGACTCCTGATTTTGGGGGTTCAATGTAAGAAATCCAAGAAGGTCCCAATTTCAGGACATGCTTTGTACTTGCTTCCCCCAGATTCAAAGCTCCCACTTTAAAGTGTCTCAGGATGTTACAAAAAAAAGGGCCTGGTGCTTGGACGCTCTCCTTTCTCTGGAAAACTTGGGGTGTTTTTCCCAGAGTACTCCGCGAGAGGAGCTGTCCCTTTTAATTTGAAGTTTGCCATCCGAAAGTTCAGGAATCCCCCCAGACTCCCATGGGTATTTCCTGTCTCTAAAGCCTCGTGTGGCATCCAACCAAAACAAAGCACCCTCCTGGCACAGGCGTCCTCCAGCTCATGGTGTGCCTGGCAAACCAGTTTAGGTTACTGGACACCATGTCCCTTCTCCACACCACAGGGCTGGTCTTGTTGCCCTGTCACTGACAAATTGATACCCCCCTTTTCAGCACCAAAGCTGAGCCTGGAGTGCAGCGTGGATCTCCTTTTCCTGGTGGACAGCTCGTCGGCAGTCACGCTAGAAGGGTTCTTGCGCTACAAGGCATTCCTCAAGAGGTTCCTCCAAGGAGTGATGGGCCAGGACTCGCCAATGAAAGTGGGAGTGGCCCAGTATGATAGCAGTGTTAGGATACCCATTGAAGTGGAGCAACACAAGGATGCAGTCAGTCTCATGAAGAGGATTGATGCTTTGAATTTCAGTGGAGGAGGAACCCTGACAGGCAGAGCCTTGCAGTACATTGCACAGCACGGTTTTAGGAGCACCCCAGTCTTTGCAGAGATGCAGGATGATATCCCACGTGTGGTTGTCTTGCTCACTGACTCCAGGTCCCAAGATCCAGTGGCAGAAGCTGCCAAGTACACAAGAGACCAAGACCTCTTCTTGATTGGTGTAGGCAGCAGCTTCATGAGAGCAGAGCTGACCAAGGTGACTGGCAGTCCAAAGCAGACAATTGTCTACTCTGATCCCCAGGACCTGTTCAACAGGATCCCGGAGCTGCAGAGAAAAATCTGCAGTGTGGACAATCCTGGAGGTAAGACTCATTGTGGGATGAGTTTGTCAAACCACGAGGAGGTCTTCTGAACTCCACTGGGGACAAGGGAAGGACAGAGGGATGAATGTCCTTGTTTTGTTTGTGTCAGTCATAGATCCAAGGACTAACCTTCCATCCCTGCTTTTTGTGGTGGGTCTGTGTTTATTGGTGTGAAAGGCTTGTAAATCACCCTTCAGTGATCAGCAGTGATGAATTTTGCCCACCATTTTCCCCTTCTGACCACTTCTTTTGGTCAGAAAAGGGTACATACATATTCTGAGAAATCCCACGTTTCCACTCTCTTATCTAGGCTGCCAGGCACAGTCTCTTGACTTGGCATTTGTGGTGGATGCTTCATCTGCAGTTGGCCTGGAGAATTTCCTGCAGCTGAGGGCCTTTGTCAGGAGCAGCTGTTCACATTTCAGCATCAACCGGGATGTCACCCAAATTGCCCTTGTGATCTATGGCAGCAGAGCTCACACTGTGTTCGCTTTGGACACCCACACAAGCAATTCTGCTCTCCTTCAAGCCATCGAACAGGTGCCTTTCCTCGGGGGCTCGGGCTCTGCTGGCAGCGCCTTGCTGCATGTTTATGGTGATGTGATGACAGTGCAGAAAGGAGCAAGACCTGGTGTCAACAAGGTGGTGGTGCTGCTCACAAGCAGAGGTGGCATGGAAGATGCAGCTGCCCCAGCTCAGCAGCTGAGGAACAATGGCATCTTGGTGTTTGTGGCTGCCATTGGGGATGCAGAGAGGGACGTGCTGCTGAGGGTTGCTGGGTCTCCCAACTACCTGGTCCACATCTCCTCCTATGAGGACCTGCAGTATTACCAAGACCTTATCATCGAAAGAATTTGTGAAGGTGAGAGAACATCCCATCCTTGCTCTTTATGCTGGTACCACCAGGCATTGTTATTGTAGGTTTTCTGATGCTTTACCAAGTAAGCTCAATACTGTCTTTTGCTTTTTACAGATGGGCAAACTATGGCATAGAGATCTGATGGCTGTTCAAAGCAATTCTGTAGGAGTAGGAACCAACTGACTCAGTCCACTGGGTGAGACTGGGCTTAGTGTGAGTGGCTCTTTCCAGTCCTGCCAGGCCTAAGTTCTGCCTTCCCTGGAAGAAAAAGAAGTTTGCTCTTTTTCTGAGGTTGCTTTAAACCTGTAGAACTTGCTGTGCATTACGTTGTGTTGATGTACCCCCTGCAGTGTCACTGGGGGGGGTAATGGAACACGTTTCCACAGCCAATGGTGTTGAATGTGTTCACTGAAAATCAGCCCTTCAGAAAGCATAGCAGCCCTGGTCTGCAGACATTAGTGGTGGCCAAAGTGCTTCTAGTTAAAATGCCATGCCTTGTTTCTCATTCAAAATAGTCTAACACTTAGCTACTTGTTTTTGTTATGTTTTAACTCGTTTGTAAGATCAAATGAAGAAGCACGTTGAGCGTCAGCACTATCAAAGGTCCTTTTCATCTCTGGGCATGCCTGTGGCTCCTTCAGGGTTAGAAAGAACTAAAGCACTGTCTCTTTGGGGTGAGGAGCTGGTCTCTTGGCAGGCTCTGCAGATGGTTTCTACCTGGAGCTTTTCAATGTGCTCCTTTTGCAGTGGTATTTTCAGCTGTGTTATTACAAAAACAATGTACTGTACCATGAAATTAACTACAGCTTCACAGATGAAAGGGAAAAGATGGCAAGGTTCAATGAGTCAGGGTAATAACATATCATTTCCTGAGACTGAATTGCTGCTTTCATTTCATGTGCAGGTAATCACTGTTTGCACTAGATAGGCTAGGACCAAGGGCAATGTGGAGATAAACCCTTCATTCAGTCTTCTGCTCCCAAGTCCAAGGCTCAATAACAAAATCATTGTCTGTGAAAGGGCTTAAAAAATATTTATGACTCATGATTAAAGCATTTAGAAACAGGTCCTGCCTCTGGACACCTGCAATATCCCATTTATTCTGAGGCTCAGCTGGAGAGAGACCATAAAAAAAAGATCTGGGGCAAGGAGAAAATATCCTAAGCATTAAATGTCTATGAATCTGATTAATGGAAACACAAAGTCTTGAGATCATCAAAGGTTATAATCCCTCAAGTGGAAGAAACTTATTTCAGATCCCTGGGGATATAGTGTCAGGCAGGACCCCATCTGAGATGTCCCACGATGACAATGTTGTTGAACCCAACTTGGCTCCATAAAAAATCAACAAGAACTAAAGACTGAGATGTCTCAGATCTAGGATTTGACTGTCAAAAACCTGAATTTCAATGATAATTTTGCCAAGCTTAGGCAGAGGTTGAGAGTTGATGTGCACATCGTTATCTGTACAGGGAGAACAAGAACAAAGTGTGGTGAGCTGTAGTAACCTTCCTGATGAATAGAGGATAGAATTAATATCGTTTCCTTTCCCCCTTTTCCTACACCTTCTATGAGTTTTCTACCACAGAGCAAAGAGCAAGGCTAGCAGCTCCACTCTCTACCCCACATAGCTGTTCAGCAGAGGAATTTCACACCCTTACCAACACTGCAGTGGTGGTGTCAGCAGACTGGAAGCAAATCCCTCTGGGATGCTGCTACTTCACCTAAAGTATTTGCAGGAAGGCAGCATGAAATACTGCCAGCCCTGCTGACAGCTGGGCTCTGTGGTGTTAAGAGGGTTGGGAAAGCTGTCACATACTTCATATGAGCAGGGCTAATAACAACTTGGGCTGCGGTTGCAGGCTTTTCTCTTGAGCCTCCTAGAAAGCAGCATAGAAATGTTTCCTGTGTTGTTTCCCATTCATGCCACCCCACCCTTGCTTCCCGTTTGACTTCTTGTCCTTGCTCCTCACTGGTGGGAACTCAGGTCCTCTCCAGGGCAGAATGGGGTTTGAACTCCAGTAGCTTTTGAGGTTGTAAACTGCTTGGAGCAGGGCATATGTCTTGCTCTGTATTGGCAGTGTCTGGATGCAGGGACTTGGAGTGCTCACATGTTCAGTGCAGAGCTCTGAAGATGCTCCACTGTGCTCTTATTTGATAGGCAGCCTAACATATTGCCATACTTTTAAGCTTTAGAATCATAGAATCAACTGGGTTGGAAAAGACTTTTAAGATCATCAAGTCCAACTGTTACCCCAGCACTGCCAAGTCCACCGCTAACCCATGTCATTAGGAATTGTCATTTATTAGGAATGTTCTCCAGTTTAGAACATCTAGCAAAGCCATTCTTCTTCCTCTTCTCTATGTTAAACACAGAGGAGTTTGTCTTTTGTGGCAAGACAGGGTTGTGAGCTTGCATCCTCTGCCATGTTAATGTGGTTTTCCAATCTCTTTAGCCCTAGGTAACATTTTTTGATGTCTGGGATAGATAGTTCCTGATACTTTTGCAGCATTCCCAGTGAATGTGAACATGTGTCCTAGCTGTTAATGCTAGATGCACCTGAGCCTGCTTTCTGCTTATGTCTGTTGCAGAAGCAAAAAGCCCCGTGAACCTCTGCAAGCCCAACCCGTGCATGAACCAGGGCGTATGTATCCTTGGGCCTGGGAGCTACCGGTGTGAGTGCCACGGCTGGGAAGGACCCCACTGTGAGAGCAGTAAGGATCAGCAGATAGAGCAACCACAGCAGACACCGTCTGGTCTGCCAGCCCCTCTGAAGGGATCCCACATCTCCCACCCTTGAGCAGAGATGTGGCTGTAACTCTTGGGCAGCTGTTTGGTGGTTGGGTCTTGGTGCTGATGTGACCTCTGTCACAATCCCTCCTTGACCCCCAAGGTGGAAATCTCTGGCTCCTTTTTAATGTGAGGGAGCTGTCTTTGTTGGAATGTGAGACACCACCCCTATTGCTTTCAGTGCTTTCCATGGTGTGAAAGCCTCCCCATTGCCTTTCTTCTCTATAGCTGGGAGGCAATGGCCAGGAATTGGTGAGTCTCTAGCCCTCCAGAGGTGGCCCTGTGCCCATAGTGGGAAGTTCTCAGTTAAGGTGGGTCCAATGCTGTGCTCTTTACCTGATCCCAGGAGTTCTGACCTCCACCCCATAGCCTCTAATGTCTGACGACTTAAGATGATGCTTCCTGGGTTCTAATGGACTGAGTGTGAGCTTATCCCTTGGTCCAAAAACCCCTATTCCACTTCTGCACTTCTCTTCTACAACAGGAGTTCTCCGGGGTGATTCTCCACGATCCCCAGTCCTTCCTCCACACTCCCAAGTGCAGTGGACTCCAAGGGCTTTGCAGCACTTCTCCAGAGCCCCCCGGCACACCAGAAGACACATGGATCATGGACACTGACACAGATGCACTGAGTGCTCCAGTTCTCCATCCAGGAACACTGCCATTCTTAGGCACAACCTAGCAAGCCACCACTGTCCCTGGCAGGGACTGAGATGCTCCAGCACAGGGACTGTGCTGAGGCCATTCCCAGTTTCTGCATTGCACAAACTGGGCTTCCCAGTGCTCGCTTTCTTTTGTAATTGCAGTAAATATTTGTGTTTAAGTATTTACTGTTGACATTTAGCATTTCCTCATTCAGGTTCTAGTGCTGTGTGAGTATTATTATTTCTTTAATGGACTTCTTAAGAGATCTTTCAGTCTAAAAATACGGGGAAGTCTGAGCAACTCTGGAGCTCCTGCTAGGGGTATAATGTAGATAATGCACTGGCAGAGGAGGTGCTGGAGTGAACGGTTTGCTACACCCAGGAAGACAAATAAGAGGAAGGAGAAATGGTTATGAGCCTCTATTCTGCTTTTGCCCATGCTGCTTTTTTCTCTGACTTTATTTGGGCTGATTGAATATGGTTTAGCTTCACAGTCATTTGTAAGCATTAATAAGGAGAGGTTTGAAAAGCATGGGTTTGGCAAGAGCATCGAATGGTTTATGCAGCTCCAAAGAGCTGGGACAGGCAGTTTTTCCATAGATGCATTGACTGATTTTCTCCCACATTTAACCCAGGTCAAATCTAGTTAGCAGGGCTTCAAATACACCAAGTAAGGGCAATCCCCCACCGTTTCCAAGCAAAGATCTGTTCTGTTATAGGCTCTGGATGGAGCCATAGTTTGTTCCATCCTGCTGGTCTTTGGCCTTTGTCTGTCTGCTTTCAGGTTTAACTCCCTGCCCAGCCTCATTGTTATCTGCCAGCCACAGTCTGACCTGGAGGGGACAGGACCAGGACAACCTCCTGAGTGGCTTCACATGGGTGCTTGGACCAGAATATGTCAGAGGGGAAAGGAGGCTGAACCTCTCTTCCCTGATCCCATCTACCCTTTCCTTTCTCCTCCTGCAGGCCACATCTTTACTCTCTCCTTTACCCATACATATTTTTCTCTTATTCATTCCTTTTTTGCACATTCCAGGTCAAGCCCCACCTCATCTTTTTGGTGCTGTTTCCATGGCTTAGAGCTTTGCCATGTTACTTAGCTCTCCTTTCGGAGAACAGGAACAGCATGCTTGTCCTGGCCTGAACCCGGACAGGCAAGCTGAATGGCATTTCTGCCTCCCCCTGCTGTTTAAACTGATCTTGTCCCTGGCACAGCAGTCTATAGCACAAGCTGGGCCTCTGGTGTGTTGTGGTGGTTCACGTGTCTCCAAAGACAGTCTGGCCACTTGCCTGCATCCTTTGGAGCATCATCCTCAGTGGATCACTAGATCAATTCGCCCATGATGCTGTAAAATTGCTCCCTAGGGCCTGTGCTTCACACTGTGGGGCTGTTCTCTGCTGCCTTTCCCATGGTGTTCATTACCTTGGGAGAGCAGGAGCAGCTCTGGACAGGGCTGAGGCAGAGTTGCCAGCACTCCTGAAAATAGCATCTATTGTTCCTAGAAGAAGAAAAATGCCTTCACCCAGATGTCCTGGCCCTGTGTGTGAACAGTAACATTAGATGTACAAAGCGAGACACAAATTACTCCTCAGGTCTGTTGTCAAGAGAAGAATGGTCTAAAAGCACTCTCAGGGATGAAAACTGGCACTGAGACAGTCCTACCCTGTGGGAGAGACAAGGCTACGAGAAGAGAGAATTCCTTCTTTCTTTTCACTGTCACTCAGTAGATTGTCTGTGTCCTAAGGCACAGCAAAATAGAGGTTTAGTCAAAGGCTGATATTTGAGATAGAAAGAGAAACTAATCTGTTAATGTTCACTCCTCAGGGGCATTTGTACTCTGTAAGACTGGTCTTTCCTCTCAAATGGAAGCGTATTCACCTTGTCTGGCACACAGCTCTGGAGCTGGGGTGTGCTTTCCTGGCCTCATACACATGCTTAAAGCCTTTCCCCCATATCTCTGTTGCCTGCAGGATAGTTTTCACAGCTGCTGAGCACTTTGTCTTGTGGCAACTGTGGTTTGGTGTAACCTTTGTAGCTTCTTTTTGCTTTAATACATAGCTGGCAAGTACATTTTTAGAGTGCATGGACTTTACTGGGACAAGGGATGCTTGCCTGGGTCTGAGCTGGGGAAACCCTGCGTTTATACCATCCTGCTGGCTTTTAAGCACTGATTGATAGCCAAACCTCTCTGTGTGATTCATGAATCACAGACTGCAAAATCTCAGGCGGGAGACGTTTTAATGCTGGATGGGATCCATCTAGCCCTGTGCATCAGTTCCTCAGGTAGGGATGGTATGAGAGATTGGAAACTCATGGAGCAGTTTCAGGAAAGCTGGTTCCTAAACCCAGCCCTTAGCCTCCAAGTGCATCTGGCTGGGGTCTCGGTGCCCAAAGTGTCCCAGGGATCCCCATGTGTTAGTGATCTATGTGTTGATCTGTAGTGATCTATGATGCGATGTGCTGAGACTGTGTCCTTCCTGCTAAATACGAGTGATCACTAAAGCCTTGGATGCTTGCTTAGATGTGCTCTGGCCATGGCAGCACCCACCAGCTCTCCTCTGGGACAGGGCAAAACACTTTGCAAGGTAAGAAGGTGGTGGAGCATTTTGGGGCGGTGGGAAAAGCCAAGCTGCAAACAAAGTTCAGGGTATATGGGATGGTCTTGGAGAGTCCTGCTTGATCCCACAGGCAGGCAGGACACTGCTGAACAGTTGTTGAGGCTGTTGGCTTTTCCTTTTTGCAAATCTGAGTTGAAGATCAAGGCTAATTTCTAGGCTCTTTCTCCTGCAAATTTTAATTAAGAAAGAATAAGTGGCTTTGGTCTTTGACATGATCCTGTATTAAATTCACTCTTACAGACTGGGATCCAATCAGAAATACTTAATGAGAACTTACCTCATGGGAGCTCATCCCCTTGAGACTGGCACAGCCGCTGAGGAGTTGGGGTTCCGGTGAAGCCAGCACTAATCCTGTCTGGCACTGGGGGAGCACAGAGCATGCTGTCTGTGCCAGGTTGTCATTAGATGTCTGGGCTGCTGTTACTAATGGAGCTGTGAATTACTCTCGCTCTGTAGGATTGCTGGCTGAGCCTGTTTCTCCTTTAAGAAACTGGGTTTTAAGCAGGTAGCATGTATTTTAGCCCCTTTACTTTTACCTTCCCTCAGCAAGCAAAATCATGCCTGTTTGTGATGAGTAAATGTGTTTGGTGCCCATACTGTAGAGGTTGCAGCAGGGAAGCTGGACCTTAGATCCTGCTATACCACCCAAGAGCTGAGACAAGGCTGTGAGAGGTCTGTTGATACTCCCCTTAAAGCCAGCTGGCTTCTTCAGCTTGCAAAACACCTGCAGTCTTACTCTGCTCAATAGAAGTAAATGGATTTTATATCTGAGACAACTTATATAAACATATAGGCCAGCTTCTCCATCAATGAGAGGCAGGTTTTTTTTCCCCCTGGCACTTGCGTCTTAGCTGCAAATCAAAGTGCCACTAGCTCACTGGATGTGCTAGGCAGGATCCCCCAGTAGCTGTTGTAGGGTTGCTCCAAGTATGCAAAGCAATAACTGAAGGTACTTATGTGAGAAACTTGATAAGAAAAAGCATTTGTAGCAGCAAATTCCCTTCCAGCAGAATATGGGCTTCTGCTTGTGACACCCTGCAGGCCCCATGGTGGCGTGGCTGCATTGTGCAGGGGTGAGAATTACACAGGGAGTAACTATCAAAGCAGTAACAAAAAGTGCCTTAGGCAGTCAGCAGCAGTAGGAGCTTTGCCTCCCTTCACAACAGTATCTTTTGACCCAGTCCTTCAACATGGTATTTGGTAGGACGAGACTGGGGTGAGCAAGCCCTTTAGTCTGGGAGGCAGCTGTGTTTGCTACCAGGATGGTCCACAGCCATCTAAAGGCAGTGTTGTGCTGGGGACAGCTAGTGATAATAGAGATGTTACAAAGCGCCAGTGAGAGATGCTAGGAAAAGACAGAATTGACTGCTGTTTCTCCTTCAGCTCACAGAAACAGCAACCCCAAATCGAGCTGTTCTTTTGGGAATCCCAGGCTTGGAGGCTGGCAGGATGCTAATGGGCTTGTTGGCAGGTTTGTGTCAGTGGTTGGGCTAGGAAAGGCAGGGGAGCAGGATCTTCCCCAGGACTTTGTGCCATAGCTAGGGTGCCTTTCTGCAGGAGTGGTACAGCCACCAAAAGCTATGTTACAGACGTGTCTGGCTTGGTGTCTGTTCTGTAAAGACTGGCCTCAACCACTTCACTAATGCTTTTCGTTCCTTCCCACCTAAACCCCATCCTGGTTTTCCCTTCAGGGACAGCAGCAGGCACTAAGCCTTGCACACAGTTGCTATCTAGTGGCCAGAGGAAGGTAGTGGACGCAATTTTCTCCGCTGGTTTTATGCAAGAGAACTGTGCTATGGAGATGATACAGGCAGGAATCTTTTACATGTATTCATGCAAAGTGTCACGGTTATTGCTATTTTTCAGTGGGGTGGCTGTCTGAAAATGCTTTTTGTTGACGGTGTAGCCACTATAGATGACTACATTGTTTAAGATATAGTCCATTGTAGCTACAGACTGCATAGCTAAGGAACTTTGTAGTAACCAACAGTGTTGTGGGGGGTTGTACTTGAATTCTACTGGAAAATAGTGCAAGAACAAGCCACACGGTGAAGAAAAAACACTAACATAATATAGTCATCATTTTATTATAAAACCCTCTAAAGCGCCACTTTATAGGTCACAGTTACAACAAAGGAAATGCCTTGAGTTAGGAAAACAATGGGGACGCAGAGGAATTGTTTTATGTTTCTTGTCTGGGGAATGTGTGCTGCTCAGGACTTGCCTATGTTTACTTCCTCTAATGGAGACATCCCAGCAGGACCACTGATGCTGACTGGGCTGTGGAGGGGAAAGCAGAGCTGCTCTCATCCATCGCTGTCTCAGTACCACTGTGAAATGTCTGGACAACTTCTGGAGGATGACAGCGGGGTGGATGGTGAGGGCATGGTACTACACAGATACTTAGGGTGTAGAGAGGTCTCCTGCCAGCTCATCACAGGTCAAAACAAAAGCTTCATGGTGTCCATGGCCTCCATCTGTGCATTTGAAGAAGGAAGACTCCTGGGTCCTGAACTAGAAGATTCAGTGGTTTGTTTGCATGAGTTTTTTCCCATGTGCAAACCTTGCACAGGGACAAGGGTGATTGATGTACTGCTCCGAGGCCTGGGATTAGCCATTGCTCCATGTGCACCACAGCAGAGTTCAAAGTAAGAAGAAACAGGAGTGAGGTCACCCTTATTGCCTTCAGGATACCCTGACCAAGTGCTTTGTTGCACCCCAGCCCCATGGCAGTGGCAAGCAAGCCCAGAGCCCCTGGTCAGCACATCCTCACTGAGCCCAGTGCCACCACCAACTTGGGGTCACTGCCCTGCAGACCCTTTGTGTGAAGAAGGAGCGTCCTTTTAGAAGTGATCTCAGGCCTGTCAAAGGTTTTCAAGGCTTAGGAAGGTACAGCATTTTGCCTGTCTTTACCCTAGCTCTGGGTGCTGCTTGCTGGTGTAGCTGCAGGACCCCAGAGCAACCCAGCCAGGGTACTGGTGGGTACTGGTGCTGCTTTAGTTTTGCAGGGTTAGAAAACAGCTTCAACCCTAGCACCATCAACTCAGTTACTGAGTCTGGGCCTCAGGTGTCCCCAGGCCATCAGACATGATAGCAGGTTAGAGAGAGGAGAGGGTGCATGAATTTCTGACAGCCTCTCTACTCTCCTTCAACTTCCACTGTCTCTAAGTTTAGCAGTCCCAAATGTCCGATGTCTTTCATTAGAAACCTTGGCCAGGGCAGACATGGGTGGGATTTGTGGGCCAGGGCCCAAAGGCTATATATTAAGAAGTTTGATGGCTTGGCTTTGCGAGCAAAGATTTGGGAAGGGCTTTAACCACGCTTACTACAAACGCGATGACCAAGGGCATGTGGGATATGCAAATCTGGTTGGAATAAAAAGGCTGCTTAGGCAATCAGGAAGCGTCTGACCAAGACTGTCATCTCCTGAGTGATCTCGAGCTACCCATGTGCTGGTCCCCCTGCATGCAAGGTCGGATCTGCAGCTTCCCATGCACCTTGTCACCTGCCATTTCGACCCTCACTCATCCATACAGACAAGTGACAGTAAGCCCTTCCAGCCTGCACAGTGGATTTTTTAGGTGAGGTGCAGCATGCACAGAACTGGCCTTTACACCTGAGGTTTGACTGCCATGGCCTAGCGAGCTAGGACGGTGACAGCAAAGTCCTCAGGGCGTAGGTTTTGTAAGATCACCTTCTCCTTGATGGAAGACCATACAAGGCTAGGCGAGCTCCATCAGCCTGGGTTTGAAGATAGGAGTTTTCCTTCTCCTATGACAAAGGCCTGTCTTCGCTAACAAAGATTCAGGAAGACCTTTACCCACGCATTCTGAACAAGACTGTCATCTCCTGGGTCAATCACAAGCGACCGATGATGCAATAGCACAACAAGCGTCTAGGCGGGATACCAAGGTGTTCAGTCATAAGCCCGCAGATGGTATATTAAGTTAAATAAGCTGGAAATCAGGGTGACAGCACCAATATGGCCAGCAGCCCACCCCTGGAGCCAAATAGGCCAGGCTGGTCAGCCCTGCCTGCGTGGAGGGGCTCCTGAAGGCATCCCTGTGTCTTCAAAAGCAGATTGTATGTCTGTGGCTCTGTGGAGACCAGAGAGCATCAGCAGAGTGGTGCTCATAGATGGGGCAGGAACATGGGGACTGCTTTACCTCCCCTCCCCTGGGAAAGGGCAAGCCCTGAGAGATAGACACACTGGGATCCAGCTTCCCATACAACAGCTGAGCAGGCCTGGGCCTTTGGTGAATTATTAACAAACCTTCAAATAGGATTTCTTTTCCAGAACAAACTCCTCAGGTGAAAGAGAATTAACTGAATCTGCTTGCAGATATCCATTGCCCAGAGCTCTTGGTGCCACCAGTCTGTACCATATCTTACAGAACAAGAAGGTGAACAGGGATCTTCCTTGACACTCTGGCAAAGCTGGAGCAGGCTGGTAGCAGTGAACACATGCTGGGGTGAATCAGGACACCACTTAGAAATCCCCTGGACAGGCTGCTGTGTGCCTCTCATTCATGTCTGGAGCATCACTCAGGTGTGGGTATTGCCAATGACCAAAGGCTAGATGAAAAGCAGCTGAGTGATGACTGGCAGCAAGACAGGAGACTTTAGCTGACTGCAGTTTGTCACAACAGGTTGAAAACCACCGGGGTATAAAGACTAGCAGAGGCCCCTTCTGAACCCACTACTGCCACTAATATAGAAACCTTAATGACTCATTGATAAACCTTCAGAGTAGAAATACACAGAACACCTCTATGTACAGTAACATTCTTGTATACATCAACTGGGTTAGGAACTTGATGCAAGGATTGCCACTGGTTGTTATTGATTTAGCTACGTGATTGGGACTTGTCTGGAAAGAGCAAGATCATTTGGGATAACTCATATTGGCAGCAGTTGGCTCCGTTGCTGCGTTGAGCAGTTGGTGTGACGTGGAGGAGGCGCTTGGTATGTGGTTGTGTTGCACAACTCAACCTCCACCTAAAGATGATTGAATCCCCTTGGCCAGGAATGGGCAATTCCAGTCTTTAGTCCATCTAAAAAGATGTGCTTCTAACTAGTTCCCTTCTTCTCCCATTCCTGCCAAGAAATAAAGGCAAATTAGTCAAAAGGCAGATCTGGAAAGCCACAATAGTTGTAATGTGCATGGTCAACCCAAGTGGTTTTGGCTGCAGAATAGGTCAGGGCTGTCTCTCTGTTATAAGCAATACACACATTTATTCATTTAAATCACATCTAAGGCAAACCCAGGTGAAAAGACCAGAGGAAAACCAGGCTCCAAGTGGTGCTTGGTCAGGGGTAAGACACCCCACCACCCCATCCCACCACTGCCAGGAGGGAAAAGCAGCGGCATGTACAAATTAACGCGTACCTTAGCTTTCTGTAGGACTGTTCCCTTCCCTGTCACCATGACGGATAAAGGCCTGTTTTTTAAGGCTGTTGCTGAATTGACTGGTGAGTTGTCTGCGCTGTTGGTTGGACTGGCACATTTTGCCTGAATCTACAGCAGAAAGAACAGAAGGGTGATGACTTCAGCCTACCAAGAGAGATTGCTGCCTTTCCCCAGCATCTCCTTCTCACAGCCACATCCCACTTGCACCGAGGAACATATATTTCAGTGACATCCCAATTTCAAAATACCAATATGTGTGTGGTGTGTTTGGGTGTTGAGGACTCAAGCAGAGATTCAGAGCAGGGCTCAGGCAGTGACCATCTCCGTTTCATGGGAACAACTTCCCAAGAATGAACTTAGCTGCCTGAATCTCCCCCCAAACCACCCTGCGGCTCAGCTGAGCACAGAAGGAGCTGGGTCCAAACCTGCATGGCCCTGGAGGGTGTTGTTCAAAGTCCCACGTGGAAATACTACTGCTCTCTTGAGCCCCAGCCCCCTTTCACTTCCCCATCACTGCAGTTACCTCATTATGTTATTATTATACTATTATTTTATGTCTATACATAGCTAATAATTTACATAATACTTTGCTTAGATAAGATATAATCTAGACTTTTATGTAGGATTACATATTATAATAATTTAATGCTGTTGTTAATGATTATATTATTAAGCAGGCTGAGACAATGGGACTGCCTGGCTGCTGGAAAGCCACTGCACACCCCAGGGGTGCCCCCACATACCCGTGGGGCTGCGTTCTCCAGGTGTGTGGTATCCACCGCAGTGCCCAACGTCACAGGGCCGGACTCAGCCTTCTTCAGGTTCTCCTTCACTTCCACCAGGCTCAGCTCCAGGTCCACCCTCCGGCTCTCCTTCCTTTTGCATTCTTCTTCTATCTCCTTCAGCCGCTGCTCCAGGCTCTTGTCTGTGAAGGGAGGGAGGGGTAACTTGATGCTGGCTGGGAACTTGGGGAGCTCATGAAGGGAGCAGGGACCAGGGCAAGTCCTGTATGTTTTCCTTGTATTTCCTTATATTCTCTGGGCAACCTGTGCCAGCACCTGATCACCCTCGCAGGGAAGAATCTATTCCTAATATCCAATCTAAATCTCCCCTCTGTCAGTTCAAACCCATTCCCCCTTGTCCTACCCCTGCATGCCCCTCTCCACACATCACCCCTTGCCCAGCTCTACCTGTGTTACCCCCAAGCATTTCCTTCAGCTCTCGCCTCTCCTTGCGCAGCTGGGTGAGTTGAAACCGGATTTCATCCTTCTCCTTCTCCAGCCGCTCCTTCTCCTCTGTAAACCGCTTCACCTCCGCTTCTGTCCTGTTCTTGCCCAGCTTGGTTTCCACTGCTGATGCTGCAAACACAACCCACCAAAACAAGGGGGAAAATCAGGAAGGAAAGCTTTCTTAGGTGTTCAGAAACAAAATGAATGAGGGTCTGGGAAGTCACCAACCAGGAGACTCATCCCCTTGTAAAGCTACTGTATAGCAGCATCAAGGGAACCACAGGGCAAAACTCACTCAGAGCACCACCTCCCTCCAAGCCCCTGCTGCCCCAGTGTCACCCACTCACCTGGCAGCGGCATCTTGGGCCGGTGTGTGGGTACCAGCTGAGGGCTGCCCGCTGTCCCTGTGCCCAGCGGCACCTCGGGGGCTGGCTGGGGGAAGGCGATGTTCTGCTGCTGCGTCTGGATCTTAACAGTGGGCATCCGTGGCAGCGCCTCATCGGGCTCTGGCTTCTCTGGCTGTTTCTGGGGGCAGAAATGAAGTGGGATGATGTGGTGGGGAGAACTGGCTCACTGGTTAAATCTGCACCACAGCACAGTCCGGGACAGTACCTGCTCCGAGGTCTCCATCTCCTTAATACAGGGCTCGGCTTCCTTAGGCACAGGGGCTGGCTCTGCTGTGCTCTCTGCTGCAGCCTTGTTGGCAGCCCTTTCTAGAGATGGTGAACTGAGGGGTGAAGGCTGGCATGACATCTTGCCAGCACAGTGAAGGAAGGACTTCACTGGGGTGAGATCCAGGTATACTCTGTCCTGGTCCCCCTCCGCTTTGCTCTCATTCTTGGGTACTTCTTCCTGCAAAAGGAGAATGCTCCCCTGAAATGGGACCATCTGCTGCAGTATAGGAAATATCTCACTGCAAAGCAGTAGTATCTCAGGCAATCTGGAGTATTTTCCATAAACCTTAGAGGAATTAAAAACCCAATCTCTGTGTCGTTCCATACAGGGCTTTTTGGTGTACTGAAAGAAAGGTCCTTCTTGCTCTCCTTCTACAGCACTTTCCAATGGTACCAGCAGCCCCATCCAAGGATCTCACGCTGCTGTACATCTTGCAACCCTTGTCAGATTCTTTCCTTGGATAACAGTCCCATCCCCAGGGTGGTCCGTCTTTCTTGTCCTTACACAGGACTTGTTCTTACAGGCATCAAAAGGAGTTTGGATAGACCAGGCTCCAAACAACCCACCATCAATCACCAAATAATCCATGCTGTTTGCTGATGGAAACTGTGGGATTTTATCCCAGCTGCCTGAGAATCCATACAGCACCCTGCTGGAAATTTCTCTCCCATTCTTTAGTGCCTCCTCTCCAGCACTCACTTTGCCCCATTGCAAAAGCCTGGATTTCCCCAGGACCAAGGAATCCCTTTTGCTGCTGTTGGAAAACCCTCCCCCTTCACTGCTGGAGACTCCCCCACGGCCAGATGTTTGCTCATGGCACAGCACTGGGTGATGATGCCTCTTACCACAGGCAGGTCTGGCAGATCCACATCGTCGTACAGCTCCTCCTGCTGCACCTTGCCCTTCGGCAGGTTGTCGATATAGGCATTGGGCTCAGAGTACTTCCTCTGCATTAAGCTGTGAACAAGAAGCAGGACATCCCATCAGGGTGTGCTGCATTTTGGGGCACCCAAGCATAGTGGTCCTGGGGCCTGGGCAGGGCTGCATGGTCAGATGCAGAAGATAAGAAGGTAGAGCCATGCAGCAATGTGAGAACTGCTGCTGTCACATTTCCCCTTGGCTCTTCCTCACCCACCCTCAGGCACAGCACTGCAGCAGCACTATAGCCCTGTACCAGTGGCACAGTGAACCACATGGCTGGGTGCCCATGGCCTCACATAGACTCATAGAACGGTTTGGGTTGGACAGGACCTTCAAAGCTCATCTAATCCAACTCCCTGCAACGAGCAGGGTCATCTTCAACTAGATCAGGTCCATGAACCAAGTCCATCCCACCAACCTGCCTTTGCAAGAACCACCTAGGCATGTGCCCTAGACCCATGGTAAGCTGCAGCTCAGGTTAGATGTGCCATGGTGAGACAAGTGCTGTCCTGCCCCTCACCGGGCTTCCAAAGACAGCTACAGAGCTGTGAATTTACCACCCCTTCCCATGTGGGAGGCAGCCAAGCTCCCACAATCAGAGGAACCCTTGCTCCAGTTGCTTTCCCTCTACCAGCATCCCCATTCCCACTGACGTACAAGAAGGAGTTCTTCGCGGCGCTCACGATGCAGGAAACCCTGTCAGCATCCACGTAATCATAGGTGAATTCCTCTGGGTCTGTTTTCGAACCTGACTCCGACAAGAGGAGGCCCAGCCAGTGACCCATTTCCTCCGAGGACTTGGCCTATGGGGACATCAGAGAGGACAAGTTGCAACAGCAGTTTCTCTTCACTCCCAAGGCTAATGCTGCTTAGCCCTGCAAAGGGGAGTATGCTGGGCTTGCAAGGGGAAAGATGAATTGCTGGCTATTTATATTAAACCTAAGCTGCATTGAAAGAAAAAAGAAGTATCCCTGACTGATGTGCAAATTTGGAAGATAAATGAATGCAGCTCTTCGATTAACTCTAGTCAACCTGCGTTTTCTTTCTGACGGTGACCAACTCAGCTGCTTACAAGAGTAAGGGCAGTCTCTGGGGCTGGAGATGCTGGCATGGAGCTGGCTTTGGCAAGGAAAGCATGCGGGATTTATTTTGCACCAGCAGAGCGCAGCAATGGGACTGCCAAACACAGACATGCAAGGAGACCTGAGCACGCAAGGGAGCCTGCGAGTTCCTTGTGGCAGAGCTCAAACCCCTTCTAGGGCTGAGAGGAAAGAGGGGAAGGAAGGAGTTTAAAACAGGATCAGAGAACATCAAAGACAGCCCCTCACTTTAACATGATCAGTATTAAATGAACACCCTGATATTTTGCACAATGAAGAGATAAATATGGTGCCTTGTAGCCAGCTATAGGAAATAGCCGCATGTACTTCTGGTAGTGAGGGATTTCTACCTGAAGCAAGAAGATGCAGCCGTCTTTTGCTTTGATTTAAAGAGAGCAGTAAGCACAAAGAGAAATTCAGGGCAAGTGAATCCCAAACTGGAAAGTATATTTTAAGCTTCCAATCTGTTTTATTTAGCAGGGACTCGAGCCCCTGGGAAGTCAGCCAGACCGTACAAAATACACATTCTTCCATTCACAAAATGTGAACTTTCCCAGCACCTCTTCTTCACACCTGTAATTAGGCAAGATTCCTCAGACACAGACATACCCTGAATCAGAAACTAAACAAAAACACCTTTGAACTTCATGGCAGGCCCTCGAAGTCAGTTGTTTAGCTATAAATATTCCACCCACTGGAAAAATACAGGAAATTGCTCACATTGTCCACCTCCTACTATAATCATGCTGTCGTCAGAGAGAACTAAGATTAGAGATAAACAGTCCTGGGTGCAGGCAAAGGAAAGTAACAGATGGAGATGAATTCACTTGCACTTTCAGAGGCAGATCTGTGATCAGTTTGAGATTCACAACCCATGGCTTTGGGACTCCCTGTTTGCAGAAGGTGAAGCTCTCCATTTCTCCTAACCACAGACTTAAATCCCTAGAGCGGCATTCCTCTCATCTAACATTAGCTATCTGAAATACATCCCATATAACTTAATCATCATACAAGGTTATCCTAAAGTCAGTGGAGAGAGATGGGTATCTCTAGAGGACCCTTCATCCCATCCTAAGATGAGTGCCTAAGATGAAGGCTGAGTGGTCCTCTGGAGGCACCAGCATCAGACACAACCTGGATTGACAGCTAGGTGGGACACCTTCTAGGTGACCACAGGCAGATGAACCTAAGTCCCTCGCTTCAGGTTCTGTTTTCCTGGACTGAGGGTTCCTCTGGAGGACCTCACCAGCATTTAGGCCTCTTGAGACACCCCCACTGACAGCTTAAAGCAGAAGTGTCTTGGAGATATACACCCTACCTCCAGAATGACCCGCTCTTCCCCGTTGTGCAGGATGCGGAAGGAGTAGAGATGATCAGGGCTTGGCTCTGGGATAATTTCACAACCTGCCAGGCTCAGGGGCTGCTGAGCCAATTTGCTCCGGTTCTTGTCCTGGTAGAAATGGAGGTGACCATCTTTTATCTGGCACCAACGGGACTTCCACTGGCTGTTCACTAGCACATTCAGGTAACCTGCAAGCAAGCATGGGTTACTTAGGCACATCTTCTACTCCAAGGGGAGAGGGAATCCAAACTCACTGTGTGCATGAGGATGTCTGATGGGTAAGTTCCGAGGTCACCACACAACACAAAGCCACTGACAATGACAAAGAGCAATGGCACAAGCTGTTCTATCCATACAAAACAGGATGAAAAGGGTAAAATCTGTTCAAAACGAGACCTTTGTAATTCAGGTTAGGTTTGGAGCAGCAAATTGGCTTCAGAGGGTTGGACAAAGTTGGTCCCAGATGGTGAATAACAGCTGACTCACACAGCTCTCCCCCTGCCAACTCCTACACACTGGGCTAATGCCCAGGGTGAACAGCACAGATGCCTTCTGCATGCACACCTGGTATTACCTGCCCTTCCTATTAGGTCACCCTGCAAGCTAGTGTCCTCCTTGTAAGCCACTCAGTCACCTTAATGTGTAAGAGGTTCCACAACCTATACGGATTTACTGGCACAGACCAAGCAGACTGTGGCCTCTGCCTCGGGACAGCCTGGCACCTGTGGTTGAAGAGGAGGATGCCTGGTGCTCATCCTGCCCTGCACACCGAGATCCATCACCAAGACAAATCCCTGCAGAGGAGCTCATGCTGGCACTTACTTGAAGTCTCCAGGGATCTCTCTGGGCTATCCAGGGAGCTGGATTTCTTCCTCCCAAGGTTCATGAGGTTGCTCAGTTTCAGTCCAGATGTGCCCTTCTTTTTAACTACCAGAAAAGAAAACGAAAGAGAGCATTTGTGTGGCTTTCCTAGCCCACAGACATACACACAGCCTGCTCTCCCTGCTAGTCCAAAGTCCAGGGAGATGATGAGCAAGATGTAATCCCACCACTAATCGCAGTGTGATTTGCTGAAGATACTTCATCTATATTGCTTTAAACTTGGGTTAATTCTGACCAAACACCAGTCACTGCATAAAGGCTGTTCGCACAGGTCTTGCTGTGCAGGTGCCAACCTCCCTTCACTTTCTTATACTACAAAGAATGGAACTAAAAGGAGGGACTTCAGGTGGGGAGGGTGAAAGCTTATGCCCAAAGAGCCTCTTTAGCATTTTCCTACTGAGCATATCAGTCAGTGCATGAATATAGCTGCATAATCATCAGGTAATCACGGTGAGGAATCAACTTGGATATTTTTAGTCCAGATTTTCTTTCCCCCTACTCTAACAAAATGATGAATTCCTAGTGTAAAGGGACTCAGCAGTCAAGTTCCATCCGTTAGGTGACTCCAGTTGAGTCCTCAGCATGGCTTTACCTTCCTCTACCCCTCATATACATACATGGTGCCACCATCCTTCTAATAGAGCATCTCTTCTTTCAATGTACTTACCTGCCCTATCTTACAGAAGGGGAATATAGATGAATTGCCCAAAGCCAGACACCCTAGCATGAAGGTGTAACTCTCCCGTTGGAGACAGCTCAGCATTTCACACTCCAAGTTTCTCTGCAGACATCTCTGAGGGAAGTCACTTAGGTTGCATTTATGCCACCTCAAACTGCCCCAGCGTGACTTGCCCAGAGTCACACAGCATCTCTGTGGTGGGGCAGGCATCATGCCCAGGTTTCTCCAGCCCTATCCTAACTCTGTAACTGCTGAGAAATCCCAACATCTGTCACTGCATTATGGAAAATAATGAACTGGAATCAAAAGGACAGGCAGAGGATTCACACGCAGCTTTCACCCTGCACCAGGTCAGTTTGAGGTGGTGGTGGCAAACATGAAGCCCTCGCACATGCAGGGTCAGTGATCCCCATTCCCCTGCCTTTCCCAGGGTGAGGTTTTACCATCTTTTGTCTCTGCTGTCTCCGGGTGTCCGTCGGTGCTGCTCCCACTCTCGGAGGCTGCAGAGTACCTCTCAGACACCTCCACCTGCCAACAGCACCAGATACAGGCTCCACAGACGAATGTGACCCATCCCTCAATCCAGCACCCGCCACAAGTGCCTTTCCCCCCTCTCCACAGCAGATGCTTTCACACAGACATGTCCCACCTCCCCACTCACTCTGTGCCCTCCCTGTCATTTCTGATCCCATCATCCAGCACACGAACTGCCCTGGCTGGGCTCACCTCTGAGGTGACACAGTGGCACCGCCAGTGGCACCCTATGGTATCCTGTCCCGCAGCCTGGCTGGTGGGGGCATCTTCCAGTCCCCATAGGACGGCATGGGCAGAGGAACTGACCAGGTACACAAACAGGCCCATTTTGGGTGTCCACCAGAGACTTTAGAAGGGTTCTTTCACCTCCCAATGTTTTGGAACAAGTTGCACCCCCTGAAGAGTGTCACCTAAACTGGGACTAAGACTGGCCCAAGCCCTGACATCCAAGGGTCTATTCCCCTTCCAAAGCTCCTGGGGAGTACGGTTGTCCTGCTGGATGAGATAGTGGCTGCTGCCTTGTATGGAAGAGAGCCCATTGCTGAGTCACTTTTGGGGTAAGATTTGGCAACAAAAGGCTGCAAAGAAAAATTATTATAGCTCCAATAACTCTCCTTTTCAGCAGAACGGGGGCCTGGTTACACCTCTATCAGTCTTTGCTCAAATAAAATTACTACACCTACAACTATTATTTATGGCAGGGGGTTGGATCTGGATGATCTTAAGGTCCTCTCTAACCCAAACCATTCTGTGGTTCTATGAATAAAGGAACAGATGGAAAAGTTGAAGTGCTAATTCCCTCTGTAAAGACCAGGTGTACCTTTGGGTAACAGAGCCTCTGTGAATCTGGGATGTACTGGTTGCCTTCGCTGCCTCCTTCACACAGCAGACCACTGGTCTCCTGGATTACCTGTGCAGAAAAGCAAGCCATAGCCTGTGAGAGAGCTGCAGTACCGAGTCAATACTTGTCCCCCACTCAGGACAGGCAGAACCAGCGCAGCCTGGGAGACCCACAGTTTATATTGCTGGCAACCCTGGGGATTTTCCTGGCGTTGCAGCAGGCAGCCAGCAGAAACCAATGGATCCAAGTCAGCGGGCAGAGACTGCCAGCAACGGCAGCCCCGGCGCCTTGCAGCCCAAGGCTGCTTCTTTTGCTGCTGCTGTCTGAGGGAAAGGGCCATATCTCCCCCTGTCCTCAGCCAATTCATACTGGGCACCCACGCCAGACATCCCTCCTCCAGCAGCTGGGCTGGGAGGTCCTTTCACAGCCTCTTGCACACAGAAGGCAGCAGGGGCTGCAGGAAGAAGCTATCCCGGGACATGGAAATAAAGCCTGTGTTTGTATACAGGCTTGCAGGGAGGAAGGGAGCCAGAGCACACAAGGACAAGACTGAGATAAGATATAGTCTCCCAGCAAAGCCAGGGTGGGAGCATGGAAGGCGCCACTGACCCTGAGCCACTGCTCTGCCTGGTCTTTACTCTGCAGCCCCAGCACAATGACGTCTGCATTCATAGGGATGATCTTCAGCTTGTGTTCTTTCTTCCTCACTTGCTTTTCCTTGTGAATGACAGTGCAGCCCAGCAAATTCACATCCAGCTGAGGACTGTGGTCTTTGGAGCTCTTGTAGCACTGGGGAAGGAAGAAGGAGGGCAGGTAAGAGGCTGAGGAGGAGTTTTCCCTCACTCACTGGCAGAACTCAACCCAAGAAGCGGCTCAGTGCAAACACACGAATTAAGTTTGCTGAACACTAGAAAGTCCCATAGATCCTACAAGGCTGCGATGTCTACAAAGGTATTTATAGAGATAAATGCACATCTATGTACATGCATATATAGTCTGAAATACCTCTTGCAGATACTCCTAGAGGGTCAAGTATGTGGTCAGGCAGTGGGATAAACATCCCTTCTCCTTAACCACCTCAAAAAGTTTCCCCCCAAAAGCACCTCTTTGGGAGTTTGGGATTTTGGTTCCAAATGTGACCTTGTGTCCCCCTCAGCAGCCCCGTGCACACATCCCTTCTGAAAATGAAATGGTATGCCCAAATCTCTGGGACATGATTTTTGAAGCACTGCTTCTAGAAGTACTTTTGTTCTGCCAGCTAGTTAGCATGACCTGAGGTGCCATTTCCCTCCCCAGCTCATGAAAATAGGATGTTATAGGCATAGAATAGAGGATCTACTCACCAGCAGCCTGGTGTCCTTGATAACACACAGCTGTTTTGCCCACTGTCCTAGCCACTTCTTCCTCCACAGGAATGCACAGATGCGGGCATCCTTCATCAGCTCAATGGTGGCCTCCGTGGATGGCCATTGGTGGGTTGCAGACTTGCCTTTACTGCTCTCTTCTTCATCGTAAGATTCATAGGAGCTACTAACGGCTTCACCATCTTCTATAACAAAAGCAAAGCTCTATCATTAAATACATTCCTAGGACAACTCTGAACTTACTGCTTGCCTCAGCCATGCTCACACATGCAAAAGCTTCCAGCGCAGGGATGTGTCTTTTGAGGCTCTCCTACAGGAGAATAATGGATAGGATAATAACCATCATGGATCCCTTTTTCTTTCTAGCCCAATACTGATTCCATTGCAATGCTTTGTGCCTCATAGCAAACACTCAAAAGACACTTCTCAGTTGCCCACAAATTCAAGAACATTCCCTTAGACATTTCTGATGTTTGCTGCTCCCCCCACCACCACCAAAGATGCTTTTCCTACTTCCCACTTCTAGCCAAACACTCTCAGTTTTTAAGGCAACAGCAGGCTACAATCAGCCCTTGTCCTCTGAGTGTCAGAAGTAAAAATGATATTTGCAAGGCCATGCAGCAAGCAATGATCTATTGCATTTGATTTGTCATTCCACTTCCCTCTCTGGTTTAACAGGTCTCTCTCTACTCAACATCTAAAGGGCAGCAAGGGGCTTTGAAGGAATACACTGCTGCAGCAGCAAATAAGACTAATCACATCTTTTATATTCATTCCTAAATGGATTGCTACGTTATAAAGATGTGTTGGGATTTTCAGTACCCAGCTCTAATACACTGCAGGGTGTTGGAGTTTTCAGCTGATAGGAATAGCTCGTTATTGGCACCAGACCCATCAGAAACAATGAAAGTGTTTCCACTGACCACAGGGGAATTTGCAATGCCCTGCTGGGGTTTACAGTATGCCTCTTATTCACAAAATAAGCTCGCATAGCAAGATGGTAAGAACTGGGCAGCATCTTGTTTTGCATTCCTGTCTTACCAAACAGCATGGAGGAATATCGTTAAGTTTCTCTCACCAGAATTTATCTAGGTTTGACTCTCATTAAATCTTACTATCTAGATAAAAGTCACATTATCAGATTGGTGCAAATTAAAAAGAGGAAAAGCAGCCAGAAAAGAGAAAAAAAAAAAGCATTTGGAGCTTCACTGAAGAACATTTCTCAAGTTAGGTTTATTTCTTCTTAAGATAAAGGGAACTGAGATGCAGTAACAAAGCTACAGCCTTACCTCCAGTGAAATCTCACTCTATAACATCCCTCAAGTGATCAAAGCTGCACCAATTAAACAAGCTTAGTAAAAAGAAAATAGCCCCTTTCAAAGTCTCTGAGGGGTACTGACAACACACTACTGGCTCACCATCTCCACACCCTCAGTGTATGGGACTGTCCATCCTTCATGGGAAAACATTACCCCAGTGCACTATCACTATGCAGACCTTGTCCACAAGAACCCTGCACAGAAATTCAGATGGAGTAAACGTGTTGAGGTTTCTCATCCCTAAATATACTAAGAAGCCAAACCTCTGCACTGCTAGGGACCTTCCTTATGCATCAGCAAGGATGCCTAAGGGAACCTCATTGTCTAAACCTCCCTCCTTATCAACATGGGGCAGTTAGCAATATGCCCCCTGGGTGTATCTGCTGCCACCTTTCTCCTAGGGCAACAATACTTTTCTTCTATGCTTTCAGCAGGATCCCTGGCTGCTGTTTTCTGCACCAACCACAACCACAAGTGCCTCATGAAATGAGCTCTTCTTTACTTGGAGAGCTACAACCATTGCTTTCCTCGTGACACCACTATGGCCTCATGACAGAAAGGTGTTTTCCAGACAGTCTAGTTGGCAAACAGGGGCAAACCTTGCTTGGGTAACTTGAGACAACATTGTTGTCACTACTGAGCTTCACTTGATCCCAAGTCATACAGCTCAGGCAGTATGTGCTTCAGTGCAAGCTCTCCATGTTCACCTACTGGCAGTTTCAGCTAAGATCAGTTTTACCCTCTCATTGCCATGATATCAGTGGCAGCCATATTCTTGGTTTATCTTTAATCCACCTCTGCTTTCCTATTTGCCTTCCTATGACCATGAAGCTCCAACCATCTTGTACACCAGAGCTGCCTCTGTCCAAGCAGAGCATCTTCAACATTCACTGAACGCTGCTTATCAATACAGCCAGTGCTATCACCTATCAGCTCCACATCAGTGACCAGAACCAAGGGAATAAAGGCTAGGGATGTTCTCTTCACTGTCATTTGAAGCATGGGGATATACAAAGAAATGCCACCTTGTGTATTGCCAGCACGGGCAGGGAGAGGTGGTTACCCATGGTCATGGGTAATGGGCAAAGCCAGGGGGAGGCACCTGATCATCTTTGTGAAAACTGAGGGGGTTTTGAGGTTTGGTTTTGTTTGTTTGGTTGGTTCTTTGAAAGGCACTTCAGGTTGGGAAAGCATGCCATACCCATCGTTATTGTGGCATAAATAACGCCCTCAGTAACCTGCAACCCTGGCCTGGGTCCAGCCGCAGCAAGCCTACCAAAAAGACCTGCACAGTCAAAGGGAAAGAGAAAGGGAGACAAAGGGAGAAAGACAAAGAAAGAACAAGGTCAGTCCAGCTCAGCCCCATGATTTCCCCTCAGCCGGAGAAGCTGCCCCATCCCTGATGTGGACAGGGGAGCACACTACACAGTGAGACTTCAGACAGATGTTTTCAACCCATCCCCTCAAACAAGGCAATTCCCTTTCAAACAGAACCATTGCAATTCAAATCAGCCAGGGCAGATGAGATGCTTCAGCTGGAACAACGATTGCTCAGCTGGCAGTCACACTGCCCCTTGCTTTTTCATTCCCTTTCTTATCACACCCTCCAATTACGCAAAGGCAGACGAGGACGATAACAGTTTAACGCATCTCAGCCCAGGAGGAAACGGAAGGAGCAGCAGCACTTGCTGTAAAATGAAAGGCAGAGGTGTCCCCAGCAGAGGGGAGGGAATCCTGCTGATGAAAAAGGGACCCCGAGACCCAGCGGACTCATCCTCCTGCTTCGTTTTAATTAGTTCACCCATGGTTTGCTACAGTTCCTTGCAGTCCCACCTCTGATGCTGCACAGATCCTCTATCTCCTCAGCCCATCTGGAGGCTTGCTTTGATGTCCTTTCTTGGCAGTACACCCACTAATTTTAGTGGTGTTCCTATTCTTGTTTGGTTTCACTACGCCCATTTGTTTGGAGACGCATGGGTGTCTTCCAAGGCTCATGTGTAATTCTGTCAGAAACATGACCAGCTGCTCCCTGGAGCTCCAGCCCTTTCCCTACCCAGCTTGTGGGGACAGGGGGTGAGCACAGACAGGTGAGGTTGTAGCATCTTTAGTCACGGTAAACCCATGTATGTCCAGAATGCTCTTTAACAACAGCAGTTACACTAAGGTCTCAAGGCAATTGCTGGCAATGAGCATCACTCCACATAGGACAGACAGAGGGTACTATTTGCCATCTGGTGAGATAACAGAACAGATGCCCAGAGAAGCTGTGGCTGCCCCATCCCTGGCAGTTTTCAAGGCCAAGTTGGATGGGGCTCGGAGCAACCTGCTCTAGTGGAAGGTGTCCCTGCCCATGGCAGGGGTTGGAACTGGATGATCTCTGAAGTCCCTTCCAACCCAAACCATTCTATGATTCTATAAAGGAAGGTGGGGAAAAGAGATGGGGAGCCCAGATTTGTACTTGTTGAACCAACAAGCAGGACCAGCAGGACCAAGACCTGCAGGTTTATCAGTGTGCCATAGGGTTTGAAGCCTGATCTCAAGGCAAACCAATATACTAGCAGACTCCCAGCACCACTGCCTGACCTCCCTTCTGCACAGCATGCCTTTACCCTCTCTTGAGCCCCTGCATCCTCCTCCTGCCACATATGCTGCTTCACATATTTCCCTGCTCCTCTTTCTCACTCAACCCAAGGCACCCTCTCGAACAGGAGCTTGCCAAACAGCAGAGAAATTCTCAGTGACATGTTGTTGCCTTCCTTCTCACTCAAACCAACTTAAAAACCATCAGCATTATAGCACACCAGGTGTCTTGTGTAGAAGGGACTGGGGCTTGAAGAGGGAACCCAGCAGTTGAGTAGTCACAAGAGGCAAAGGCACCACAAGCCTTGGTGGCGAGGGACTGCCTGGGTTTGCATGTCCCATCTCTGCTCCCTTCGTGGGCTCCTATCTCTTCTTACAGCTGTGATACTGCTTGGTAAAACAGCTATTTATAGCAGCCACAGACTGCTCTTTGGCACCCAGAACTATCTCATTTTGACAGTGCTCCTATGATATGGCTTTCTTCTCTTTTTGCAGGGTTCTCATCTCCTTAGGCATCTGACTGGCCTGGATTTCAGTGGCTGGTGGGTGGATTTGCATCTTAGAGCAGCAGGTTACCAAGGCAAAGCAGAGGTTTAAGCTGTGTTTGTGCTTATCACTCCTTCCAGCCAAGGCTCTGAACGCCACGTGAGTTTATGGGGCTGCCTGGATAACATAACCTGGGTTTCTCTTCATGGATCCATGGCTGTACTCCAGCTAATCCAGTCTATGTCTTTACATGCCATGGCTCCTAGCACATTATCCACTTTCCCAACGTGTAGCAGGGAAAAACAAGTCCATTTATCTTACAGTGCAGGCAACTGGAAACTCCCTGTGAGTACAAGGCTGCAGCAACCTGTGCTGCAGGGCTTCATCCTCCTGCGTGGTTCCCTCCCAGGGAGCTTCAAAGCTCTGTCGTGCACACTGGGGCTGGCAAGGACTCATAAGCAGCTCAGATTCAACAGCCAAGGGTTTAAATCCAAAGCTTTTACACTTAATGCTCACTTCTTTGCTTGCCTTGACTCTCCTTGCTCAGCTTGCCCCATGCCACTCATGTCATGGAATGGTTTAGGTTGGGAAGGGACTTTAGAGCTCAGTTCCAACCCCTGCCATGGGCAGGGACACCTTCCACTAGAGCAGCTTGCTTCAAGCCCCTGTGTCCAACCTGGACTTGAACACTGCCAGGGATGGGGCAGCCACAGCTTCTCTGGGCACCCTGTGTGAAGAAAAACGTTACACCCCACTTACTGCAGTCAAGGCTGATGGGCAGAGGTCTGCTTCTGCAGCAGAGCAATACAATCTGTCTCACTTGGTTTTAAATGGATTAGAAAGTGATGACAAGATCAGCTATCAGATCAAAGGAAGGTAATCTCTCACTAAGGGTGTTTGCCAAAAGATGGATGAAGGAATACAGCTTAAAAACATGAGAATCTGGGAACTCGGCCTGTGCGCAGCAGTCTGCTTCCAAAGGGCTTGTGATCCCATAGGGATCCTATAGGGATTGTGGCACTGCTGAGGACATTGCCAGGAGGTGCCAACCCAGCCACAATCAAGTGTGTGCACGGGGAGCCTGCACACTCTCCCCTCAGGTGAAGAATACCTTTCTAATCAGGTTTACAGGTCGTCAAACTGCCACAAGAGCAGAGCTGAACAAATACCAATTATAAAGACATTTAACAGACCAACAGAGGCATGGATTAGGAGCCCCAAAGGGACAATTAGAGCACCAGGATACAAATGCAAGCCACCACAGCTTCACCGCTCACTCCTGAACAGAAACCTGTGTTTGGCTGCAGTCTGTCTGCCAGAAAACCATCAAGACAAAGAGAACCCGCAACGGTTTATGTTTCACAGCAATGTGCTATTAACCCGGATATACTACTTATTTCTACAGTAATCCAGTAGCCTTTTCTTTCCAACTAGCATTAGATCTGTAATATCAAGTGTGACCAGTATCAGAAAACAGGCTTTCCATACAAGCTGTAAGAAATGTCTGTGCTTTCATTTACTCATTCTCAAACCTCAACTCCTCCATGTCCCGCATGAACCCCCCAGAGAGTCATCTGTGATATACCATTTACAGAGACATCGTATGGTTCAGCCTCCTCGTAGTATCCCTCTGGGGATTCAATCTTGGGCACCGGAGGTTGTTTTGTTTCAGGAATCTGCAGAAGACATAAATAAAAGCAGCACGATTTAAGGTAAAAACATCCTTGAGAACAATGGGGCAACCCATTTGCCTTACCGTGAACTGCGACTTCTGCCTGCTGCACCAACCCCCTCTAAGCTGCTCGTTGTAACTGGGGATGATCCTCTCTGCTATGGATTATCTGAACAGGGAACTAGAAGGGTGGGCACTTGGTGCTATCCCAGCTTCACATGGAAAAGTGTAGCCTGAGCAGTCGCTGGTCATGTCTCAAGTCTCTGACTGATAACAAATCAACAGCTAAACCCCTCTGCTTCAGGAGCTCTATCAGGAATCTTTAATTGTGCTTTGAGCAAAAAATGAAGGAAATGGATAAACAACACTGATGGAAAATAGGCCTTTGAAAAGAGTCCAAGTGCTGGAAAATCCCTGTGGTGCCTGCCAAACCCCTCCCTAAACACAAGCAAGGGCTGGCAGGAAGAACAGGGCCTTGATCCTTTAGAAATACCAACACATGAGAAAGCAGAAGAAAGGAGGGGGAGCTAAGAAACAAGCTTTTTACTTTTCAAGTAATTCGCATTGCTGCTGAACATAAGACAGCAGAGCTGGAAGATGAACACACAGCTTAAGCTGTTCCCAAAATACGTGGCATCCCGTCTCCCATCATGACCCAACAGTAGTGTCCCTCTGTTCACAGTGAGGTGTCCCCTCTCCTTGCCCAGGTCAGACCAGCTCAGTCATCTGACACTGGTACACTCCTCTGGCTCACAATGCTTCTACTGGCTTCTGTGCAAATCCTGGACAGGACTTCAGTGCATGTAGGGCTAAAGCCCCACTCAATCCTCCCAGGAGGACAAGGCAGAAGAACAGGTCTCTCTCTGCAGACAGCAATGTTGAAGGTTATGGATCACACATGGTCCTTCATGCCTTCATGATTGCCCTTGGTGGCCTGCAAAAGAGGGTCCAGCTGGGCACCAGCACTGCAGAGCAATTTAGGCAAGGTCAGTCCCTTTGCAGGTCATCATCAGATGCAGTTCAAAGCTGCCCACCCTGCCCTGGCTATTTCCACCAACAGGCACTACTACCCAGAAGCAGAAAGAAAGCTTTGAAGGGAAAGATTTTGTGGCCAGCAATTGCCCATGGAGTGGGATGCTGCTGAGCCAGTGGGAGCTAGGTACCAAAATCACACATTTCTGCTCCCACATGGGCGAGCTGCCCGTACCTCTGCCAACCTCACAGACTTCTCAAGTGCCTTGGATGGGAATTCCTTCCTACGTGGGCCTGCCAGATGTGTGAGCAGCCTCTGAGCTTGCTTTCCAGAGCCATACAGGACACACCGCCGGAAAACACTCGCCTCCAAACACTTCAAGGTTTAGGAACTTGTTCTAATGTGTTAAATTAAAGAAAAACAAACCCAGCCACTCCAACGCTCTACTTAATCCCTTCCCTGGCCAGGGAATGTGTTTGCAATAGCCATCTGTGGTGGCCTTCTGCATGTAACCAGCTCACATTGTGTTACAGCCATAAACAAATTGCCTACACAAAGAAACGCTGTGGGTTTATTTGACATCATCCCACAAATGTCAGGGAAGGATGGAAGGGGAAGGAGCTGCTCCATTTTGTTTCCTACAGACAATGGAAGCCAACAGGGACTAGGTGGGACTGCACCTCAGCTGCCCCAGACGCTATTTTTTAATCCTCTCTTTCCCTAAAGGCGTGGAGTTGTTTTGTCTCTATCTTAAGCCCAAAAGTATTCACTGTGTTATTTAACCCAAGGCTGGGCTTGCAGAACATTTGCCTGTTCCATTACAGCACAACAGAGCATGCAAATAAAACCCTCTTGGGCATCTGCATCCGCAGTGTGTGACTTTCTCAGTGGATGGCTGTGGAAAGAGGCAGGGCTGCCAGGGGTAGCACCAGAGGAAAGGTCACCAATGTCTCAGCCCAGCCTGCAGGACCCATTGTTTAAAGGCTGCTTTGGGACAAATCCAAAGGAATTAGTGGGATCCAGGTGGGCCACCCCTGTTGGGTTGCCCATTGACTGTTGGTGTCAGTGAATGTCAGGCACAATCTGCTGTGCAGAGGTTTATCACCACATTTCTCCTGAGCCTCAAAAGGCAGGTGTAGAGCAGCACCACAGGGTTGCTAACACCACTGCCTTGACATCACTAAACCACAGAAAACTCCAACAGCTAGAACAGGTATATTCTGAGGTTCTCTCCTAACCTGCCCATTGCTGTGTAAGGAATTGTGCTCCCTTTCCATCAAGTTCTCTCCAGCCTCGCTCCTTGAAGTATGTTCAGATACCTTTCCTGCTAACAGCTCACTTAGATGCTCACAGTGAGGAGGTACTTGACTGCTTTATCCAAAGGCAGTCGGCTCCAGTGGCAAAAGCAAGTGGGAGAAGATGGATGGCTTAGGTCCCTTAGCTAAAATTCAAGATTGCTTTTTCCTATTCCCTCACTTAACTTCCTGATTTCCCTATCAAAAGGCTGGGCTTCACCAAGCACCAGCAGAGATGTCTTGGGGACACCCATCTGCTGCTTCTGCCACCCTCCTGTACATCTCCCTGATACAACCACCTTCCCCTCTGCCTTTGAGATGCCCAAAGCCAAGCAGTGATTCCTGCTCCGGTTGCTGCTCCCAGGCAACTCCAGCTCCGGGGCTGCATCCCAGCTGTCTGTGTGGGCAGAGCCTCCCTGGACTGGAGCAGCTCCCAGCAGGCAGCCGCACTGTGTCCAAGGGTTCATCGGCTGCATCCCATCCTTTTTTTCCCATCTAACAACTCCAGCTGAGCCACACAGCCCCCTGAGCAGAAGGTCTGGGGCCTCACCCTGCATCCTGCTTCCTGGGAAAGCAGCAGATCCTCCTCTACTGTTGATGGATGCACCACCCCATCATCCTCCATGCCTCCCCTCCTCCTCATGCACACTCCCTGCCCTTCATTCCTTTCACATCCCGAAATCCCAGCTACAGCGATTCCCACGTCAGATCAACTGCTGAGCAGCAACATCCGGGGTCTCGAGGATGACCCGTGTCTCTCTAGGACAGCCATGCTGGCACAGAGACAAAATCCCACTGGAAGCTGATGGTGCGGAGCTGGACCTTGGGCAGATTTAGAGCTGCCCTACAGAAACACCTACAGCGCCAGTGACTCATCCTTGAAGACCTGTGGGCCAGCAGAACGCTCGGCATGGTCACCAATGCACAAACACAAGGCACTTCATCTGGACACAAACCTGATCTTCTCTGCTAAGGGCTCATGGTGCTGCCTGGGGATTGCACCACCATCGCACAGCTAGAGGACTTCTGGTTTGAGTAAGTTCATGTCACCAGCCCAGGCACAGCTGCTTTACAGCTCAGGGGAGATTTCCAAAGCATCATCACCTTTGTTTCTATGAACACCCCCATTCTCTTCCTTCTCTTTGCCATGGGATGTGTGCAGGTTTCCCTGGCAGGGAACACAGCCTGTTTTGCACAGTGCTCCCGCACATGCATGGGAAGCCCAAGGCTCTCACAGCTGCTTTCTCCATCTGTGCATGAGCTTTGGGAACCACAGGGGTTCCTGCATGCCCAGCCACCCTGGAACACAGCCACCCTGCCCGAGCCAACCACATCCTGACCTGCAGTGTTCACAAAGACAAAACGTACAGCTGGAAACCCATACAGGGGGGAGTGCATTTGAATATTTCGTTGTTATTTTTTTAACTACTAATAAAATTATTATTTAAAAAGTATAAAAAATAAATAAAAATAGAAAGTATTTTTTATAATTTACTTTATTATAAATAAAAGCTCCTCATGACCATTCCCGTTACTAACACACGTGGGGAGTGCTCTCTCCATTTAGCCACGCTGCACAGTACATAACATAAGTGATGCCTCAGTGGGTTCAGATCCCCAGGCTGAGGGCTGGGCAGTGAAAAGCAAAGGGTTTTCCAAACCTACCTTTGGAGGGGGGAGGTCCGGCAGGCTCTTCTGAGGAGGGGATGAATGCAGTCCCAAGTCTCCATTGGTCAAGGAGTTCCTCCGATCCAAAGCTGCAAGCCAGAAACCCAATTATATTGACAACATGTGGCATTTCCCAGCAGAGCACTTGCTGCTAGGGGCTGTGCAGGAACAGGGAGGTGCTATTTGGGTAAGAAGCAGTGACAATTACAGTGCTGCAGGGCCACTGTGTCATTTCAGGCCTTAGCCAGGAATGTGGCACTAGGAAACCCAGCAGAAGAGCTGGCCTCTCTTTTTAGGGCATGATTTTCTTTCTGGAGCGAAAACTGCGAAGCCCACACCCCTGGCTGAAACTTTAAAGGGTATTGAGAAGCAGAAAGGGCAGACAGTGCACAGTGACTGGAAATCCACATCACTTTAGCCCTCACTAGCTCTGATCCTTGCTGCTGTAAGCAGACAGAACAGCAACTGTGCCCACCTCTGCTGCCTTTCCAGAAAACTGGAGCTAATATCACCCTGCTCCCATTCAAAGGATGCTGCCTAGCTGAGCTGCACAATGGCTCAAAGCCAGCCAAGAACAGTGATTTAATCGCTACTGAAGGAAGAGCTGCTCTTGAAGGAGCCCAGGCCAACCATGCGAAAGGGCATATGGCAGCAGAATAGCTCCAGGCGACCCGTGTCTGCCTCTGAAAAGTCAGATTTTCCACACAGCTGAACCAGCAGTGATTCAGTAGCTGGAGGGTATATTGAGGGCCCCGAAAACTTGTGTTCAGTCCCTTTTCCCCCACCACACAACTCCTGGGTGGCCTCAGACAAGTGCCCAAATCCCATGACCTGCAAGATAGCTCAAAGCAGCAATGCTCAGGAACAAGTGGGAGCAAGGCACAAATAGCTGTAAAATGAAGGACTTGGAAGGCATTATACTGTGCAGAGAGGAAGTCCCCCTTTGCAGAGCATCTCTTACCAAGTATTTTGAGAGAAATACAGCTGAGGTATTCAGATATTACAAGTCCAGTAAATTAGTTTAGGATTTAGGGCCGTAATCAGCAGCAAGCTGATGCTCCAGCTCCCTTAGTCACCTGCTGATGCTCCAGCCGCATTCTTGCATACACAGAAACCACCAAGGCATTGAGCAGTGCCTGGCAGTGGTTAGCACTGCACTCAGAAGACATGGGCAGGAACTTTGTTGCATATTTTCTGGGCTTTAAAAATAGAAGCTGGAAGCCACATTACTTTGTTCACGTCTGGGGCTCGGAAGCCACAATGACAGCTCTGCCCTGCCAGGCTGCAGCCAGCTCCTGGCCTGATGGCGCAAGAGCCCAAAACACATCTCTTGCGGCAAACTGTTTCCTTTGGCTGCTCCTGATCATCAGCACTGGGTAACTTCAGTACACCAGGAAGATGTGGAGATCCACGGATCAATAGGCACCAACTCTAAGCAGCTGTGTGCACCCCACAAGTAGGGCTGCTGGATGTCTTGTAAGGTTCAGAGTAAGCTGATAAGGCTATGACTGAGTGATTGTGGAGAGATCCACCTACCAAAATACCCCATTGATTATACTACCAGAGTCATATCTACAGGTTGCTGTTGGAAGTTGTCCTTTTCTATAAAGGACCAAGGAGATGAAACCCTCAAGGCAGGCACCTTCTGTCAACAGCAGCTGCTGAGGCCATTACTGAAGCCCCAATGGGCTAATCTCCAAGAGGGGATTATCTCTGCACTCACACTTGTCCACACAGAGAACTTTTGAGGGGCCTCTTCAGCAGGCAGAAACACAGGTCAACTCACATCCTCCTGTACTAGGCAGAACCTCTCATGCTCAGCTCCATAGAAGAGAAGTCATTGCAGCAGCAAAAACCACTGCCAAACCCTTCATAAGTGGTGGCCATTTGTTCTGGACTCTGCAGCAAACCTAGCAATCATCCCACAGAACCACAGTGCCAGGAAAAAGCCGTTGGATTTCTGTACCAGCAGCTCCTCCTCCTCCCATCAACCTTGGAGCACAGGATGGAGACCACAGCTTTGGTCCTTGCCCTGCTGAAAACCTACCCACCTCCGCAGACATGTGCCCATGTACTCCAGCTGAGGAGCTGAGCGGGATATGATGGAGTTTTGATTTCCAGGCTCTGTGCAAGTAGAAACACCCCTTTAGCCTTCATCCTGTCCTGACAAGACCTATGGGAGATGTTATGGGCTCTTCTGTTCTGAGATTGCAGAGGGCAGCTAATGGTCTGCCCATCATATGAGGACAAGCAACTAACACATGCTTTCTGTATGGAAAGTCCACACAGCACGTGTTGTATAACCCTTTCTTTTCCTGCTACACACATCAGCACCACAAATAACAGGCTGCTTCCTTAGTGGGGTGGGAGAAAAGGAGTATTTTTTCCCAGACAAGCACTAACACTTCACAGGTGTCTTCTGATAAAGATGTCTCTCTAAAACACAGGATTTGGAGAATTTAGAAGAGAGAAGGAAGAAAAAGAAAAAACAGACAGCCAAAAGTCTGCTAAAATTTGTATCTGTACGAACTGCGACTTATCTGTGGGCTCTGTTCTTTGTATAGGTGAAAGTCTCCTGGTACTTGGGCTAAAAGGACCACACTGGATCACTCCTGCTTTTGATCTCCCTGTGCTGACTTCCAGGACATGCCATTTGGCTCACTGAGGAGCCCCATTGACTTGCAGGGTAGAGATTTGCTGTGTTTCTCGAGTAACTGATATCAAGTAATGATGGTGCCTTCATCACTTGCTGCAGTGAATTCGATTCCTGCCATAAAGAAGTCTCTCAAAAGCAGGGTACTGTTCAGCTTAAATCCTTACCAATGAAATTGGATGTAGATACAGTGAGCAGTGAAGTATGTATTGCAGAAATAGCATGTTTTAAGGTTTCAAGGGGGGGACTTTAAGAGCGCAAGTATTATGACTTGGAAAGTGCTTCACCCTGTGCTGCTACAGCACACTTGAGCATGGCTATGGTGGTGAATAAACTCCGCAAGGCACAAGAGTTCCTGTTGGCCTCAGCTGCAAAAGTGATCACCACATCCCATCAAAGGCTTTTGGTGAAACAAAGTGCACAGAGCATCAGTAGATAAATCGGTTAAAGGGAGTGACATAATCACTGGGACATCTGTATCACACTCCCCTCACCAGTGAAGTACTAGGCCCCTCCATCTGCTAAACCCAAACCTGCAGGTCCCACCACTGACCAGACAGGCACTGATCTCTCCATCCCATTACAGAGGTCGGATCAGGGCTGCACACCCAGCTGCAGCTATGGCTAAGATCCATACATGTGTCTCACTGACTTCAGCATTTCCAAGTAACTCAGAAGTTTTACTTGGAATAGGGAGGTCAGTGAAGTGCCAGGTCTCACAGGGAGTGACTGAGTGGGTAGGCTCATGGCCTTGATAGGGAAAAGTCTGAAATAAGAGAACCAACTCTAAAAATAAGTTGTCTGAAATTTGCCTTCATGTTCCAGCACAGTGGATCGGTGCAAGCCTTATTTTATCCACCCAAAGGAGAACTTATATAAGGAGATGTTTCTGTTGCTGCTGAGCAGCTGGAGCTACAGGGAGGCTGTTCAATCCTGTTACACAGCATTGCAGCATCACCCAGAGGGCCCCATCATTGGCGACACTGGGGTTGCACATGTCATCTGGGAGGACATCCTGTTGTCAGGGGTATTGAAGTTCACCTAAATTCAGCTGCAGGTAGTTTAAAAGACAAGACAAAACAAACAAAACCCCACCACAAAACAATAAAACCAAACCAAACACCTCTATAAATGGAGCTATCCCAACTCCTGCAGGACCAGCATGCCAGCAGCACTGATGCATCCTCTTGTCTCATCCATTTGGACTGGAAACTTTGGGTAGGGTCAGCCTCAGACTAGGTGTGTATTAAGGAGATGCGTGTCACTAATAACCTCACTCTGCTGCTATCAGAACCAGCTTTTGCGATGAGCTTCAAGGAACAGGAACATTTTAAGACTATTATGTTCTTTGCTGTGTTACAAATTCAAAACCTGGGAAGTCTGAAGTCAGTATTTTACCTAGGTTTAATCTCCTGGCTTGCACACTGCAGAGATCTCGCATCCCCAGGAGATGAGGGTGCTCTGCCCATGCAGATAACGAGGGAACTGGCCTGGTAAGGTTGGGATGACACAGAGCAATACACTAAAGAAGACACATGCTTTCAAGGTCTCAGCGAGGTGAAGCGACTTGCTTTGTGGCCAAAGGAAAGATGAGGGCTTCCTTAAATACCTCAGGCACTGAAGCTTTAAGCCTTAGAAGGCAACGTTTTTATCCCAAAAATAACACCTTCCAAAGTGCTTCTTCCAGGAATAGCCTCACAGTGTTGGCAAGGACCACTGTTTCTGAGGGAATGTCATGAAAATGGCAGTCCTTCCACACCATCAACTGCCTCAGCCCTCAGAGCTGACAGAGGGGGCCCCACTGGTAAAGCAAGACTCTAACCATGTGTGCCTTCATCACCACCATTAGTCATGATGCAACCATTAATCTTCATCTCCCTACCTTTATCTTGCTTCTCCTGGTCACCCTGCTGTTTATGGATGGTCACTTTGTTCATATAAATATATTCCTCATCGCCACCTGCAACCAGAGGGAAAAGTGAGCTCTTTACCCACACTCTGCTTCCATGTTGCTAAGCTTCTCCACAAAGACAGATGTGAAAAGTGTCTCTGCTGAATACATTTATGGAGAACATGTTGTTGAGGCAATGTAGGATAAAAACCCCAAGCAATAATAAAAAGCAGAAAAATTAAGTGCTTTATAGTCAGGAAATTCCGTCAGTTAAAGTTTCTACTTAAACATTAAACTTGGCCAAATGGTACATCCTGTGTATCTTATAAAGTGGATTAAATAAACTTAAGTTTTAATAAAGAAAACAGAAAGGATCAGGAATCTTGGGAATCCTTTGCTTGTAAAGCTGGACGCATAACTATAGTAATTTTACATAAACAATTAGAGGTCACTGCAAAAACAACCTCTGTTTAATTTTCTCCTTCTAATTTTCATGTCCCTCTTTCCCACCAGCCTCCAAGAAAACACTGCTTCAGGACCCTTCAGCAATCCCCATGAGCCCAGTGCCCCGTGCTTCTTGTCTTTACCAGTGGACTTGGTGTAGACCCGCAGGAGGTCAGAGAGGAAGCTCTTCTTCAGGACGGCAGTGCTGCTCAAGCTCTCCTTGTCCAGGATCTGCAGAAAATCTTCCAGTTCTGTGAGCAGCTGCTCAAGAGCTACAACAGCAACAGAGACAACGCTTGGCAAAGCAGTTGGGTGGCATTCAAAGAGGACATACATTAATGCCGTGTTTTCCATGCAGGAATAATCCCTATTTCATATGCAGCTTGAACCATTCTTTTAGTTTTGAAAAGAAAGTGGGCCCCAAAACCCAAAAGCCTCCAACTTCCCTTCGTCTGTTCATACAACAGTAAAATCCTGTATAATTACCTGTTCTTCTTCTTATAGGACTTTTTGCTCAAGGTGGGAAAGCTTGAAGGGGTTTTGAGTACTGGGGCTGAGATTACACAAAAGCAGCTAGCGAGATCTTGAGTCTCAGCAGACATTCAAACCCCATTTGTATTGGGACCTACCAAACCCACTGCTTTTTCCTTCCTCTTTCTAAGCCTCCTCCTTATTTCTCTTTCTGTAATGACTTGAAAATGTTTATGTGTGCCTCCTAAAAAGAGACAAAAAACCACCTCAAAACCTCCACGTACACAAGTGATAATTCAGTAACTTCTCAAGCCATCTTGCTTGGCTAGTGACAGCAGAGATCATTGTGCCACGTGGAACTGAGGACCCAAGACTGAGCGACATCTCAAGCAACCTTAAGGAAAATCAGCCCTACCAAAGACATCCCTACGTACCTACATCAAGCCACTCCCCAGCACGGGCAGAGGCTAAGCCAGGCTAATAAGTTCATTTTCCTCGTGAGGAGGTGCTGCTCAACGCCACCACCGACAAACCACCCCACTGACAATGCTCACTCTGAAGCAACAGGCGTTTAATTGCTTGCTTTTGTTCACACTGAAGTTTATCACGGGCTAATTAGCAGCAGTGGCAGGAGCCGGTCCCAGGGAGGAAATAACAGAGTATTATGTGGAAAGAGGAAGTGCTGTGCACGAATGACAGCGTGTGGGAAAAGCTCGGAAAACCCAGCCAGGGCTGTTCCTCCCCTTTGGAGGCACCCCTGCTTCCCCACTCCATTGCTCCCTGATCTTAAGGAGCTGCGAGAGAGATGGGTTCTCCCATTGGCCATTACCAGGCTGTGCCTCCTCAGCACGTCACCAAGGAACGTGACTTATGGATAACTGAACTGGGGCAATGCTCCACTCCCTTTACTTACAGCATTTCCATGCCATGTGTTCCCATGGTACACCTATGTGTTCACATCAATGAACTAGGACTGTGTTAACAGTTTGGTTCCACAGTGCAAAGCATCTGAAGCATGTGTGGTTTAAGTGCTACCACCTCCAAGGTCACAAAGAACATTTGTTTAAGAGCAGGAGAAAGCCATCACCTTCATACTTCCCTGTCTTTAGCCACCAGATGACCCTTCCTTGGGTGAATACATGTTAGAAGATTGATACAAAAAAGGCAAAAATGACCCTGTAAAGGTTTATGCTGCTAGCCATTGGCTGAAAACCAGGCTACTGCTCTCAAATTGTATTAATTTCACCAGCTTGACTGTAGAACAATAATGACTCCAGATCGATCAATAACGGCTCAAGCGAACCTACTAAGTAGTAGTTCCTCGCACTTCATTTTACACCCCCCTTACACCAAACTAATTCTCATCTGGTCTGATTTAGAACCAGTAGAGAATGGAAAATGCCTGTATCATGCTGCATTAACCTGAATGTTTTTGCTAGCTGCTGTTTTGCTCAGAGAAAGCAAAAGTCACTTCAAGAAACAATGGCTTTTTTCATTAGCTATAAGGAAATTGGTACTACGTGTTGACAACAACATCAGATGGCACTGATAATCATTAAACAATGAACTGGGAGCATTTGGTGTGAAACCCACTCATAACCAGCTTCTCTCAAGCTTCAAGGTCCCTGCTGCTTCTAAGTTTAAGGAAGCTCCACTGGGGTAAATGACAGCCCTGCTGTACTCACTCATCTGCTTCAATGGCTTATTTCAGACAATGTAAATGGTGATCAGTTCCTGCTGGTCAGGTCTGATGGACAGGACATTTGTGTCAGGGATGGTATCAGAAGAATGCAGCTGTTGGGATGTTGGTTGATGAGAAACCTGACATGAGCCATCAGCGTGCACTCGCAGCCCAGAAACCAACCATGTTCTGGGCTGCATCAAAAAGAGTGTGAGCAGCAGGTCAAGGGAGGGGATTCTCCCCCTACACTCCACTCTTGTGGAACCCCTTCTGCAGCCCTGATCCAACTGTGGGGCAACAACACAAGAGGGATGAGGAGCTGTTGGAGTGAGTCCAGAGGAGGTCATGGAGATGCTGCAAGGGCTGGAGCAGCTCTGCTCTGGAGCGAGGCTGAGAGAGCTGGGCTGGGTCAGCCTGGAGAAGAGAAGGCTCCTGAAGGGGAGACCTTAGAGCAGCTCTGGTGCCTAAAGGGGCTGCAGGAAACCTGGAGAGGGGCTTTGGACAAGGACCTGTAGGGACAGGCCAAGGGGAGTGGCTTTAACCGGCCTGAGGGGAGACTGAGATGAGCTCTTAGGCAGAAGCTCTTCCCTGTGAGGGTGCTGAGGCCCTGGCCCAGAGAAGCTGTGGCTGCCCCATCCCTGGCAGTGTTCAAGGCCAGGCTGGATGGGGCTTGGAGCAACCTGCTCTAGTGGAAGGTGTCCCTGCCCATGGCAGGGGGTTGGAACTGGATGAGCTTTAAGGTCCCTTCCAACCCAAACCAGGCTGTGGTTCTATGACTTTAAAGTTTCCATGTATTAAAAAAATAAATGTAATTAGTATCTGAAGCAGGTCAGCTCCAACAAGAGCCCACACGGATGTCACAATATGGGGTTTGCAGGAAAGGGGGTACAATTAAGGGGGTATAATTCCCATTCCCTCCTCCACCCCCACAACTACACATAATGACTTTAGTCTTTTCCCAAGCATCCACAGCTAACACACACACACAGGGCTCTGCACTTATGAATAGCACAGCCTATACAGTAGATTACATTTTCCAGCCCACCAAAGCTGAATTCAGGCTTCTGTTGACTCAAAGCAACTCATTTAGGATGTGATCCTGGGGCCACAGAGGTCAGCAGAAAGTATCTGTCAGACTTCAATGGATTCAGACTTCAGGGGCTAGAGAGATTCATTTTGCTCTTCTTCAGCAAGAAACAGCATATAAACCATCTGCTTCTATGCAAGTATCTCTTTGATCTCAGCTGGACATTCCCAATCCAAACCAGATACCTGTACAAATAAACTGCCGTTGAAATGAATGTGACCATTCATCCTCTCATATCTGAAGAGCAAGCCAATACTCAGAGCATGATGAATGTGAGAAGTAAGAATCAACATCATGAGGGTCTGTAAGATCCTCTGTGCAAGCAAGTATTGCAGCAGGGCCCAGAACGTCAATATGACTAAAGACAATTGAGAGCTTACGTACATCAAATCATCTCAGGATTCTGAACGCTGGAAACCTATGATGTTGTGGTGATGATGTACGGAACACGCTCATGGTAAAACCAGTTTGGTAGTTACCCAAAGCAGCCTGAAACAAGTGTGTCTTGTTATCTTAGCAGTTTAGAAATGAGAGCACACAAAGAGATGATTCCTGTAGCGCGGTTTGCAGGGTGATAGTTACAGGTGCAAGGAACATGTTTACAAAATCAAATGGCTATGAGCAGCAGAATGAGAGATCAGAAGTAGACAGAAGCCCAAGTCTCAAGACAGCGCAATACTCAGGGATGCATTTGAGAAGCCTTCCACAGCTACATTGCTATTCTCAGCTCTCATAGCACTTCTTTGTGAACCCCCAGTGCAGTGGGACTCCAGTAATCTTTCCAGCACCATCTCAAGTAAATATCTCCATAAGGCTTGCAAAAATTCAGCCTAATTCATGTAAAAGAGGAGATTACCTCTAAGGTTAAGATTGGCCCAGAAGAATTAAGAGACTTCGCCAAGGTCACTGTGAACGCCTCTCCTGAATCCAGCCCTCTCAAGTCCCAGGATATGACGTACTCCATCTCCTCAAAAAGCATGGCTGCAGATATGGGGTACCACAAGATATCACAGCATACCTTGTATCATGCTGCTCTTCTTCATGGGCAGAGGCAGCAGTCACCAGATAAAACCCATGAAGATTTCACAACACAACATGGGGAGAGCTGTAAGAGCATCATAGTCAATGTAAAACTTAACTTATTTGCACCTGCAGTGAGTGGATATTCATCTCTGAAAGGACTGAACTTTAAAGGGTATAGAGATGCCACATCTTTACTGATGCAATAAGGACTTAGAGGATGGGTTTACAAAGAGAACTACCAGCTCCTCCTGCATGCACTTAAATGCATGGCGAGAGATGTTCTCCCTCCTTTTACAGACACTCCCAGGCATCCCTCTGACCACAGCAGACTCTCTCTGTCTGAAGACAGTGACTTTGGTCACAGCAATAAGCAACGGATTGCTTGAAACACGACTACTCTGTTTCAAGGGCAATTCAGTAGCAGTAGGACGGAACTGAAAAGGGCTTCTTTTGGCAGGAGTTTATGGCCTTTCTTTGCAGACAGAGGCTCTTGCATTGCAGCAGTGTCTATCCTAGTTCATGGGAAGCTAGAGCCAAAAATGCAGCAGCTTGCAAAGCCCCCATTGAGGAAGCACATTCCTTGTGAAAGAGCTGCCAATTTTGCCTGACATCAAGGTCACTGAAAGGTAAATGACCATTAAATGAGATTATAAAAGCCATTCCTACCAATAACCACTGATCTTTGTCATTGTGCTACAATAACAACCTATGTCTACATCTAATTACTTCATGCCTTGGCCTTATGAGGAAATGGAAAGAGAGGCTCGGAATGAACTTCCATTCAAGTGTTTTAGTAACCACTGGGCAGGATTATATTGGATCATTTAATCTAAATTCAATTATTTATTTTACCCAGGTGGAGGGGCCCCAGCCACCAGACGAGGAACTGTAATAAGATACATACTGAACAGCAAACTCTTTCCTCTGCTGAGAGGTGAAAGATAAGGAGTATCATTTGCTAACAGGAAACTAAGGCATAGAGAGATTAAGTGATTTGTCCAAGGATATGGGTGTATTCTCCAGCAGATCAGGAATACAGTCCAGCTTTCCTGTGCCCCAGCCTGCAGATCGCACTCCCAAACCACCCTTCCTTGGATCCTGAAACTATGGGAGACTTCCCACCCTCCTGTCGAAAACAGGATCTGGGGTTGGTACTTTTGACTTGACCCCTTATGGAAGGGGCTGGGCTAAGCTGCTGGCAATCCGCACAGATTCAGCACATACCTGCAGCCTGTGGCATGCCAGGACTTTTGCTTCAAAACCCTTGGGAAATCTAGAGATAGTGGAACTGATGCCAGCGTCACGATTCATGCATGCATCAGACTGCAGAAGCAGAGAGGCTCCTGAGGGGCACCGAGGTACCTGCACATCCCCGACTGCCTCCTTAGTGCAGTACATCCCATGGCACCCCTTTCAGCCCCCATTTCCCACTGGCCAGCCCCAGCTGCCAGCACAAGTATTCCCTAGAGGCTTCTTTGGCAGAAAGCAGTTCCTTTCTTGTCCTAGTTTCTTTTTCCTTTCGCTGCATAAAATCAATAAGGCAGCTGACAAGTGTGCAGAGAGGACAGGCGGGTACAGAGACAGCATTCAGGCTGCTGAATAGCGGGTGCTGTCAGCAGAGCAGGAGGACCCAGCCCAGGCCTCCTTGGCTCATTTGGAGTCTTACAGTAACAGTCGGCTTTTGCAAGTGGGAAAAGTCACCCATGATGACAGCTAGAGAAGGCCATTCTCCCCAGCTGTGAGGAAAGGCAGATGTGTGGATGGTGACAGCTGTAACAGCTGGATGACCCCTACACGGGGCCACCTTCCAAACCAGCAGAGTGGATCCTTTCTCAAGCAGACCAGCCCTCCTCATCATGCTGGCTTCAGGGTGTTGAAGCGGAGCAGTGAAGCAAAGGGTAAAGCAATGCTTTGGCCCTTCTGCAGTGGTTATGGCTCCTCTGCCCTGCTCTGGATATTGCTGGCTTCATCACACATGCACAATGTAATGCAAGAAACGACATGGTGAACAGCATGTCCAATACAGCACCAGGAATAGGCAACATTGAACCCCAGAAGGCTGCTCTTCTGAAAATCATCACCCTGAAGCCCCACCAGCATTCACTCAGGGTGATGAGCAGAAGAAAGCACACAAGTGCAGAGTAAAATTTACCAGGTTGGTTTTGACAATCAGAAACCAGGCTTTACTTCCTACACTTGCACCTGCGGTGCCTGGGCAGCCTTCCTTGTAGCTTTCCGTGGGAAAAGGAAGAAAATCCCCAGCCTGTTGTTGTCCAGCTGAAAGTGCTCCACTTTTTCAACAGAAAAATAACTAAGTCTATAAATACTTGGAGACAGAAGAAATCTCCCCACAGCAAGATGAGAAGTGCTATATTTATCGAAGAAAGAAATTAAAACCCCCACCAAGTTTCTGGTAAACAGTGAACTTCCTCATTGGGGAAATCACTGCTGGATTAAACAAGATTAAAGGCAAAATTCACAAGCCTGAGACAAGATAAAATCCCTCACAATAAGAAAACTCTAATCTTGGAGAACTCCTGTCATAGTTCTCCTATTAAACCAGACAAGTGCCAGACAGTTATGACCACTGTCCCAAAGCAGTCTGATTTTCAGGCATAATGAGTTCTCAAAAGGAAGAAAGAAGAGAAAAAAATCACCCAGACTGCTTCTATTGATGCACCTACAGCCCAGCATCGCCTGGCTTCACACCCATGTTAGGAGCATTAGGCTCCTCTTTGTTGCAAAGCATGAATCATGGAAGGAGAGAGGCAAACAATGTGTCTCACTGGTTGTGGGCTGTGAACTGTGCAGATGAACCCGAGCAGCTCTGCGTGGGCTGCTCTGGAAGCTCGAACAAGACCCGTATTGAGAAGGAGCAGCTCTAACCTAGGAACTCTGAACTTTAACAGAACGGCAGCAGAAAGTGCACACAAAGCTTTTTTTCCCAGTTAGCTGAGCAAACAACAGGCTTCTCTTCCCTCCTGGAAGGTGGGAAACAGCATCCAAGAAAAATTACAGAAAAAAAAAGATAGAAGAGAAGCAAAACATGAAAATCACTGAGTTCTTACTGAGCTGTCTTGTATTTTAGTCCCATGTCGCTTTATTATATGCAATAGAGAGCATAGGCATGAAACTTCAGGGGTAACACAGTGATGTCTTTCTTTGCAAAGGGTCTCAGTTTTCCCATGACAGAGCAACCGGTGAGTCATTGGAGGTCTCACACTGCCAAAAAACTTTGTTGGACACATCTTCGTACCATGCCATGTTAGCAGACTGCCCATCAAATCAGAAGATCCCCAAAGCTTTACTAGGCTATGGGCTGCAGGTCTGTGCTTAGGTAGTTAGCAATGGATGTATCATCAGCAAATGGAGACTTATCACAAAGTGCCATGGAAAACCATGCCGGGACCTGGGATGGATCAGAATGTCACCCTGGAAGTGCTGCATCTTCAGTGTGTTGGAGAACCAAGTCACACATTGGTTGTGTAATGTGGTAATGCCTATTGGGACAGAGCCCAGCTAGCAAAACATCAGCTCAGTAGCCAAGACAGTAAGGACTGACTCAAACCAGGATAGCTGTCAACTAGAAAACTGTGGACTAAGTTAGGCAGGGCAGGCTGTTAAAGAGGGTACTCTTTCTAAGGTAGATGTCCCTAAGCAGGGCCTATTGGGATCCCTTCTCAGCAGGGAGGAAAACAATCTCAAATTGTACAACATAGAAATCACATTTGCTGCCAAGCCCCTGCTGAATCCCACAGTGTTGTGACACACGCATGATTTCCTCTAAAGACTGATTCCCTTCTCTCCCCATGGTCCTTTCTGCCTGTTTTTCCCCTTACTCTTTCAGTTTTCAGTAAGATGGGTGGCTGGTTTCGGTTTCTTTCTGTCTCGAGAAGTCTTGCTCTCCTCTCCATCATTCCATGTGGTTGACTTCACTGCAGGGGTTGGTGACCACCTGACCTGCAATTTAAACTACATCCGTTGTTTGCTATCTCATGTAATGCACAGCTATATCCAGGAAGGGGCTACTCAAGACGTGTCTGATCAAGTAGAACAGCTGTTTTCAAGGAAAAGAAACATACAAAAACCTCCACTACATAACAAACACATAGGGCTCTACTGCTGGAACCCAGCACAAGGAGGCATCCCACAGCTCAGCCCAGTTTTGTTCTCCTCTGCTTTAATGAGGTCTTTGCTCCACGAAGGTGACCGACCACATGTGCTCCTGCACCTCAGCTCGGGTCTTTGCCATAGCCTCTGGGTTAAGGAGCATCGTTGTAGTAAAAACTGTGTCAAACTTTGCATCATCCTTGTTCATCACTCTGCATGGTTACATCTAGAGGAAAGTACATTTCTATCCCTCTTTGCATTACAGAATAGCAGGCACATGGCTGACTTAACACCTACCAGAACCAGCCACCACAGGAGCCCCTCTTTCCCATGGAAAAAGGAAGCCTGGATACCACATTCCCAAAACAGCAACAAGGAAAATGCAAGGTCCTGATGAGATTAACTATCACAATGACTGTGAACGACAGCTTTCAAACAACACCCCACGGTTTGTACCACTTCAATACAAATAATGGAGGTTAACTGCCAAAACCGTCTGGAGATGGATTTCTCTCTTGCAGGCAAGACAAATTAAAGGAAGCTGCCAGATACACAGAGGGCTGTGTTGTTTTCAAGAGAAGACATGCACACTCACATACGCATGCATACACCCTCTGAAGGCCTCATATCAAAGCATTTTCCCACCATTCTCTGTTGATTTAATGGCATCATTCTCCAATGAACAATAGAAACATAACAGAAGGGGAAAGCAGTTATGTCTGAGAAAGCAAAAGCAAGAGCTCTGGGGTCAGAGAAAAAGACAGACACACAGCCGTGGAGTTCCCAGTCTTTTCCTTGCCGTTTCCTCTGCAGCAGGGGCTCATCTAGCCGTGCCACCCACAACAGCCAGGGCTGGGCCTCCATTCCTACAGCTGAAAAGCAGAATGACTACTCAAGGCTATTGCACTAGTTCAGGGGAAAACCAGCTTTTAAAGTATCCTGAAGTATATGAGGGTAGGCTGGCAGAGCCTACAGAAACATTGCTATTGATTGCTAGATTTCTTCCTTAATAATCTTGCTCAATCCCTTGTCCAAACACTGCACACAGCCCTCATCCATCCTCTTCAGGGTGACCTGGGAGCCTAAATACCAGGAGGGAGCACATGAGGTGCTGAGGTGCATGTGAGGAGCATATGCAGCTGAGGTGCTGAGCACTGTTGATGCAGCAATGTGCAAACCAGAGATGTTTTCTGGAAATTGACAGTCATCAGTAGACAAATATACTCCAAAAATGAGAACAAAAAACCCCAAACACCACTCCCCCAAAATTCCCCAACCTACAGGCATCACCAGTGACAAACACTCAATCGCCTTCCCAACAACAAGATTCAAAGCAAACCAACATTTGCCAAACTTCAGTTCAGGGTTAAGAGGCGTGGAAAGGAAAGGTTTAGGAGTGACTACTCCAGAGGTCAAATCACAAGCCCACTCCTGCCATGAGTCACTGGTACTCAGTGAGTATCTCCCAGCAGTGCTCCAACATCTGCCTCCACAGGAGGCCACAAGCTCCCACCCACCCTCCCACACACATGGGGATGCCCGAAGGTGACCCGAGGACAGTGCTGGATGTCCTCACTCTTACATTCAAGAGATGCCAGCTTTATTCCTCTCCCACACCTCCAATTTGACGTTTCATTGAAGGCAGGGTGGACAAGCAGCCTCCCAGGAGCAAAAAGCTCCCGTTTGTTACGCATTGCCAAAGCAGCTGGGCATCATGAGCTGTTTCAAGACACATGTGCCCTGTGGGGAAACACTAATGTTGTTCTAATGCTGAAGCGATGCTCCAGAGAAACAGAGGCTCTGCCCTGCTTCACAGCATAATCATTGCTTCCATCACTCAACAGGTTTTCAAATGCCATTCAAGTTTTTGGTTAGATGTGTCATGTGTTATTAATCTACCTTGTCCAAGAAACTCCCAAATATGTTTTCTTAGTAGAACCTTTTTGTCCAATAATAATAAAACCCAATACTTATTGCTTGCCTTGGGGAAACAAGTGTCACTGATAGTGAAGAGTCTCAGAAGAGAGCTTCTCCCAAGCCACCCAATTCATGCAATGGCTGCATGCACATCACTCTTCCAACATAGGTCCCACTCATCATGTGAAAGAAACATGTCCTAAGACAGTAGTTGAAGGAAAAATGGTGATACAATACTTCTAAGCCAGGAGTGTACTGGGATAAGTGATGCAGCAATATGCAAACTAGTGTGGAACCAGTGAAGGTAAAGGGTCAGGATGCTGGGACCATGGAGACTCCTGAAACTTCACACCACTGCATGAGGAGATACACTGTGAGCTCCCCTTGGTCTGCCTACAGATCCAGGCCCCACATGGTGTGATAATCACTCAAGGAGCATGGATCAGAGAAACAATGGACATTTACCTACTGAGATAAGCAACTTCTGCAGTGGCCTACCTAATGGATGGCTCTTGGTTTGATAGTGATAGACCTGTCCCACTTCCCACAGCTGCACGGTAAAATATTTTACAAGGTATGATAGAGGCAAGCACTGAAAGAGGTGCCAAGGCTGAGAATCAAACCTTGTTTTACCATTAAGGTCACAGGAGAAGCCACCACCTGCACCCTGGGCTTGTGTCTCATCCCCAAGCACCAGCAACTCAAACTCAGAGATTTACAGGTGGGAAAGAGAAGGATCAGGACAAAACAACCACACCGCACCTTTGTCTGTTCCCCAGCAGGGCCCTGCAGGAGCCCAGGGGGGCTGAGGCAGCCGAGGACCAGGAAAAGACTGGCGTTTCTTTTTTTCCATGTGAATCGGAAGACTTCTCTGTTTCTATCCCAACTGTGAGGCATGGGAAATGAAAGACAGCTCTCAAAACAGCAAACAACCATTTAACGGATAAAAGATTGTCTTACTTTGTCTGTCTTGCACTTTGTTTACATGAATGAGAGCCAGTTATCCAGGCTGGGAACAATCCTCTGAATTAAATCTCTGAAACCCATTACATAAATATGCCAAAGGTATCACTAATCCTATCACAGATTTAAGAGTTAGATCATTATTTTCATTTACCATTTCAGCAGAAAATCTGTGACAAGAAACTGCTGATGAATGAGCTCAAGCCCTTCCAGCAAATTCAGCTTCCTTGGAGCTTTTCTAAACTCACATTTGACTCTTTCATCTCCTTTTTAACAGTCTTTGGAGCCATCCTTGTTTGGCTGTAATTTACCCAGCCTGGCATTTCTCTTTTCTCAGCATTACACACTAATGAGCACTTATGCTATCCTCAGAAACAGAGGATCCCTTCCCACCTGCTTTATTTGGATAGCAATGGCTCATGCATGGATCCCTGCGGTTAGGGCAGCCCATGCTGTCCTCACTCAAAACCACATTGCCATGTTTGCCATACAAAAGGTAAACATAATAAAGTTAACTTTTGGCACTAATAAATTAATAGCTTTTAATGAAAACAATAACTTGAAGGAATTCTCTACTTACTGCCAGTCCACTGCTCTGCCTCCAGCACTGGAAGCAATTCAGTGAAGGACATGATTAGCATCTTGGAAGCAGGAACTGTCCTTGAGACAGTTTTCTTGTGTTCATAGGCATAAAGAGATGCACATCCTCACAACTGCTGGTTAGCTAGCAAGGAAAAAGGCAGCCACAGCCAAGCCTTCCAGCTCACAGAGAAGGAACTGAAGACTTCTGGCCATACCAAGTTGCCAACAGCCCAGAGAAGAAGAGAGAGCAGAGATGTTGCTTTGCCTGCCTTGGATATTGCTCAAGGAGGAATCATAGGCTGCCACTGCAAACATCTACTCAACCTGTTGACTCTCCTTTTGCTCTTAAGCTCCAGCTCTGAAGGCAAAGCCAAGGCAGCCAGGGAGCACAAAGCCACAAGAGCCTTTTGATCCTCTCAGGTTAGGAAAATACATGAGGATTATATCTGTTGTGGTTTGTTGCAATTTCATTTGTTTTATTGCTACCTGTTTGCCCTGCCTTTCTATGAAGCAGACAAGGAAAGCAGGTGAAGAAAAGATAAATTACTAGGAAAACACTCCCCATCTGTAGAGCTAGGCATATTTTGTTGCAGAATTCACTGAAAACAAAAATATTAATTTGTTGAGATAAAAGTAATTTTGATTTCACCCAGTTGTTTCAAGGATGGGGAGGAGGAATAAAGATATAAAGAGATGGTAGGAAAAGGCTAGATCTCCAGAGGCAGGGGAGTTGCCCTCTAGCCCTTACCTCCGATTGGGGTTGAGATCCCTCCCCTAATTGAAGTGACTTGAATTCATCTTCTCTGGAGGCTGCTCCATCCATTTATGTTACTACAGATGGGAAGGTGCATGGGCTCTTCCACCCAAAGAACCCCACCTTGAACAGCAACTGGGATCTAATCACTATGAGTCTTTCTGATCCACTGAAAAGTTTTACTTATTGTCCTCCATCACTCGAGTTTGGTTAAAAAGAAACAATCTTCTGTGTGCCCCAAACCAATGTCAGGCAGTCATCCCTTGCCTGTAATTTCTCTCACACTGGCACCAATGGGAGTTTGCTGCCTCTCAACAGTTCCTTGCGCAAAAAAACTACTCAGGGGAACAAAGTGCTTGACCTGGTAGCCAGATGGATGGGTAGGGAGAAGCCATAAGCTCCATCTCAACCTTCAGCAGGGACATCTATTAGAGCCACCTGAATAAAGTGCTGAACAGGTCGCAGGCATAAGAGCTGCCCAGTTCCTCAGGGCTGCTCAAACCATCAAACTCCCCAGCTCCTCCGTGGCATTCAAGAATCACACAATTAAATTTCCTCTCCATTTTTAATAGCATCTGACTAAATTTCCAGGTGGGACATGCCAACTGATGCTTCTACAAATCCCTCCTCTTGGAGGGCAAGGAAAGGGCAGGAAACCATTTTAGAGATGTGAGGACCAGTGAGCCTGTTGCTAGCTAGGGCAGGCAGATGTAGTAGGGGATAAAGGAAGGACTGGGAAAAAGGTCAGTCAAGGCATCTTATATACTTATGCAGCTTATGCTGCAGCATCTCCCCCTCACCCTGAGCAGGCACCATGCAGAACCCATGCTCAGGTCCTGGAAACTGGTCTTGAAACACCACCATACTCACAAGCTCTGCCCTTTTGCTAGCATAAGTATCTCTGTCAAACTGCAAAGTCAACTTCCGCAACGCTTGATAAATTGGTCCTGCAAGCCTGGGAAAGGCTACTGTACAGTTAAACACTTGGGAAGTTCACTTTCTTCAGTATCCACCCTTCATCACAGCCAGCCTTTTAGGTCAAAGCACAAAACTTCAGCAATGGGGCCGATTGCCAAGGCTTTGGCAAAGATAGACACCCAGCACTGATTGATGCTCAGGCTCCTGCTTCACCAATACGTGTTTTTCCTCTTAACACACCTCTTAACATAGCGTTTAGACCTCTGCCATCAAATTTGCTGCCCTATTTTAAGGGGCTGCAGGAACTTGCTCCCCTGGCTGACACAAGGCACATTACCTTTTCTTGCATGAGTCAGCCGCCAGCAACAGGAGAGGCGTTCTTTGTAATTGCAAAGGAATTAAGTGATTTTGAAGCAGGGGAGTGTTTTGGAGACAGCAGGAGCACTTCAAAAAAGGCTGCATTATGAGAAGCAAACTTCAAAAGGAGAAGTGACAAGAGTGTTTGTGGTGCCTGAGGAAGTAATTAGAATTTAAAAGGGACACAGATCGGGCAAGTACACCAGGCTAAGGAAGACGAACTGCTGCCAAAAAAGTTTCTTTAACTCTTCCAGTGTAGCTTGCACCAGAAATGCAGTTTCATGAATATCAGTCTTAAAACAATTTTAGAGAAAACCCTTGCATTTGTTGAAAGCATGAGAAAGATGCCACTGTCAAAAAACTAGATGCCTCCTGCTTCCACTTCTCTTTTCAGCTTGTTAATTGCTGCCTTGCTTTCATGGTTCCCAAACAGGAGAGGGTTTCTGCAAACCCCTCCGAGATAAGGCATTTCTTAGAGGACTGGGTTTGTATATGGCACAGTTTATTTCCCTTCAGCCCAGGGTGGGGCTGTTTTGAAGCAAAGGCTTCCAGGTTCCATAAGCTTTGACCTGCCAGCAATTGACCTTCAGGGTGAGGAGCACTGCTCCAGCTGGAGAGGTGTGATGCTAGCCAGAGGTCAAACTGAATGCAAAACTTCCATGATCACTGCTAGATCTCTGCTGCTTTGAGATCTCTGCTGTGTCACAGGAGGCTTTGAACTGATGATTCAAACAAATATGAGGCTGCAACAGCAGAACTGCAGCTGAAAGGGTTGTTCTGGTTTCCATCAGCAAGCTGAAGCAGCTCATGACAAACTCAACACTTAGCCCATTCCACCATGAGGTCCTAACACTTCCTTGGAAAGCAAAAGCCAGAGATAAAGGTCTGCAGTAAAACCTAAGACCAATAGATTTGCAGCTTTGGTGTGAAGCCAAAGTTCAACCAGGGCCACTTCTTCTCATCCTCTGTTCCCTACCTGAAGGCACTAATGCCCATTTCCTTGATCCTTTTCCCTACAGCAGACTCTTTTGGTCAGTGATTCATACCCAGACAGTGACTGAGACAGCTAAAATGAGTCAACAGCCCTTGGAAAGTAAACAAGGCTCATGTTGTGTTGTCTCACCTGGTGCAGGTGAGGTGGTGAGTCAGGCTGGAGGAATGAGCTGGAACAGCAGCACCTGGCAAAGGCCATCCCTCTGGACCACTCTCCCAGCTCAGTGGGTCATTGCAGTTAAGGCACTTAAACTCCTTATCTGTCAAGTGTGCAACAGAAAACTTGCCAGGAGTTCGGCAAGCTTAAACAGGCTTCCAGTAACACTCTGAGGAAGCTTACAGGATGTCATAATACAAAGTAGTTACTGAAAATCATCTCAGCTTTCAAATGGTCCTCGTGGATTTAGTTCAAGCTGTGTTGGAACTCATCTACTTCAGGCTTGTGGATGCAATCCCAATCTCAAAGGAATGGAAGTTTCCATCCTATGTCATTTATCCCCACAGGTGTCACAGGGCCTCTCTTCCCCAAGCTCCTGACATGGATTTTGAGAGAAATTTAATGTTTGTGCAAATGCAGCTACTCCTGAATGAGGACTCATAACAAGAAGGTGAACAAAGGACGCCCCATTTCAGGACTGGCAAACGCATCTTGGTACAGAAGATACCACTTCGGAATTTGCTGCAGGAGGTATCAGTGGTACCATCAGCCTGACCACACACAAGCAGCCACCTGGGTATTTGGATCATAGAATCAATTAGGTTGGAAAAGACCTTTAAGATCATCAAGTCCAAAGGTGACTGAACGCACTGCTTACCATGCTGATCCCTTAGTCGCTGGCTGGAAATGAGTGTTTAACTATGTCAGTTCAACAGGGTGGGCAGGTCTACCTGGACCTTTGGACTTGCACTGAAACTTGGAAGGTTGGGTATAAAATTGGGTTACATATAAAAGGAGCATTCCTTTGAGAGCACAGAAATGCTGTGAGCATACATAAAAATCATACCGTTGCTGTGCAATCACCGCATGTATCTACCAGAGTTGTGTCTTCCATCTGTCTATACCAGATGAAGATCCTATACACCCCTACTGAAGCTTACAAAATCAGCTTTAATTTAAGCACAAAAGTTTTCTCTTGTCAGAAAACTCCAGTTTTATGGAGGCACAAACAGTGAAGAAATTTGCCCTTTCATGACAGATCCAGATGTTCAGCTCTGGAGAACCCAAAACACCAGAGAAAAACCCAGATGAAAGTGAAACAAACGCAAGCTGTACTTCATTAAAATGAGAACCGCAAACCATCCCATGTCTAACGGGAAGCTCAAACTTGGGGATTTTGTTTGTTTTTAAGAAAAGGAAGGCAGAAGCCACCACCTTTCAATAGCCAACAATCCCACCAGGCCACCCCAGCAGGATGGGAGTGTCTGAGGACCAAAACCAAGCTCAAACTATACAGCATCACAGGCAACTCCTCTGCATACCACTGCATACCAACCACCAGTCCCTCTAAAGCTGCTCTCTACCATTTTCTCCCATTTAAGTCATTCCCTTCCATATACACGTATACATTCTACTAGTGTTCCTGGGGGTGGGAGCCCCATCAAGACAAAGGCAGTGATCTCCAAGGCTCAGGCCTGATGACCTGTGTTTTCTGGCCTTGTTGCAGAGGGATAGCCACAAGACCAAAAACCAACACTGAAAAACAAACATCTCTTGAACCCAGAGTCACAAGGCAACCCTAAACTTCTGTTTGAAAATATTCAGGCAGGATGTCTTGCTGAGCCGACACATCTGGTTTCCAGAAGGACTTCAGATGGGAGCTGCACTGAACAAAAGCTTTTCAGGATGCCCATGGAAAGAGGGAAACAAGGAGCCTGGGAGACACTGCTGCAGACATGCAGCAAAGGGACAACTTGGAGCTGTAGAGCCCCAAGGGACCCATCCCCATGGCTATCCCCACTCAGCACAGCTGTTGGTCTTGGATGTAACCTGAAGTCCTTTAGTCCCTGCATGTACCAAGTACAGTAGGGGGGTGATGTAAAGGCTGTATTCCCCTTAATCCATCACTAGTAAGTGCATTTTTTAGCAACTCAGGACAGCAGACATTTACAAAACACTGTACTATTGCAACTGACCTATTTATGGCCCTGGCTCAACTAAACAAGTCAAGCATGAGGTTAACTCCATCCCTTGACGCACGTCCTGGCACACACAACTCACTTTTAAGCAAGTCTGTGGTGGGATCTGATCCCATGTTCAGGCTGGGGGAGGGACTTCTCAGCAGTAAAGCAGGCAGGAGCCTGCTCCTGTACTTTCCCAACTGGCAGCTTAAAACCTCCCAAAGCATCTCAAACAGTGAGCAGAGAGGAGAGGAGCTCCCGAGATGTCCACTGTGCTCGTTCCTAACACGCTTCACCTTCTAGTAAAGGCAGGGAGCAAGACAGATTTTCAATAGAACGAAAAATCCCTTTTCTTTCCCTTATTACATTAGTTGTGGAAGCATCCACCAAAAACTGGCTGGTACCAGCACCAACACAGCCCTCCCTGAATGCTTCCCACTCAGACATCCCTTTGCAAAGAGAAGAGAGGCAGGCAAGCAGGATGCATTTTGTCTCTTGCTTACCTAATAAAAACATAGATCATAAAAGGTTGGCTTCCAGGTCCTCACTGTAATCCAAGTAGTATTAACACAGGCGAGAAGGCAAATGCAGCATATACCCAGGGGACCTGGAAACACCCAGCCATTCCCAAAATAGGAGCAGGGCCAGGGCCCCCATTCCCGGCACTCAGCTCTCCCAGGCAAGCGTTGGGTCAGGAGGTGCATTCCTCTGACTAAAATACTATGAGAAAAAGCAACGGAGCAGCAGCCCCAGCGCAGCCCCTGCAGAAAATGAGGGAGCTGCACTGGCCCCTGTCACCTCCGGGATGGTGTGGGAATGATGGGCCCCTGGGAAAGGGGCTCCTTCTCATGATGTCCCTGCAGAGTGCCTGGCACTGATTGCAGCCCTATGGGATGCTGCAGTGCTGAGAGGTTCTGCTGAGATGCTGCTGGCTGTGCCAGGGAGATGGGAGATACACTGAAGAACTCATTAAAAATAAGTTAAACCCACCAAAACCAACCTCCACCCTGAAATCAGCACAAAACCCCAGGGCAATCAGCCCATTGCCATAGGAACAGGTTTTGTGTTATGGCAGGCAGACAACTTGGTCCTGTAGCCCAGGGTCCTTGTGGTAACCTTGGGAAAGTCATCAGCTCTTAATTACAAATCTCAGGGAACATCGGATATTAGTGTCTTTACTGCCACGTTACATCTTGGCTCTGGCTAAGGCTTCCCTTGGCTCCCAAGGTGCTGGAAGACAAACATGTATTTTCTTCTCATTTCAAGATAGCTGAAAGCCACAGCCTGAGCAATGATGAGAACTGTGTGTGATTAGCAACAAATGAATAAGACATCCTTAAACAGAAATCCCCTGCCTCAAATCCCAGACCAGGACCCTGGGGAGCCAGAGGGATGCAGTAGCGGTGGAAATCTTTGGACCAACAAGCCTGAATCGATACCTGGCACTCCACAGATCCACTGCAGCATCAGGAGCCCACCTGCAAAACAGGGCTCAGAGACTAGGGACTGCAATGTGGGGTCTCAGCATAGGATGTTTTGGGTCTCAGCATGGCACACGGTAGGACAGTGAGTCTTTGCCTGTGCTCCTTATAGAGGGTCTTCTTCCCTAACTTGGGCTACACCGCCCTGTTGAGGCTTTGCTTTCAAGGTGTTTACCTGCAAGACCACACCGTTCCACATCAGCTGCTGTACAACTCCCCTAAGCCCAAGGAGCCCACAACATGCCTGCTTTCTATTTATTGCAAGCGTGCAGATTGATTCTGCCTAGCCACAAGACACAGTGCAGACTTACTGCTTTGAGGCATGGCAGATTTAGGTTACATTCCGTTAGCAAAGCCCTTTTTAAAAGCTAGGCTAATAGAGTGACTCTTTGGCCCAAGCACCGTGTCCCACAGGCTGCACTCACAGGAGTCCTTTCCTTTATTCACTTCCCATTTCCTGCCCTTTTGCTTCAGCAGCAAACTCCCTGTGCTCATAGTGTGGGTGGGATATATGGAGAGGAAAGGAGCACTCCCTCCTTACTGTACTTCTCATCCTCCACCCATCACCATACAGTATCAGGACCACAAGTTATTTCACCCAGCCCTTTCTAGGAAGGGGCAAGCTTGCAAACCCAGCCCTTCTGCTGAAAAGCAGCTTTTCCACAGAAAGCATGGAAAGAGAAACCACCACCCACAACCAAGGCTGGACATGTAGTTTCCACAATAAATCAATGCAATAGCACAGAGGGAAGTGCCTCCCCATGGTAAATGGCATCCCCAGGCAACTTTGCTCGTTAGGAAATCAGCTGCCAGAGCAGGTGGAGAAAGACCCAACAATAACCCAAACCTCCCTGCTTGGATTTTGCTGTTCCAGGAGGAAAGGGGATGGGGGGATGCAAACAGGCTGCATGCTCACTGCAGCAATCTACCCTGCTCCAAAGCAGCCCCTGGTGCTCCCTTTCACTTACTCTTGCATGAATAAGATCAAAGCTACATTGCTGCAGCTAATGCAGGGAGCAACTGAAATGGCCAGAGCTTCACAGGCACCTTGAGTACTGTGGGGTGAGAACAGCCAGCCCTCATATCCTCACTGCGAGCATCACAAATCTTCAAAGCTATTCCCCGTGCAAGCCTTTTTCCAGGTTTGAGCTCACATATGAGTTTTCCCAGGGAAAAGCAAGCAAGTTTATCCCAGCAGTTTGATGCCTCATCAATGGTTGAACCGGCTGCTATTGATCACCTCAGCTGAAACCTGGCGACCTGAGTCAGCAACTGAGCCTGAGGACAGGGAAAGCACATGGGGGGAACCCACCACCTCTGGCCAAGATGTAATGTGCATCAGTGTCTCCTCCCAGCCCCTGCGGTGTTCCAGGCTTTCTGGTTTTTAAATACACAGGCAGCCCCAGATGACTCAGCCCGCTGCTTCCCCTCAGGATTTACAGCTGGGATACAGGCAGCAGCGCAGGGGAAGGTAGAGGGAGTGGTTTTACACCCTGTGGAAACAATGCCATTTGTTTTGCTGGGCAGCCTTGTACCCTCCAACAGGAACAGTCCCGCTGGTGGAGCAAAGCCAAGCACGGGAGCCATTCAGCATCCTCATTGAGCTGCATTGCAAGGTGCATCCTGCACCAAACTACAGTAGAGGTGTGGGATCCTGCCTGACCAAGCACTCCAGCAGCTTTCCACCAGCACAGCTTTGGGTGTCAGAGGCACTGACTCAATATGCTGTAATTTAAAACACAACTAATCTCTCCAGTTATGAAAACAAGCAGTTATCCTCAGGACTTACTCCCTTTCCCTCTTCCCCTGAAAAATCGGGGATTACCCAGCTTTTCGCCTTTGGCTCCAGAACTGCTTTGCTGGAGGGATGGAAACCTTGACAGTGGTCACACTTAAGGAGTTACAGATGTTCTTTTTCACTGGAAGTCCCTCCTGCCCAGCTGAACTCCAGTATGTGTAGGAGACCCCATCCTCTAGTGAAGAGCCTCCCAGAGACACTTCCAACCCCTTAAGAGGGCAGCTAAGGAGGATCAGCACTGGAAGCACCACACTTGGTTGGGCTGGAGGGCAACCTGGACAGCAGCTCTGCCCACATCAACCACAGCTAGCCAGAGGTGGGAGCTTACCTTTGATTCCCAGCAAAGGAACAGGAAAGAGCAGCTTGGAGTGCCTGGGAAGTGACAGACCTGCCAAGAGAGACTCTGTGCTGAACCAACCAAATAAATAAGAGCGTTTTCCCTCCAGCCAAACAGAAGAGCTGATGAAACCACCTTTCTGCGTGACCCATTTAGCAGTGCTTCAAGGAAATCGGAGAGGCAGCAAACCCATTAGCAGGGAAAAGCCTCTTTTTCCAGCCCTGACAGTACACTGTCAACACTCGAGATTTTCATCTGCAGAACAGCTTAAGGGCCACAAGTTCACAGATACCTGGAGTGTGCCAAAAGCAGATCCAGTGCAATGGGGTGGGTGTTCATCCATGCAGCTGTGTCATGTGCTAAAGGAACACAGGCTCTGCTCCAGGAAGCTAAAACTCCCTTGACCAATACAGATTGTGCCTCTATGGAGCTGCATTATAGGATGGCTTGCACACCCCTATTAAAATGTTCCTTCTCTGTTACTAAGGGTGTACCTAGCACAAGCAGCTGCTAGGGCTGGAGTAATGCACGCTCCATCCCAGATCCTTACTGCTCACAGAAATCCCTTCAAAGGGACTGTGCTGACAACTGACAGGTTTCACTGTTCCCACAGGAGAGGGGGGCAGGCACCTCTGGAGAGCGCCTAATCCAAGTCTCTGCCTGGAGCAGGATCAGCTGCAGCACATTACTCTGAACAACCTGTTCTAGTTTATGATAAAGAGCTTTATCCTTACATTAAAAGGGATTTTTCCTGTATTCTGCTTCGTGCTCACTGCCTCTTGTCCTTTCAAGACACCACTGAGGAAAGCCTATCTTCTCTACACCTGCTGCACTGGGCATTTATACATACGGATGAGATCCGCTTGGACTGATGCTTCTCCAGGCTGGATGGTCCCAGCTGTCTCAGCCTTTCCCCCTGTGACAGATGCTTCAGTCCATCATCTTCATAGCCTGAGACAGCTCCAGTATGTTCACCTTTCCTGTACCAGGGAGGCCAGCATCAGAGCTGGCATTCCTCATGTTGTCTCACTAGGGATGAATAAAGGGTGAAAACACAACCTTCCTTGACCTGCTGGCAACACAGCCCCAAAAGCTGTTGCCACCACAGCACATCGCTGGCTTGTGCTCAACTTGGTGTCTACCAGGACTCCCAAGTGTTCTTTTGCAAAGCTGCTTTCCAGATGTTCGGTCCCAGCATGTACAAGGTGCTGAGGTTTTTCCCCCCCAGGGGCAGGACTTTGTCCTTCTTTCTTGAACTTCAGGAGATCCCTGTTGGCTCATTCCTTCAGGCTACCGAGGTCCTTCCCAACAACAGCACATTGAGCACTCCTCCCACGGCTCTCTTATCTGTAAAAGACGCTACCCCCTCAGCTGGGTCACTAACAAAGACATGGACCAGTACAGGTCCCCACTGTCAACCCCTGGGGCACACCACTAGTGACTGGCCTCCAGCTGGATTTCGTGTCTCCAGTCACAACGCACTGAGCATGGCAGTTCAACCAGTTTTCACCTCACCATCCACCCTCTGGCTTGTACTTCATCAGTTTGCCTAGGAGGATGTCATGGGAGCGTGCCGAAACCCGTAAAGAAGTCGGTAAACATCCACTGCTCCCCCTTCAGCCACCAAGCCAGTTATCAGAGCTCTACACACATCAAGGCTGTAAAATAACAGGGTGCAATAAATAAAGCCAACATTTTCCCAAGCTGTCTACTCATCAGAGGCTAAACAGAAGTAGTAAGGTATGTTTGGGGTTCTTTACATAGCTATTTAGAGTGAGTAATACTGCATGTCTGTGGGTTGTTCATGTTTCTAGTTTAGGATGAAAATACAGAGATAAGAATAATCGTATATCACCACAGAGACAGAATCTGGTTCCCTCACCTGTATTTCTAGATGCCACCTTAAACCAAACAACAGATGCAGTAGATAGATATTGTGTTGGCTCATTTTAATCAGCATTCACCTGCATTCAGTTTACAGCAGAAACATTGGCACTGCATCAAGTTACAACACATGGTTTTGGCAGCATCTGAACACCTCCCACTAGTGCATCACACTTTCTCTCTTGGCCTTTCTTTTCATAGGTTTAGAAGAACTTCTTGTTCAGAAGTTCTGTATAGTGTGTATACAAGAAACCGTACAAATAGGTTGATGCTGCTTTGTTAACATCTTGGTCTCTTGGCTTGTCACAGCCTGAACTTCATCCCAAGGGAACAATTCACTGTCTTGAAGGAACATTGATTTCAGTTTCATCAATAGACAGCATTGCTACAAGCAGACTGGCCTATTCCAACCAGAAGGAGGAAGTCTACCTGGAGAACCCTTACTATATTGTCAGCACTTGCACTCTTTATCTTGTTTTAAAAGATACACACACAAGCAGCTCCTGGCTATAAGGGCAGCTCTGGAGAGTGGATGTGTATACAGAACTCTCACAAAAGGGGCTAAAATACAGCTTACACAGTCTTCAACTACTCCCTGCAGGCAAGGGCCCTCCCCACACACCCAGGGGTTCCAGTAGAATACAAACCACAATCTTTTTCTTCTCCAGCCCCAAATCCAGTCGGTTCTTTACTCCTCTACAGGCCCACCCCTTGGACCATAATATCCCAACCTGGGCACACATTTAAGCTGGACAAGGCTGTCCCTGTGTCTGAGCATCACCACTGCATCCTAAGCCAGGAAGCATCCAGTTTTCCATCCAGAAACAGGCTTTAAGGCTGCAGCAACCGCACTGCTTTTCAATTTACAGCAAACAAAATACTTGCTTCACAGCAGTCAAACCAAATACTTCTTATAAACTTTTCTCCATGTTGTGGGTGGGAAGGGAGTGGAGAAAAACAAATCAGAACAGTTTACTCAGGGTAAAAAGAAAAAAGAAGGAAAAAAACACCCTGAAAACACTGAAAAAAGGGCATTTGCTGGAGCAAAGTTCTTTTGACAGAAATCTTCTGTCTTCCTCTCCTTGTTTAACCCAGCCTGCTAAAACTAGTCTAACTTCCTTGAAGTCAATGGGAGATTTCCCCCAATATAGTGACAATTGAGATTGAAATAACACAAATTATGGGTACAATCAGTAAAAAAGAAAATCAACTTTAAGAACCAGAGTTTTAGGTTGAATATCATATTTCAAACATAAACATTAAGAGCATGAGGGCCTTGGAGGGCTTGGACAACTCCAGCCAACAGGCAGAGCCCAAGAGGTCCCGTGGAAACAGACAGTAAATTCCCCAGATTGAGTTTATTTGTTGGCAAAGACAGAGCAATTCCCTTCTGATTTATTTGTGCCTTGAAAGAGACATTCAACAGTTTCCCAGAATTAAGACATTTTCACCCTTAAGTCCAAAAAGGGTCTTAAAGCTACTTATGCCCAGTTACTGTACATTTCCACAACAGCACAGAGCCTTGGCAGGCTTCTCAACCAGCTGGTGAGCCTCAAATCCACCAGAATGTGAGGAATAAAACATTTTTCCTCCCAAATTTCTGAGCAGCTGTTTCTCAGGAAAGGCACTGGCCAACTTTCAATGGATCTGCATAGTTGCAGCGCAGGAAGTAGATGCGATCACTTCAACATTGCACACAAAGCCAAGGGTGTCTTCACCTCTCCAGCACCATTTTAGCAGTGATTATTCCATAGCACAGAAAATGTTTCTTGAGTTAATCTGGACAGGCTTGTTAGAAATGCAGAAGATGTGTCTAAGGACTGAAGATAATTCTGCTCTCTTTGTGTTGGAGCCCCCTCCATATCATTTCCATGAGTTCACTTTGGGAAACATCAAAGTTCTCTTAGGGGCCCAGAAACCTCCCAAACCCATACAGCTAACAAGACCCTGTGCTCCTCTTTCCTTTTCCCTGCCTTTGGCTACACGGTTTCAATGCTCCCTTGCACTTGTGACGGTACCCATCGCACCCTGCACTGAGCCACATCCACTCTAAGTTGACGATATATGCAGCACAACATGTTTGATGTTTGAGTGATGGTTTATTGTGGTTGGGGTTTCTTTCAGAACTGGCTCAGAGGTGGCCTGACAGAGCAGGCACAGCAGAAGCAGCTGAAGAGCCTGGCTAGGGCTAAAGCTCCCTTTCCAGTGGGTGTGAGGTGTTCAGCAGCTCAGGTCCTCTGCTGTGAGGTGTGATGACACTCTCAGAGACCTCGCTCTCACTTCACCCACTCCCTTCAGGCTCTCACTGCATTGGAAACTGTTGAAGGTCAGACTCTCCCATCCCTTTCTCTCCCACCACTGCCCCCCCCCACCTCTGGCATCTCTGCTAATGCGAAGCCACCCACACTCTCCATGTGACAGCTCCATCCACTAACGTTTAACAGCTGACATTCTTCCCTAATTTGTTGATTCCGAGCCATGTTTTCTTACACAGTAACACTCTAGAGCATCAAAACTATTTAATGTGGAGAAAAGCCCATTGCTTCCCACGAGAAGGTCCCTTCTAATTCATATGTGCCTGATGCTTATCACTAAAACGTACCTTAGGTAACTCACAGCGAAGTGCCCTGATCACTACCTCAGTGTACAAGAGTCTTCCTGAAGCCAGAATGCGAACTTCTCACTGAACTATTACATGCTGTCTCTTGCCATTATCCTCACTTACAACCCAGAAACAAACACAAAAATACCCCACCAGAACGCCCCAGGAACATACACCTCAGGCTGGAAAACCCCCAAACCTCCTCCTGGTTCTCACATCAGCAGCAAGGACACTTGGCTGGATTCTCAGGTCCAAAGTGCCCAGTGGCCAAAGAGGGACTACTCCAAGTGGTGCTGAACCCAAGCAGCTCCTCCAGCAGGGAGGCTCTGTGTCACAGTGTACTTCTCTGCTGCCAATTCCCCTGCACTAGCCAGAGCACACACATCTGTGTCTAGGACTGTGCGTTGCTGCCACTCTTTCTCAAGGACAATCCTTCAGTTACACCAACTAGAGCATGCTCACCCTAAAAAGCGTGCCCTGGTGTTTCCTGCACAGCTGCCAGGCTAATGACGGCTTGTTTCCAGGGAGAAGCTTCCAGACTGCTGCTGCTACCAAGCCCTGCACAACAGAGAACCCAGCACGGGACCTTGCTGAGCGTCTCACCTGCACGCCCTCCTCCAGGACACCTAGTGCCACTGCAGGGGGTGTGCTGCTGCTCTGCATCCTTTCCCCACCACATGCTCTGTCTCGTGGGATCAGTCATGCCACAAGGCTGCTAGGAAGGTCTTAGGGCACTTTTACAACATTATCAGTGTGCAACACTACTGGAATCTCCATGGTCTGCACACAGGGGACACTCCTTCCTACTGGTGCCAAGTGCACAGCTGGGGGTTGGGAAGGAAATCTTAGAATGGTTTGGGTTGGAAAGGACCTCAAGATGATCCAGTTCCAACCCCCTGCCATGGGCAAGGACACCTCGCACTAAACCATATCACCCAAGGCTCTGTCCAACCTGGCCTTGAACACTGTCAGGGATGGAGCATTCACAAGTTCCCTGGGCAACCCATTCCAGTGCCTCACCACCCTCACAGGGAAGAACTTCATCCTTAGATCCAACCTGAAGGTCCCCTGTGTGAACAGTTTGAACCCTACCTGGATTGGGGCTTTCCAAGGCTGCTGAGCCACTGTAGCCTCACCTGGACGGACAAGCAAGTAAACTGCAGTGCAAAAGGCTCAGACAGATGGAAAGAAAGGGACAAGTTTTACCTCAAACAACCACCATGAGGTAGATGCTCATCAGTCTCTTACCATTTGCATCCTCTACAGATTCAGAGCCCAGATCAGTTTCAGGTTAGTGGAAACCCTATCTACTTCTGCTGGGTTTGGATCAGGCCCCTCCTAGGTAAAAAAATGACCCAACAAGTTAATGTTAATGCAGCACGCATGGAGCTCCCACTCCCATTAGCAGGTCTCGCCGAGAGGACACGATTTTCCATCCATACATTAAGCCAGTCCAATACTGACATCAGCTCGTTTCCATTGATCCTGATTACATAATAGTGACTTAATTCTCCATAGAATTGAATTTTCCATATGTTTGGATCTTTCGCAGTGGCTACATGACTTCCTTGTTCCCTGCTGGATTTATCATCTTTTTGTCTTATACTTACAAAAATCACGGTTTTCTCTGCAAGCACGGATTTCTACAGACCTGCTTTGGTTTTCTGATAAAGCATTTATCACACCCATTTCCTTCTATCTAAAAGAGACTTCATAACTCTGCAGCACTGGACACACCTATAGCTTTGAGGATCGCCACCAGTTCTGGACTTAAGTTGCATTTTGTAACAACAGACTAAAAGCAGTTAACTGTTATGGCACCCAAGCATTCAGATATATTTACTATTCATTCACAAGCACCCATTTTATGAGATTTATAAGTTGTCCAAAACTCCCAACTGGTTATAAAGGTTATAGTCCTATAGCTATAGATGAATATTCTCACTCTTTGTCCACCCAATAGTCAGGAGTGTTCCTGTCATGAGGTACAGCTATCACAAGCTCTCAGTGGCTTCACTCGGTAACACTCATAACACCTCTTGTCAGGTCCTTTTGGCTGTTTCCAGGAGGACTGGAGCCCACGTTTCCAAGCTCTTTGCTAACTTACACATTACCAGGGCTACTCACAAGAAAATGTTTTTCCTTTAACACTCAGGTGGTGCCATTGGGTAAAGCCATTAATTTTCATACTACTGCTTGATAGCAAAGGCAGCACTATGCACATGAGACAGGAGTAAACTGAAGCATGGGAATAATGCAAAGCACCCACAGAAAGTAGGAGTACACCTGTACTGCCATGCTACAGGCTGCTGGAGGTTTGTTTGGAATCAGCCAGAACTGCAATGCATTTTCAGTCCATCAGCCTCTCACTTGTGTGTCATGGTCAGTTTTGTTCTGTCTTAACCTTGACACAATCAAACATGTTCCCCTTCCCATCCCTGCAATATCCCTTCTTTTCAACTTCACTGAACTTTTTTCCACCTTTGTGCTAATTTTAATCCAAGAAATCCTACAAACCTCTACCAGACTCAGTGGAGCTATACACATACTTGGAAGATAGCAGAAGTTCTTCAGCACTCCTGTAGATTATGGTTTGCAAGATCAATTACAACATTGGTCCCATCTGAGAATACTAGTTAGAGAGCATGCTAAATTCACCTAAAGCTTTTCTTCCAGTCCTCCTTCCCTATCTTACTTACACTCCCACCTACCTCCCAAGTTTCAGGAGTCCATGCGTGGGCAATGAGTACAATTCCTGGCAGAGCAAGGCTCAGATTTCTTGCCAAATAAGCACTTTGTTCATCAGGAATACCAAAGCTGCCCTGATAAGTAACTTGAGAACGTTGTAGGAAAGGCTACAGCATCTACAACTGCACGAGCAGCATCCAGCCCCTAGCAATGAAGGAGTGGAGATGGAGGAGGAGAGCACAAATGACAGCTGAGCATGGCTTCCACAGCCTGGAGATGGCCTGGGGGGCTACCAGGACACTACGAGAAGACCCAGCTCCCCAGAGGCACATGGTGGGAGAGCAAGAAGTGGAATCAATTGAAACAGGGAGGTGCCAACTGGATACACAGGGGGAAAAATTTCTCCATGAAGATTTGTTGTGGCAGGTCTGCCCTCTGATGTTTTCAAGGCTTGACAGGATGGATCCCTAGACAACCTGGTCTGAGTTCAGTGTTGGCCCTGCTCTGAGCAGGAGAGTGGAGTGGAGACTTCTCAAGTCCTTTTGGAGCCAAATAGCAAAGCGTCATTAAAATACATTCAAAACTACTCAATTGAAGAGACTGGGATTTAGGGGAAAGACAAACTGAAAGGACTCTTGGGCAGAAGAAGTTTTCTCTGTGGCAGGGGAGCCACTGCTGAAGTAAGGCTATTTGTAAAACCTTAATGCAACCATCTGCTCCTCAAGCCTTCACAGAGGGACCCTCCCTCTGTCTCTGCAGGACTTTGAAATGGTGATAGTTCCTGGAAATGCATCAGCAGAACAAGACACAATGATGGAATGTACAACGGGAAGTTGGAAGAGAAGGATCTGTTGACATCTGGGAGCTCTCAACCCTCTCTGCTGTAGAATGGGCAGCAGCTGCCTTCTCCCTCCCACATCCCCCATGGTGAAAGCACCTGTGACTGTGTTCCTTTCTCCTGGAAGAAGGGATGCCATCCATCAGCCCTGCTCTGTACCAGCATGAGGTCAGTCCCCGGCCACCTCTCACCACCTGCAGCTCCCGAATCAGCTCCAGGCACAGCCTCTGCACTCACACATGCACAAGCCTGACCAGTCAGTCTCACAGTGATACGGCTGTGAAAATCATGACAGCCAGGATGATTTCAATTTGGTGACAGCATGCAGCATGGGTAGCTGCATCCTCTGTGCATCCCCTGGTACAGACACACTCTCTCCAGTTCCCACATCACAGCACCAGTTGTTCTTTGGCATCAGTGAAAATGTTTGGGTTCTGTCTTGACAAGAAAGGAAATTATTTTATTCTTCCATTCTATATATATATATCCAATACTAATAATGTGATGCCTTTATACATTGAATCCCAGACTGGTTTGGACTGGAAGGGATGCTAAAGCTCATCCAGTTCCAACCCCCTGCCACAGGCAGGAACACCTTCCACTAGGGCAGGTTGCTCCAAGCCCCTGTGTCCAACCTGGCCTTGAACACTGCCAGGGATGGGGCAGCCACAGCTTCTCTGGACACCCTGTGCCAGGGCCTCAGCATCCTCACAGGGATGAACTTCTTCCCAAATCTCAAAGCCAACCATTTTGATTCAGCTGTTCTCAAATGCAATGTTCCAGAAAGTATGCATCTTCTAGTGTTCTCCCTACTGAAATGTGAACTATTCCCAGTAAGGTGACTTGCCTCAGTTCTCTTGGGGATTATTCCATGGTCTGGGACATCTCATTACTCTTACGGATATGATGATGGAGTTCTACCTGGAAATCTAAAGGATCTTTTCTGTCTCTGATTTCACCACCTCTGTACCTGCACAGCTTGGGCTAACTAATCAGTCTACTCTTTTGTAACAAATTCTGTGACCAGAGCTACAACAGGGAAGCTCCTGCTGCCAGGCATCTCTGAAGGATCTGCACATCCTTGACATCCCAAGTTAGTCCATTTGCAGTTCTTTGCTACCCAATGGACTGCTCCCACTCCCCAGCACACTGTTCCAGCTCCCAGTGCTGCCCAGTCTGCCAGCAAGCCAAGCCAGAAAAGTAACCTGGTGAAAAGCTAGTAGCTGTCTGCTGGTGAGGAGAATGGGTACCAGAGATAGTGCAGGCAAGGAGGTGCGACATCCTCCCTGTGTGTGGGTAAGGCTGAGGGCTGGGACATCCTTCTCAGCAGGAGTAAACTGTTAGATAGCAGGATACTTCACAAAGTGACTGTGCCCAAGAAGCCTCCATCACCTACTGAATGCATAGAAATGTTCTGAGGCCCTCCACAGGTAGACATTACCCATTTGTTCTTAGCCTATAGAGGCCAGCAGCACAGAACAAAACGTATGTCAGTGGCTGGATGTACAATAAAGCTACAGAAATAATGAACACCATTGGCACTTTCCTTCCATACTGGGAATTGCCAACAGCCTGCTGGTCCGTGCCAGACGCGTTTCAGCACATCCCCAGGATGCTGGCCATGCAGCACACCAACCCAACCGCACAGCTCAGTGCGCATGCGTGCTGCGGGAGCACAGGGACCCAGGCTGGCTCCAGCTGTGTTTATTTGGCCAGCTGCAGTGCCACAAAACACAGCTGCATTGATCTGCAGTCGGACACCTGGCTGCAGATGAAAGCAGCTCAGTAGCAAGGAGCTGGCCATCCCTGCTCCATGCAACAGGAGCTGACCCGGTGACTGAGCGGGGTCTGACCGCATCTGCCTTCTCATCCACAGCACTGTGAACAGTGACAAAGGGGACACATTGAATCAGCACACATGCGTTATGGAGCCTGACCTGTGGTCAGGAGATCCCAGTTTTCATCCTGGTCCCACCTCTGGCTTGATCTGTGCTGGAGGAAGTCTTTCTCCTTCCTTGTTTGTCCACGTCGCTCATTATTCCTCGATAGAAATGATGCTCCCCCTCAGTCCTTTCTGGCTTCAGGAAGACTCTTGGCAACCAAGATCAGAAGTTGTTTTTTCTCTTTAGAAAAGCCTCCACACTTCATTTCAGATGTTATGGTTTTCATTTTCACATAATATACACTATGACTGACGTGTCAAAGCCATCATAGCCTAAATCCTTGGGTTTTATTTCTAAACTCACTATAAAGAGTTGTTCCCTGCTACTGACTGAGTCATCTCCTCTAGATCAAAGCTTCTCCTGCTCAAATTGAAACAAAACAGTTTGGCATTTGTCTCTTTCATCTAGAAGCCAGCTCTGTCTGTACTAAGCAGCAGCTCCCTTTACATATTCAGAATGGAATATTTCACTTCCTTCTGTCTGTACTATGGTAGGGCACGCCTGCACATTTGGGAATAACAGACCAAAAGTGAATGTATGAATGAGGGGAGGCAATCCTACAGGCAAGGACCGAGAGTAAATCTGAAACTCCAACCCAGAATCTGAGATCAGCAAAGCTCTCAGCAGCACCGTTTCACCAACAGCTGAAGAGGCTTCAGCCCAAAGCACCAGAGCAGTTGAAAGCTGGAGCTGTTCAGCCTGGAGAACTGTGTGGAGACCTCAGAACAGCCTTCCAGTATGTGAAGGAGGGCTACAAGGGTGCTGAGAGGGATTGTTCATTAGAGACTGTAGTGATAGGACAAGGGGTAATGGGTTAAAACTTAAACAGGGGAAGTTTAGATTGGATCTAAGGAAGAAGTTGTTTATTGTGAGGGTGGTGAGGCACTGGAATGGGTTGCCCAGGGAAGTTGTGAATGCTCCATCCCTGGCAGTGTTCAAGGCCAGGTTGGACAGAGCCCTGGGTGGCATGGCTTAGTGTGAGGTGTGCCTGCCCATGGTAGGGAGCTGTGGAACTGGATGATCTTAAGTTCCTTTCCAACTCTAAATATTCTATGATTCTTTGTCACGGACTGATAGGGTCTGTGCTGCAGTGCTGGTTCCGCTATCAGCTCCACAGCCTCAGCACCGGGGGCCCTCAGCCCTTGCAGAGATGACCACAGTTGATTTGGCTGCATTTCCAGGTCTCCAGTGCAGAAAAGCCTCCTCATCTTTCATGGTCCAAATAATTATGTCTGGAGCAAGGGTCAGTGCCTCTGTGCTATTAGCACCCGGAACTGTTAGCATTGCTGTTTGGCTAAAAAGTTGTCAGCTCTACATTCCTCCTCTATCACAAGTCAACTTTTGTTATGTTAAATGTAGATTTCCTGGCATGTAAAAAGCATCTTTATCAACTTCACCAGAAATATGGTAAAGCAACATCTCAATAAAATGCATCAACAGAAATTGTGATGTATTAATAAGACTCGGCAAATCTAATATCTTAGATCCACCGAGATACTTGTGGTCAGCCCATTGACTATGTTGGAATGACACCAGGAATGAAACTGGCCCTTCCCACCTCCCCTAAGCATCGGCCAAGAGACATTCATGTTTATCAGGAAAAACAAGAACATATGCTGAAAACAGAGCATTTCCAACAAAAACCTCAATCCAGCATGGGAACAGCAGCAAACTGCTAAGATTTTGTAGCTAACTGGGAATGTCAGTGTGAGGTTGTCTGACCAGAGTTAAATGTTATAAGGATACCTTAAATAAAACATGGGTATATCTTCCAGACCTACACATTTCTTAATGGAGACATGTACAGCAGTTAACTGATGTATGAACATGGGATCTGGAAGTGGTACACAACAGTCCATGGGTCTTATCCTGGTTTTAGAGTAAGATGAGTTTCAAAAAGGCACCAAACAGCCTACATTAACTGCAAGGATAATCCATTCTATTATACACATGGCACCAACAGGACACCCTACATATGCTTTTCAACCCCTCTCACACAAGCACATTGTCTATGCTCAACACCTGGCTGTGCTCCTGTTGGTCCCTGTGGCTTTGACAATCCTGTGGGATTTGTAACTGACCACCACAAGAATAAAAGACTCACCATAGCTCAAATGATATGAGCAGCAAATGAAAAACAACCCAGCACACAACCTTAGGGGGATGCCGTTATTTGAGCCAAAGAATTGAAGGAAGGCTGACGCAGCCAGCCCAAAGAAACACGAATGTGAAATTCCATGGTGTTTAATACACAGTTTCAACCAGAGTCAGCCTGTGCATGGCCCACAGGCAGTGCAGATGCCCAACAGCCAGGCATATCCATACTCCCTACAGCACCCCAGGATCTTCAATCTCAGCACTGCCTGAAGCTCGATGCAGTCAATTCTACACAGTATAATAAAACTGTCATTGCTCTCTTGGTTTAATAGCTTCAATGAACTATCAGAATTAAAAATAAATCATTCTGGTTTGGGGAATGCTGAGCCTCCTGGGTCTAGAAAGCATTTGATTCTCTTCTCAGCCAGACGTGGGAATTGAGCCTTTAGGGTAACATACAGGAACTCTGATTGCCATTTCGCTTCCCCCCACCCTGCCAACTCCCACTTCAATTTCCAGAAATAGAGCTTGGAGAGCATCTGCCTGAGCAACCTGATCTGAAAACTACGTTCACTTGCAGTTAACTAGTGCAGAGTGCTAACAGACACGGGCTCAGAACAACTACATCCTCACCCAGGTCAGCTCTGCTTCATATAGTGCCAGTTTATGCTGGCTTAGTATAAGGCAGTGTAACCCATTTAAATTGATGTGATGAGTATTTTGGCATATACAGCTGAATAAATCAACAGCCCGCTGAGCTCAAAGTGTGACTGGCTACCATGATGAAAGTGTTCAAATACCAAACCACATCAACAGTGCCTCAATAGCTGTGGATCAGGATCAGAGACAGAATTACAATCCAACATCCTAGAAATCAAGTGTATAGGTCAGTATAACTCAAGACTGATTTAGAAAACTGGTGAATTTTCATAAACCCAGGCCTTAGAGTTCACATACACTCAGATAAGTGCCAAGCCACACTTGTGAGAGTTGATGCATTTGACATGCTTTAATCAGTTACAGTGTATGGGGTCTGAACAGTATTGCATTAGAACAAGCCAATAATTCCTTTCAGCACTCAAAGGACAACCTAAATACCAAGAATTATTATCTCACTAGGGGAACAAATGCAAAGCTCTAGCTAGAGCAAATTAAACTGACGTGGCATCTAGGAACTAGATAATAACATCGGCCTAGCACTGCTCGTTACAGAAAGCTAAAAGACAATGTGAAAGGATCCATGTGTATGTATCCTGTAATATGACTGGAAGAGAGAAGATGGGATAAGGTTGAAGCAGTAATGAGAACCTGTGTTTATACAAAATGATGCCATGCTTAACGGAAAAGTAAATCATTTACAAGTGTTGCTTTGCTAAATGGTATGGTAGCCAACTTCTGTTTTCTATCAGCAAGAAGAGACACGACCTTTTTGTTTTGTATCAAGGTGAGTGCATCTCTGCTGTAAACCACAGAGAATGTGCATTGTTCCTTATTCCACACAGCCCTGGCCCAGAAATAAGACAAGTCCTTGTTAGCAGAAAAGGAATTATTAATTCCTTACTGTTCGGATTAGTTGAGTAATAGAACCCAGTAACACTTGATTAGGCCCATCGTGAGAAGTTAGCCCTCACATTTTTCCTACAGCTTGTAGATCAGCCAAAAGAGGTCTCAGCAGATGAACTGGTGGGGTGAGAAGGCAGAGCACCCAGGAAGGTGCTCTGCAGAGCAATTTGTTGTAGAGGCTTCTAAAGATACCGTGACCATGCACAGGCTGAGCATCACTAACCACATTCATCTCTGACAATGCTGCACAAGAGACAGGAAGCACAAATACTGGGGTAGGACGAAAACCAAAACCACCCCAAAAAGTCACATACACATTTCACTGGAGACTCTGCACTGCCCTGGGGTACTTACAACCATCTCTCAGTGAGAGGTGAAGGTTGCTGAGCTCTGATATCACCTGCAGCCCCAGGCACTGGGTGCAACAAGCCCCACATGAGGCAAAACACCCCCATGGGCTGCAATGTTTTCAGGGGGAAAAGCACGTAGCCACCGTGCAGCAGAGACGGTGAGAACCACCCTGCTCGGTCTGCAGCCACATCTTCTGTAGGTGCAGCCCTGGGGGGACATCTGGACCTCTGGCAGCAGCCAGGCTTGCCTGCCCTTGTATCACACCTTCTACTGGGCATTGCTTGTGCCGTTTCACACACTGCTCATCTTCCAGCAAAAAGAGCTGCCTTCACCCATGTGCACATATAACCAAACTCACAACAGGGACCAGAAACCTGGCTGTGCATAGAGGAGATGGATTCACCCCTCAACTCAGCTCACTACAGAAAGGTAAAGATAGCTCAGCTGCTCTGTAGATTGAGCCCCATTAGCCCAAGCAGTTCTATTCTCAAGCAGGGTTTTATCATACTCCAGCAGCTGCCAAGATCAAGCAATCCTATAAACAGATGTGGAACTGCACATTACAATCCCAGCTCTCTGACTGATCCCGTGTACCCCAGGGCAGTGTGGAGAAGCCTGAAAAGTACAGCAATAAAAGCGGCCGAAGTTCCCACCATTTCAGACTACATGGCACATTTTTAGAGACTGCAGTAAAACACAAGAGATCCTTGAAGACACTGGATTTAAACAAAGGAGACAGGACACAGTCCCCAGCCGAGCAGCAGGGATGAAGCTGCCGATGGGATGCATGGGGCAGATGGCCTCCAGCTGTTACAAGCTGAAGTCTGGCCTTGCCACATCTCCACATTTAAAGGCAGCCCCAATGTCTACATGTTATATTTTGCTACCACAAGTGGTGGCCACTTAACCACCAGGTACCAAAGAGGTACCAGCAGGTACCAAAGAGCATCTCTGCATTACTACTGACTCATTCCCAGCGGGACCACCATAGTGGGAGCTGTTTGGCACTGGGACTGGACACATACATTGTTTTATTCCACAGAGATGCCAGACCCACAGTGCTACTGGAAGGCTGCGGGGCTTCATTCCTCAGCAGAAGAAAGCTCCACGTTTCACATACGTGTGTGGAGAGACTTACAGCTAAAGCCACCAGTGGCATCACAAAACCTTGTGCAACTCAAGATGTCTGCGAGCCAGCTCCTTCTTCCCAACCTTAATAGTTGTCATACTTGGTGGTGATAAATAGCAATGATGAGATCTGCAGAGCGAGTCCGGATCAGAGATTTCTTTGCAGATACCTTATCTCTGCTCACAGGAGCCTGCACACATGCTTCCCCTCCCACCTGCCTCAGACCACATGCAGGCTCTGGGAAAGAGATCCACGCTCCCCATCTAACTTCCTCCTAGAGGTACGGGCTCAAGCCACAGCTTGAGCATGATCTGCAAGAATCTCCTGGCTCAGACTCACCTTTTTCAAAGCACTGCTGCCAAAGCGCTACACGAACTTCAACAAGCATCCCCGCTCGCTCAGCTGCCCACCTCTACACCCCAAACTCAGTACCCACTCTGGAAAGCCCAGATTCATTGATTATTGGCATGAGTGGGGGTCTAAAGTTACTGTTTAAAACATTCAGTTTCTTGGTTATCACAGGAGGAGTTTCCTATGCTCAGAAATAAGAAGCCCACAGGGTGAACTGGCAGCAAAGACTTGTGGATCCCTGTTTCCCAGGCTCCTTCTAAGCCTTGCACTATACTTTAAGCTTAAGCAGATCTTTATGCAAAACAAAGCACAGTCCACCCAAGGGGGGGAAATACTAGTTCTTATTAAATTGTAAGTGGCCAAGTCCATATGTTATAGGAGAGTTTCAGTCTGATCCCATAATTCTGAGATATTTACTTCCAGACAGAGCTGTTTATAACCAAAGACAACATTGCCATACACCAAACCATCCTCAAACATGGCTTCTATGGAATTCTGCACACAAAGAAATCAATAGGTCAGTGGAGAAAATAAAGAAATAGGTATTTTAGTGAGTCCTGACCCTCATCTTCTGAACTTTAGACCAAACCAATGCACTTCCCAGGCCTCACCTCTGCAGCACCCCGATTCACTGCGGGTCCCACGCACTGGCACAACCCACCTCCACCGCTGCACCCAGCCTGCGCAGGATGGGCAATGGGAAGCCAAACCCTCCCTGCCAGCAGGAATTGCCACACTCCCGCCTTCTTTAGCGATGGCTGCTCCCACAGCCATCCCAGCCCAAGTTAAACAGCTCCAAGTGGTTTCAGCCCCAGTTGGTCTCTTTTAGCTACAGCTGGGAGGGGAAGCTGGATTCAGACCCAGCGCTCAGCCCCACAGAAGGGGACACGCAGGCACAGTTCCAGCCCTGCTTCACAGGGGCTTGGAGCAAGCTGCTCTAGTGGAAGGTGTCCCTGCCCGTGGCAGGGGTTGGAACTGGATGAGCTTTAAGGGCCCTTCCAACAAAAGCCATTCTATGGTTCTCAAAGGGCTTGGTTCCCCTGACCACCCTTGGCAACTTGTTCTGGAGCTGTATTTTTTCCTCCTAAAGCTCTGCACTCCCTGGCTTCAAATAAATGAATTATTTTATTTTGGTTTAAAGTAAAGAAGAACTTTGGGTACCAGAAGATCGATGCCTTCATGCTGAAGACTTCCACACAGATTTTACTTTTGTGAACTTTTACAGTCGTTCCTCCAGTTCACACAAGTTTTACCACAGACTATAGCACACAGCAAGAAGTCCCCAAATTTGACTCCTCCTCTTCTCCAAATCACAGCCTAGCTCTTACAATGGCAATGCCCTCTCCCAGCTCCTGCCAGGGAACGTGCCTGCTGACTGACACTTCCCTTCCCACCCCATAACCACAGCCAAATAAGCGGTTCCAGCCCAGAAACTGGTATCGGCGCTTGCACCAGCAGCTCCATGGGGCAAGCCCATGTCAGACACATCTCTGACCCACAGAGCTGTGCTGACAGTCTGCAGCACACACCTGACCAGTCCATCCTGTCTGCTGACCCAAGAGATCAGCACAAGTGACTCAACTTCCAAGATGAAGTAAACAACACCACACAGGTTGTCAAACTGGCTGCGTGACTGCGGGATCCCAGCTTACTTACTGGGTCTGGATGTGTGCTTCAGCAAGGAACACGTATGTCCTAAGGTGCATCTGCATCATCTTTAATCATAGGTGCACCTCTGATTTTTGGTTCCCCAAGACTTTCCCTGCAGCTCTGGGCTCTCCAGCTGCTATTGCCTGAAGATGGACTTCCCTGTCTTAAATGAATCCTGCCATTCTGAAGGGTGCAGCAAATTAGAGTTTACAGGGACTTTGCAAGAGAACAACATCTCTCATTTCCACTGATCCAGGCAGGGTGGTTTCAGGGAAGGCATTGGCCAGTGGCTGGGAAGCTTGGAGTTCAGGTTCTGGATTTGCCATAAAATCTTAAAGGATCCAGTCAAGTCATTAAAGCCTCCCTACGTGCTGTATGTTGAGACAGAAACGTCATGGAGCAAGTATGCAGCTGACCAGAATCCAGACTTAAAAGCCTTTGGTGCACAGTCCTGCAGAGCCTGGGTGATGTTAGCTGCCCAGTTGCCTGCTTGCCCCCAGTCCATCACCACTGCTGGGAGCTGAGTGAGCCAGCCATGCTCCAAAATAAAGCAGTACAAGCATTTTCACATAGCCATTCCCTGTGCTCCTGGGCTGTGGGTGTTCAATGAGAGCCATCAGTGAACAATAAACTCATTCACATGGTGCCTCCAGTCCTCAGCTGGGCACAGAGCCCACTGTGAGGAGTGATGGAGGTGCGCGGAGGAACAGGAGCAAGACTTGCCCGACACACTGATTATCACAAGAGAGAAGCAAGGGCTCCTGACTTGCTAGGAGCACTCCAAAAGCAGGTGCCTAAAGGCTCAGAGCTTATGAGCACTGCTCACTGCAGAGCAGGCTCCTGTCAGCTTTGGTGATGACACAGATGGGGCACAGACCCCTGAGCTTGCAGAAGCAAGCACCACTGACCCTTTAGGAGCAGCAAAAGGAGCACTCCAAGGTCTGGCAGTTACAGACACCCCCTTGAGGGCCATAACTGCTCATCAAACGGGACTGAAGCCAGCATCCCTAAAGCCTCCCGTCCTTCTGCAGTGAGCCTGTCCCAGTCTGGAGAGCGCTGAAGAGGCTCACGTGCACCCAACACAGTTTAGAGCATCCTCAGGCACCCTGTTTGCATAAGGAATGCAGCTGTGCCAGAAGAGACACAAATGTTATGCTGGCACAGGTGACAGTGTGTAGGATAGCTTGATGGGGTGGACAGGGTAGATGTGTAACTGAGACAGGCACTGGTTTCAGTCACAGAAAAAGGTTGCATCCCGTAAACCCCTGACTCCGCATTCCTGCTTATTCCATCCTCCAAAACCAGCCACGGTCACGCTCACATAAATCAGTTACTGTTCATGTTATAAGGTTATGCAGGACATGAATTTTCAGCCGAATTTAAAGGCAAGCTCAGCCTAGCTGCTGAAGATTGCATTGGATTTGGTACAGAGCTGTACATTGCCCTGTTTTCCCCAGCTGCCAATTACACCAAGACAATGAGCTAAACACAACAGCTGTGCTGATGATCAACTGAGGAGGAACTACATATGTTTTTATAGAGCCTAGCTCATGTTAATATGAATCGAAGCATTTCTGACTCTGATTATCAAGAGTTTATAAAGGGCCTCAGATTGTTACCAGGGCTGGCGTCTCTCATTCATGTCTCCACTTTGCGGTTAATCCCAAGCCTATCTCCTTGTATGTGCAAGAACTTGTTCAAAAGGACACGTGCCAAAGTCCCAAACAGGCCCACACCCCTCTCCCCTCCCAGTTCAAACATGTTAACTAGCAAGCAAACACTTCATCTTTCTACCAAGTCATTGTTTTAATGGCTTCTGTTAGGAAGCCCACCTCTTCTCCACTGACAAACAATGCTTGTCTCCATAGGGAGGCACTGCAAACACCACCAATGCTCTCTAGAGCCCTGGAAGACCCTCAGATAAGAAGCGTGAAGCTTGTTTCTTTGCTTAGAGATAGTAAAAAAGGAATGCCAGACACCTTTCTTTGAAGAACTGGGCTTCAAGGCACTTCAATTTCCATTACATTTAAGATCTAACCTTAAAACCACAATAATAACCTTCCAAACCTCTCAAGGCTCACATCTCTTGCCATTTTAGACTATATGCACAGGGCTGCATTACACAGGACATGCGCATAACTGTGGTGACAAGAGGTTGGTCTGAGAGGCCTTATTAAGGATGCAGATAAGCAAGGGTGGCACCAACACACCCCTCATCAGTAACAGTGCATTCAGCACCTCTTCTCCCCTGGGTCTGGAGATGGTCATGTGTGACAAGTGGGGCAAGGAGTAGGCATGAAGCCACAGTGCCACTATAAGAGGGAGCACAAGATGGGACAGGTGTACAGATCTCACACTGAGGGGAAAAACTCATGGGATGGAGGGCAGGGAGTGCTTACAGAGAACAGAGGAGGAACAAGAGATGAGCAGCTCTTCCTTGTCACTCCATAGCTGAGGGTACAGTGACCAGGTTTACTCGTGCCTGCCCTCTGCAGATCACCCTCATGTCCCCTTGAGCCTGGGTATGCTGCTCTTCATGTCTCACACATGCTTCCTAAATCATAGGAGAATGTGGATATTTAAGCAGCATCTTCACCAACAGAAGACACTCTTCATTGTGGCCTTGGCAGGAAAAAAACCCTGCCACACATCAAGATCATGCTTCAGAGCTTTAACAGCTTGACAAGAGTCAAGACATCTTCCTATGCAGTGGCCTTGCAACCTCATTTGCAAAGGCTGGGAAAGGAAACCCATTCCCAGGAGAGTTTCACAATTCCTCCTTCACTTCCCACTGCTCAAGTCCAACAGCCTGATCCCTTCCAGCCCCATGGGTGCCACCCTGGGAGCCACCAGCCCCAGGCTCACACCCCAACTTCCCTACCTGCTCCTCCCAGCAGGATTCCTGTGGGTGCTTCACCCTGTCTTGAAACGGGAGAGACACCTCTTGCATGCCAGGATAGAGTTTGGATGTAAGCACATCCTTTCCTGAGCTTAAAGGAAAGAAACGTTGCTGTTTGCTGATGCTTGCAACCTGCATTTCTTAAGTAATAGAAAAGATCTTGTAGTCAAATCTGTTTTCCCATAACACCATTTCGTTGCTCAACAGCCCTCTCTATCCATCTCTATCATTACGGGATTTCCCTGCACAAGTGCTCTGCCTTACTAGTAGCAGGGATGAAAACTCCCCATGGCAGCAACAAGATACCCGCCCCCCCCCAGAACAGACACATATCCCCGGTGCTTATTGCTAACAACTTACTTACCTGCTTCTTCCACCTGCTTCTCAGGGCTCCCAACTCCCATGGGTTCTCCCCAGCCCAGCACAGCCATTCCCTACCTGCCTCCTCCATCCACCCCACCATGCTGGGGACACCTCCTGCCACTAAACAAGGTGCTGCCATCACCTGTGGCTGCCCTACAGAGCTGAAGGTGCCTCGGTCCCCTCATTACCACTAACACAACAGGGACTGGCAGGGCTCCGCAATCAGTTGCACTTGCTATTCATTTCCCATGTGCAGAACACGTCCTCACTGCTCTGAGGGAGCAGTGTGCATATTTCAAAAGACAATATACAAAACATAGCTGAATCGTAATGAATCTACAGCTTTGCTACTGGAACTGAATGGAATTGTACAGAGCCTGCCAGAAAAAAGGACAAAAACCAGACTACACAATATTTGACTTGCAATATAATCCTTCACATCCCTCTTGCAGTATGGTGCTATTGTGCTTATTGCGTCTGTAAAGTATCGATTGGAGGGAGGAAAAGGATCAAAATGCAACAGGCAGCACAGTGCCAGCCATCAGAATACTGAAGTACCTCCATAGTCAAAAAATACACAGTCCTGGCAAAAACTGACTTCACACAACAGGACACCGTGACATACAAAGTCCCCACCAAAGGAGGATTAGGGAAAAAGGGCTACTAGCTCAAAGACATCTGCTGAGACACAACCAAGCCTTGCTAGTTTGACGGTAACAAGTCCAAGTGGAGAAGTAATTGTCTAGTACCAAGTTCATTGCTTAAATGTTCAAGCTGCAGAAGGAGGACAGCAGTTACAAGGACCACCACACTTCCTCTCAGCAGGTAAAATGTGCTGTGCACTTTGTGCCACGCAAGCACTGGATCCCCCTCCACCAGGGAGGGCTTTCACACACCAGCAGAAGCAGAAATCACAGTGTACCCACACACACCTGAGTGTCCCCTACCAGGACACCTCACCCCACCTCCTCCCTCCTCATCTGACAACGAGCACTGAGGTTTGAGAAGTTTCCAGGAGCACCCATAGCCCCACAGACACAAGAAGAGCCAGACTTGGTGGTAACAACCAAGTGGCATCACAAAGGAAGCGCCAGAGCCATCGATCGCAGAGAAATAAATGGGTCGTGGGTGACCACCAGCCAGGATGAGATGTGCCAGAGAGGAAGCAGGGTGGCTGCTTATTTGCCCTCTCTCTAACCACCAAACACACTGCATTTAGAGCACAGGACACTCAGTATCCTGCCTGTTAAGTTGGGGAAGGTGGGATAGGCAACTTAGGAAGGGGGAGCGACCATCAACAGCTAAATACAGTGGTTGCATAAAGCAAAACAAGACCCTCCTTTTAGGTAGCAAAAACGGGTCCCGAACCGCAGATGGTGCAAAACAAGAGGCGTCCCCTATTCCTCCCTCTCAGCCCGGGGCAGGTACGCATGGGCATCGCATCACTCGGCAGGGCTGCGCTGCGATCCGGTCCCAGACCCCACTATCGGGACCGCATCCCCCGAGGCTGGCTCCCTTCCCCATTTGCTGAACGCTTCCTCCTTCTTGGAGCGGGACCCCCGCCCTAGGGAGCCGAACTCTCACTCTCGGGACAGTCCCGTCCCCCCCCACACACCCTCGGGAGCGGATCCCGGCTCCTGGTCCCGCTCCCGGGAAACGCCAGCTCGGAGCTGCCTCCAGCGCTCCGCAACCCAGCGCCGCGCGTTCCCATGCGTGGGACCAGTGACCCACAGCGACCCAGTGATCCGTCACCCTCAGAGCCTCTCCCTACCCCCGCCGCGCACAGGGCACCCTCCGCACCTTTGTACTTGTCCATGGGGCCGCAGCCCGCCGGCTCCCCCGAGCCTCCAGAGCCCTCCGCTCCGCCGCGCTCCCGTAGCCTCTTATTCCGGCAGCGCCGTATCCCTCGACCGGACCGGGCTGCCCCGCCCCGCCCGCCCCGCCCCGGAGCCGCGGAGATGGCCGGGATGGGGGCTCCGGGATGGGGAATGGCGATCTGGGTCCGGGATGGGGATCTGGGATCGGGGAATGGGGACCGGGGACCGGCCCCGCGCCTTGTCCCGCACGGCGTAGCCCCCTCGGCCGCCGGTCCCCTGGGGAATGAGCTGGGTTAGGGCGGTGAGAGGAGGAGGAAGAGGAGGAGGAGAAGGAGGAAGGCGGCTGAGGTGCTGGGCTGAGGACCTGGGGGGCCGTGCTGTCCCCTGTCTGCTCCCCGTGTTTGCGCTGGATGAAGACGGGATTTGGGCAGGTTCAGAGAAAGGCTTTGGTTATCCCTTTGGGATAGCTGTGTGTGGTCCAGGTGGCTCCCAGTGCTAAGACCCCAGGCAGGATCCACCAGCGACCCCCCTCCTGCCCCGCTCTGGGCTGAGGGGTTGGGTTCCGCTTCCACCTGGTTGTAACGCCGAGCCAGAGTCTGCACTCTCCCTTTCCAGCGGCTTCATTAAGGCTTCCTGCCTCCTGGATAGCACAGCTCGCACAGGAGGGTGTTCCTCTGCTTGGGTTCCTGTAAAGTTTCTGCCTGAGTTCTTCCACTGCAAACAGAGCTCAAGCATGGCCAAAGTGCACAGAGTGACAAAGGAAGAAGTGAGCATCCAGTCTGACCTCAACAGAAGGTGGCAATCTGTCCTGGGGCCAGTATTGTGGAGGCACTGCAGGAGTTCAATGTTTATAGCAATAAAGAAAACATTGGAAGATACAATACACAAGGTCGACAGTGATTATAGAGGAAGTTTTCTCTCCAGAATTAAGCCGTCAGCTTGGGGACAAAGGAGCTGTACCTGCCTGTACAAGGCCTTCCTGGCAAGAGCAGAGGCTAGGCATCCAACCGGGATGGGCAGCTCCATCCGATTCCTGCAGGAAAGATACAACCATTACCTAGAAAATCAACTGCTCCCCTTGGGAGCTGAAAAATAGGGAACCATAAATCAGCTCTGCATCATTCACCAGAGCTGCATCCACGGGCTTTCTGTGTGAGCATCTAGTCCTCCTTCCACTGACGGATGATGGTCACACCAAGCTCATGTTGTTCTGAGATTAATCCTCATCCCACTGCTTTGGCACTCAGGGGCCTCACAGGCTTTGCGTCAGGGCAATCCCAAGCACGTATACAGGCTGTGTGGAGAGTGGATTCAGAGCAGCCCTGAGAGCAAGGACTGGAGGGTGTTGGCTGATGAGAAGCTCAACACGACCTGTCCATGTACACTCACAGCCCAGAAACCAAACACATCCTGGGTTGCATCAAAACCACCATGAGCAGCAGGTCAAGGGAGGGGATTCTCCCCCTCTGCTGTGCTCTGGGGAGAGCCCCCCTGCAGTCCTGATCCAGCTCTGGGGCAACAGCACAAGAGGGATATGGAGCTGCTGGAGCGAGGCCAGAGGAAGCCATGGAGATCCTGTGAGGGCTGGAGTGGTTCTGTTCTGGAGTCAGGCTGAGAGAGCTGGGCTGGGTCAGCCTGGAGAAGAGAAGGCTCCTTAAGGGGAGAACTTAGAGCAGCTCCAGTGCCTAAAGGGGCTGCAGGAAACCTGGAGAGGTGCTTTGGACAAGGGCCTGTAGGGACAGGACAAGGGGAATGGCTTTAAACTGAAAGAGAGTAGAGTTAGAGTAGGTATTAGTAAGAAGTTCCCCCCTGTGAGGATGCTGAGGCATTGGCACAGGGTGCCCAGAGAAGCTGTGGCTGCCCCATCCCTGGCAGTGTTCAAGGCCAGGTTAGACCTGTTCTAGTGGAAGGTGTCCCTGCCCGTGGTAGGGGGTTGGAGCTGGATGAGCTTTAAGGCCCTTTCCAACCCAAACCAGTCTGTGATTCTGTGACAAACAGGGCTTGGGCCTGGCTCAGGGTTTGGGATGTGGGCAGGAAGATGCTGCTGTGGCCTGCAATGGAAACAAATCTTTTCTTGCAGAGAGCGGCAGGACAGGTTGGTGGGCTCCCCAAACCACACAGCTCCTTGCACACTGACTGCTCTGCAAGCCGAGCTCTTGGCCATCGACCCACATCTAAAGGTGTTAGTGCAACCGTGAAGTGACTTCTGCTGCATTCACTTTTCATATGAGAACAAGTTTAGATAAAGGGCTACTGCTGCTCAAGGGAGCTGAAGCTGGAGCATGTCTCATCTCTTGCCAGTACATAACTACCGCACTCAAAGACCAGCAAGCCAAATGCCTGAACCATCAGATCCAGCAAGCAGATAGCAGCCTACAATGACTGGAGAAAAAACAGGTTAAATAAATATATCTGTTATGTAGGAACACACCTTTTAGAGCTCTTTCCAGCTACTTTTTGGCTCTGACTTTCAAGGTCCCCATCTTGCAAACTTGTGAAGGTTGCCTGTGTCTTGAAGCAGTTCATAGTCATTCCAAACTCAGCAAGACTAACTGAGGATAATACCAGTTAAACTAATTAAAGATGATTTGAAAGAGCAAGATGTCCGGTAGTTGGGATTCCTGTCTTCAGGCCCCAGAGCCTGTACATCCCCTGCTTGTCCCTTCCTTCTCCTCCTCAGCATTATAAGGATGCTCTGGAATTCCAGGACTGCTGGTTAGGCCCATGGCAATTACTGGGCAAGCAACAATGGGACAAATACTAATGCCAGAGGAATACAAGTTCTTCCCGTTTGTCTCCTTCTTCTTGCAGTAGGAAATACCTAAGCAGCATCTAGTGGAAGGTGTCCCTGCCCATGGCAGGGGGTTGGAACTGGATGAGCCTTAAGGTCCCTTCCAACCCAAACCAGTCTGGGATCCTGGGGATTAATAATACTGGGAAATACTCACACTTGGTATGAGGGATTAATATTCCCAGTGTTGGTGCTGAAGTCTAGGTGTTTGCCACTACACTCAGCTAGAGCAGATACTTATGTACTAGTTTTCCTGGTGGAGCTTCTTGAAGCCAATAAAATAGCAGCCATCTACCAGTGTACCCGTGTATCCCGTGCCTTTTTCCTGCTTATTATTAGTGATGCTCACTAATTATTATTATTATTGATGATTATTATTAGTGATGGCTCAGGTGTGACAAGCCTCGAGGACCCAGCTCACCCTGTTCGAGTCTTTTTTTAATGTGGATGGCATCCTATCCTTCAGTGCAGAGGATCATACTACAGATTACATGTTCTAATGGGTTTTCCCTGCATATTCATGCTGTATTAATAGACAGTGACTGCTAGTGAGATTATCACCTTTAACTAAAGTTCTCAAGCACGATGCTGTGGCTTTCAACCAATGTGAATCTGCTTCTCTGGCCTTACATCCTGTCACTTTAGCACTTCTGCTTCCTGTGAAATAGAAAAGGAATCCAGTGTCATTTTAGAAGGTAAAAGAACTCTATAAACAGTGATAATGATTTGTGGAATACCTTGTGCAGAAGCATGACCCTGATCCTCTCGTTTATTCACTGGTGATGCTAAGTGCTTTTTGTTTTTCCCCAAATACTGACACTAAGCAGGTGTTAGTGTTACTGCTGTTACACTTACCTTTTGGATCAGCAAAGTCTTTGATGTCTAATATTTGTCTATGTCTTTGCTATGACTTTCTTCTCTTTGGTTGCATTTGACTTGCTCTTTTCTTAAGCATAAGTCAAAGCCTGGTGAAGTTACTGACCTCTCCCTTGTGAAAGCTGGGGGGGACCCCTACAGTGACAGCTTACGTACAGGTGCCCTCCACCGGCATCAGGGAATTGGTGCTTGGTGGCATCATACCTGACCTGGACTGTGCAGGGCTGCTCCCTGGGATATTTCCTCCCAGATGCTGTTCATCTCAATTGCAGCAGCCCACAGTGGTCAGGATTCTGCCTTTCTTCAGGGGAAACATTCCAGCTGGCAGAACAAAAGGTATAAACTTCCTCCACACATGAAGGGTACCTGTCATTACACAGGGCTCCTCTTTCTCTCTTCCCCATGCCCTTATCAAGTGTGAAAGCCCAGTTCAGGAGTCTACTCAGCAAGACCAAGCTCAGTCAGGAGTAAAATTAACTTGATCTTGTTAAGCTCCTGAAGGATGGGGAGCCATGTCAGATACTCCATTCGTGAAGGCACCTGGAGGACAGATGGAGAAAGAAGCTGGCTTGGCAGACTAGGGTTAGCAGTGATATGTGCTCAGATCAATGGGGGTGTGCTGCTGTCCTCTTTTCTTCCAAGCATCACCTCAGGTACCCACTTAGCGAAGGGTGTAACATCACTGTGGACAGTTGTGGTCAGGCAGGCATAAAACTACTTCAGAGCAGTTGACATGAGAGGTCTGAGCAGATGTTAAAGCTGAGGGGCTTCCTGTGAGTAAGGAAAAAGCCAAAGGCTTCTTCACTTTGGCATCCCTGGCCACAATGCTGGGCTATACATCTGCCATAACCCGAGGGGGAAGAATTCCTTTTGTCCACACATGGGTCCCTCTGAACAGCAACAAACCCTGTGGACCTAGGTGCAGCCAACAAAACAACTCTGCTGTCTCTGAAAGGGAAAAGTCTCTTTCTCTTTCCTCCTCCTGCTTCTGGCCAAATGATCTCTCTTCTAGTATCATTTTCACAGTTACCAGATCAATTTCTATGCTGAAATAGTGGAGAACTAAAATGTCCCCTCCTTCTCCCAGCTGAGGAGCCCCAGCTGGGTCGCAATACAGTCAGGAAGAACTGGGGCAATACCAAGTAAGTGGCAAGTACCTACAGCTGGAATGAAAGAGGAGACCAAATGAGCATGTTAACGCAAGCAGGTGGGATACACAGCTGGGACTAGGTAAAAGGGATCATCAGTCACAGGCTCAGGTGCCTGCTTAATTGTCCCCCCGATCTCTCCTCTAAGCCAGCAGCACAGAGTAGACACGGACAGGAGATCAGTGTGTTTATGGAGCTCCCACCAATGTGTCTGAGTCTTGATCCATTGAATTCTGCCTGTATTCCAGATTTTCTGATCTGGGGGTGAGGAGAAGAGTTGGTGTTGGGAAATTGAATGGAGCCCTCTGCTTATACCCGAGGAAGTCTAAATAGCTGGACTCTAATTATCCTGATACACATGATCAAAGACTCTACATCCCATGTCAAAACCCCAAGCAACCCAGGCCCTGGGAGCAGGGGTTTGTGAGGAGCTGTGATAAATGACATTGCCATTTGTCTTACTGCAGGAAGGATCATGGGCTACCTATTCAGGAGCATGAATACCAATGAAACACCGTTCCCCAGAAATAACCCTTATGGGTAGTCTTCATAGCAAACCAGGCTTGTTCCTTGGTTCTATAAAGGCACTGGCAGCCTATCAGGGCTCAGTCTAGGAAGAAAGGGCCAGAAGAAACAGAGAGGCAGGACAGCATGGCTGTTGCAAGCAAAGCTACTCACTGGAAGAGTGAATACTCTGTTGGAGAACAGGCCACGAATCTTTCCTCTTGGAAGGTTTGCAAGAATGCTGCCTATGGGTGTTCCTTTTGAGGTCTTCTTGCTTCCCTGTGAAGCATTCCATGGTTCTGGCTGTAAAAGAGATGACCAAATTCTCCCCAGCTTAAACTGGCCTCACAGTGGTGTTGCTCCACTGACTTCTGTCCAGCCATTTCTGACTTTCACCAATGAAAGGCAAGACGATCAGCCCTAACACAAACAAGACCAGAGCTGTTCAGCTGCTCAGCTATACAAAAGCTTCATGGCTGATACATTCCAGCAATGTTTTGGATTCTCTCAGACTTCAACTGTTTCAAAGGAGGGTGGCTAGGAAGAGGGTGGCTGGCGGGAGGGGGGGATTTCCCATTAGGGACAGCAGGACCAGATGTCTTTTTGATGAGCTTCTCTTGGCTTCCCATTCCCTGACATTTCCTTTTCAGCTGCTGAGTCCAAACTGCTTGTAGACCAAATTTCAGGGAGCTCTGATAGCATGAATTGTTTTCTTTCCCCCAACAGACACAATACCTTTTTCTGGCCAAAGCATGAGCCATGCTAACCGGACAGTGTACTCAACACCCAGGGCATTTGTTCCTTCTGGAGCCATTTCTTCCTTATACTTATTTTCCACTCCAGACCCTCTCATCCCTCCAGAGAAGTCCCTAAGCTTCCCTTTGACAGTTTTCAAGACCAGCTAAAGATGTAAAAAGCACCCTTTGTTCCCCTCCCCTCCAAACTCTGCATGGGGCATGTAACACTCACAGGCACCACAGGGCAGAGCTGTCAGCATCCTAAGAGTTTCTGATACAGGTTTCTGATACATAATTAGTTTTTGAGGGGACAGGATGGGAAATCATAGTTTTCAGTTCAGCAAATATTAGAAACTTCATCCATACTTAAGGATTTTACCAGTAAACCAATATTGAGAAAAATCTTTCCCAAGTTCATACAGAAAGCTCTGTGGGGAGTATCAAGCTGTCAGTGCAGGACTCGCCTCAACAGAGCTGAACTCTTGGCAACTTTCAGCACCACTAAATCTTACCCAGGCAAGAGGAAAAACTTGTTTTATCAAAAGATGGGAAAACATCTTGCCACACTTTCACTGGGATTTTCCTAAGCCTCCTCCATCATCACTGCAAACTGGGGTCTGATGTCAGCTGTGTGCTCACAGAAGGCTGTTTATTTTGGCTTTTTCAGTCTGCAGCTTTGCTTCAGGCCTAAACCCATTCTACTCCACCTAAGTCAACAAGCAGAGCACACTGAGGTCAACACTGCTGAGGTGGGAAATGGGAAAGGATGAGAACCTGTGGTCTTCACAGGAAAGCACCAGCAGACTGCAGTTTGATTCAGCAGAGGCTAAATACTATGAAGAGCCCAAGTTCCATTCCCAGACCCTACATCTGCTATTAATATTAGATGATAGGGTCTGTCAAACTACCCGCCAAAGTGGAAGTAACTACCACGTAACAGCCCTCACCCATGTCAGTGAGTCTTCCACTTCGTGGGTTATTTTGTTGCTGTGAAAAGATTCATCAACACTCAAATTAAGTCTTAATTAAGAGTCAAGAAATCCATCTCAGCAAATACCAAAAAACAGTTTCCCTTCTTGCACGTAGACCACTGGAGCTGAATTTCTCCTGCCTCCCCAGCTATCATTAAGTATTCTGTTTAAATAGGCCAGCCGCATGCCATCTATAATGAAGTTATAGTGTATTGCTGTGTTATGAATGATGAAGCTGTTGTGTCCTACGGGGAGAAAAATCGCTGCAATCCAACTTTCCTTTTGAAAAGGCCTAATGTATCCACATGAGATCTTCTGGCAGAGACAACTGAGAGAATATAAATAGAAGCTTAAAAGAAGAAGAAGGAGGCGAAGGGGAAAATAACTCCAACAGGGCTGAGTAACTGAAATTCACAAGTTTAATAGGAAGATGGATGACTGAAGAGCCTGTTCTGTGACACAATTAGGACTTTATGTAGGCCTTTCTCAATTATTTGTAGCTGACAAAATATCACACAAAGGCTGTTTCACACTGCAGGCCAGGTGCCCAGAAAGGGGCTTTTTGGAGGGGGGGAGCAACTGGGAGAGTCGCCCAGGGGCACAGGCCATTGGGGTTGCCACTGGCTAATTTAGGCAATGGTGTGTGTCACCTCATGCACAAAGCAGCAAAGAGTCCTGCAATGATGGAGGCACCTGTACCTTCAAGCCATCATCTGCCCATCTCCAGGGAGCCCAACAGACTGTGGGATGGGAGGTGACTATACAAGTGCATACGGTCCATCTTGGACCACACTTTTCCGGTCCTCCTCACAGATACGGTAAGGGGACCTGTGGGTTCCTGCTACAGGAAGAGGTTTCTGCTGATGGGTAGTTGTCAGTACTGAGCTTATTATCAAGAGATCTCATGCAGGAGCTTGTTCAGTGTGGGTTCTGCCCGCTCTGTGCTTCTCACTGACCGCTCAACAACTACTACTGTCAGTGTTACAGTCTGTCCTCAGCACAAAGCTAACACAGTTGCACATCTACCAAGGATGGCTCCTTGACATAACCTGCTTGTGTCTGCATGGAGCGCTCACACCTTCAGTTGCTTCAGCGCTGCTGCTTAAGGTGGTGACATGCAGCAGAGGAGTGATGGTGAACTGATGAGCGGGGATGGCTTTAAGATTTCCCATGACACCCACAGAAGATCTTACCAAATCTTCAGATCTGAAGTGGTTTTGGTTTGGTTTACTCCATTCCACAGTGAGCTCATCTAACTCATAACATCTTCATCTAAAAATGCCTGGGAAGAGGTGATTACATTTAATTTAGTTAATTTTGGGTGAACTTTCCTGAGTGTCCCCATGAAGAGAGGAATAAGTCAAATCCAGGGACCTGTAGAGGCGTTAATTCTGCTTTAATGGAACTGTGGTGGGGCAAGACCAAACCTGTGGGAACAGAGACAGACTGCTAGGAGTCTGCCAGGCAAAGATAAAGCAGCATAATGGGCATGTTTGTCCCTATGTAACAACCTGATTGGGGAAAGAAAGGCATGATAAGGGGAGCAGGGCTTGTGGAGAAAGGAGTCACAGGAATGTCCCTCCTTGAGGGAGGTGACCCCAGTGGCAAGAGCAGACCTGGGGCAGCAGCCAGAGGCAGGGATCCTTTGGGCAGCGTTAGCCGTTACTAGAGGAAGGAGATGTTCTCCTGAAGGCTCATTCTTGACTCCAGTCTTCAGTTAATGGTTTACAATTTCCTTTGAAGGCTCAGGTGGCTCAGCAGTGTGGTCACCACAGGCACGGGGCAGAGCTCTCCCATGCCCTTAGTTGTGGTGGCTTAGGGCACCCATCTGTTACAGCCTCCATAGAGCATCACTGGCCCCAGCAGGACTGGAAAGGCCAGGGTTGCCTGGCCTCACAGCAGTAGATGTGACTTCATTTTCCATGTCCATGGACATGCACTGTTGAAGGTGTCTGAAAGCTATTTAAAGACATATTGCCACAGAAAGGTAATGCCTTCCCTCAGCCCTTCCCTTGCGCCAGCACTGGCACAGGTTGGCCGCATGTCCAGGCTGACAGGCGTGCTGATACAACTAAAAGCTGCTTGGTTTTCCCTCACAGCGTGAGGTTTTCAGCTGGCTTCCCCCCCTCCCCTGGATCAGACAGGTGATCCGCCTGCCCTGGTGCCAACTCCATTGTCTTGGAACTGGCAGAACACAGGAAAATTCTCCAGAGGTTCCTCTGCTGGGATCGCTCCCGACGGAGGAGCACAAACCTACTTTTCAGGAAGCTGCACAATTACTTATGGAAAAACCAAGCTTTGAGTGCCAAGAGTTCGGAGTTACATCAGAGCATTGAAGCGGTGTGTTCAGGGCTGTCTGAGCATCATAGAATCAACTAGGCTGGAAAAGACCTTTAGTAAGTCCAACCATTACCCTGGCACTGCCAAGACCACCACTAAACCATGTCACTGAGGACCTCACCTATATGGTTTGTGAACACTTCCAGGGATGGTGATTCCACCACTGCCCTGGGCAGCCTGTTCCAATGCCTGAGCACCCTCTGCATGAACCTTGGCATTTCATTCAGTTGATCCAGTATTCATTTGCCTCAGCATAAGTTTATTTTCAGTTACCTACTATTGTTTCACAACCTGGCAAGAGGAGTAACCCTTTTTCTTCTCTCCCCTTCCTGGAAGAGGGGCAGGCAGAGGGAACAGCAACAGCCAAAACATAAACATAAACCACACACTTTCAAATGCTTTAAAATATCAAACACTGACTTTCCTCCTCCCACAGCATCTGTGCTCTTAAATGCATCATTGCAAGGAGAATTATTCATGTAGTCCCATCAATAAATCTTGCTTAAGTCCTTTCAATTGCAGTCCTCATTCATCTAGCTGACTCCTCCGTAAACGATAATTAGGGGAAGAGCTAATTCAGATACCACAGAGTTTGCTCCTGGCAGTCATTTAACATCCAGCACAGTACCAAGGCTCTAAAGCAGGTATTTCCCAGCAGCAGTTCATTCATTGTAAAACCTGTTTCGATTATTAGCTTGTTTCCTGTTTCACACCAAACACTTGGGGTTCACATATAGACCTCAAAGCATTTGTCAATGAATTCCTTGAATCGACTCGGCTGCATTTCACTTCCTCTGCAGCATCCAGCCTAAATCCAGTAGAGTCAGCCAAGGGGGAGCACTGTTTCCCTCTGGCAAAGTTACTGGGTCAGTCCTTAAGAGAGGGTTGGCTCTACCATCAACTCTTCCCTCCACTACCTGGTGCTATGGGGGCTGGGATAGCCCAAATAATGGGAAATAGATAATGGATCTGCTCCCAAGTGTGGAGACCCCAACAGCTGTCAGTCTGCTCCTGCCAGACCTGAGTTGCCTTTGGATGTCTCTTCATTGAGCTGCCCAGCACAATTCACATCCAGCCCTGACTCTTACCAACTATGAAGACTGGGGATTTCACTAAGAAGGGCTCTACTCTGTAGAGACCATCTTCTCCAGCCTTATGGCTAAACAATATTGCTGCAGTTTTAGCAAAGACATTATAGCACCGACCAACGCAAGCATGCCCACAGAGGCTCTATCCCATCTTCTGCCCTAAACACTAACATAGGACAGACTGTGTGGCTCTCAGAACTCAACCCATTCTCCTTTCACCCTAATAACCTTCTTCAGGACATCACTCCCACAGCCTGACAGGTAATGGAAACTCTCTAGCTTAGCAAAGCCACTTGCAGAGAGCAATTACCTCAATAGTTAGCGGTCCAATGGGAACCTTATCCCTCTGGCCCACAGCCCCTGCCTGCATTGTCGCCTCTTGACCAGAGTCTATCAAGGCAAAAGCTTCTGGCCAGGCTGATGCATTGTTCAATCAAAAGCCTTAGGTGGGGCTTAACCTGCCTTGCAGACTGGACTGACCCATGGCACAGGTTGGCTATCTCCAGCCAAAACAGACCACAAAGGGTGTGAGGGAAACCTGAAGCCTAGAGAATTTCAGTGACTTGCCCAAGTTCAGAAAGCTGAAAGCCTTGAACTTACATCTCGTGACTTGCTGCCTAGCCACAAGACAGTGAGGAATACCTAAAGGGCAAAGCAAGACACTGGTATTTCACCCCTTTGCTCTCGAGCACAGTTCTGGAGTGAGCGGAACAGTCGGGACACAGGGCAACATGCTACTATAGCAGCATTCCAGGCAGGAACAGTCTGCATCTGGCTTCCTCTCCCAGCAGCACAGCCATGTCCTGCAGATGAGGCAAGTTGAAGGTGAGTCTCAGTCCACCTCCTTGCTTCCCTCTTTCATTCTGGGGTGACAGCAGAAACACCCCTGACCTTGCAAAACTGACTCCAGCAGTGTGAACCTTGGAGGTCTTGGGGACAATTACACCCTTCCTAATTGACTACTTACACATAGAAGGTGGGAAGGCACTGATGGAACTGAAGGAACTAAGGGAGGGCCACCCCCTGTGCTCTTCGCCATGGACCTGAGGCTGTGATTCTATGACCCAATATTCCTAGCAGTTTAACATGTTCCGCTCTAGCTCTTTCTTCAGACCCTGTTGTCTTTGTGCCCACCCCATTTTTCATGCCAGCACAACTGCTTTGTGAGGCCACTGCTTAAATCAAAGCAGGGAACTGACTCCATGTTAAAAGCAAGAACAGCAACAAAAAAAAAACAAACAAAAAAAAACCCAACCCAAAACGACTCTGTGCGATGAAATAAAAAGTAAAAAATGTTTTCCTTAGCAGGATCAGTTCCGGAATATCGCTGGGAGTCACCCCACAAGCAGTCATGCTGACATATCTGATGGCAGGAACAAGCCGTGGGGCGTGGGAATACCTTAGGTTTGCTGAACAGCCGCCCAACACTTTGTCTTATGGCATCACAGCCCAAGGAGAGGCTGCGCTGTGCTGCTCTCCTGCTCCCCTCTCCTTCTCCCTGAACCCGTGGTCCCCCACCACTACCGCAGCTATATCCAGCCCGGGATGTACACTTTAATCTGCAGTGTGTATATACAAGAGAGCTGGAAACAGTGGCTGAGACCCACCTGACCTTTGGATGTACAGCAAACTTCCTGTTCCAGTGCTGCCAGCTCTTTCATCTCCCAGTCCTTAAGAAATAAAAGTGATCCTATGTGAAAAAATGCTTTGTAATGGGAACTCCTGGAACGACTTCCCTCTCTCGCCCTCTGACTGAGCCATATAAAACAGTAAATCTCTCTCCCAAGGGTCCTTTTTTTACAATAGAAAAATGGCAGGGAAATCCAAAGTTTCATTTCCCAGCCTCAGACTCGACAGCAGACAGACACAAAAGCCACAGAAAAATAAGACAGCAAGGGGAAAACACTCCCCACTCTTGTTAATTCAGAGTTTTGGGGTTTTTGGTGGAGAAAAGCTTCTTTTGGTGGGGAGCAAGTCACACTTGGGAACTGGCTTTCTCTTTTTGCAGGAGGAAGTGGTCTTGGGCTATATTCTTGACAGCAAATTAGCATTGACATTTGACTTGTTTTGATCTCAGCTATTCACAATGGTATTATCTGTGTATTTTTGACATGCTGTGAAGATTCCCACTGCCAGATGCCTTGCGATGCCTGTAGGATGCAGTGCATTCCACAGTCATTACTCAGGGGTCATAAACCTCCTATTATTTGTGGGGAGGAGGGGAGCAAGGAAAAATGGTCCAACAAGTACAAAAAATATGAAACCCTGGCCTTGGATTTCACTGAGGTTGTGTATTTAACTGGAGAGGAATTACATTGTGCTTAGGCTGGCTGGCACTGTCACACTGCGGGGCTGGTGACTGGAAGGGATCCTTGTGGATTTGGTGTTCACACAGAAGTACATTCACAGTGACATTCCCAGCTGGTCTGGGCTGGGGAAGGCTGTAATGGAGCAACTGCTCTGTTACGCTGCTGGGTCAAAGATCCCCAGCTGCTTTGGACCTCCAGAGCTTGGGTTGACAAGACGTGTCTGAGGGCTAGCACTACACTGTACTTGCTACAAGTAAGGAGCTGAGACATGGGCAGTGGACTGAGACTGATTCAAAAAGGAGGCTCTTCAGTTGGGAACCTTCCAATTAAGTTTCCAAGGGCAAATCATAGACCTACACTTGTGCTTTTTTAAGCAGATGCTCCATGCACAGCTCTTGCTTACTTGCTAAGTGTGTGGAGATGCCCAGGGAGCGCCTAACATGGAAGTGCTTGGAGGCTGCACTCTGGTAGGTGGGGAATGGGGTCCCTCCCTGCACGGAAACATCTCCCTGATGTCCAGGGGAAGAGGAAATAAGCAGCGTACTAAAGGTGTCTCTTAGACTGCAGACTAAGACTAGATGCTTAGAAAGACTCTATTAGACTCGCTGTTCGGATGAACGGGGAGACATTTGAAACCATCCCTGAATCTTCCTAACTCTTCTCTGTCTCTGGTTTGCCCAGCACTCCTCATCAGTAACCTGCACAGCACCATGTGCTATCAGCCAAGAGTTTTCCTAAAACGCCTGAAGTTTCTCAGTGCTGGTCCTAAAAAGAAGAGGATAGAATATAGGTTGTTATATGGTCATTCAGACCTGGTCTGATAGCTCTGAGGGCTGCAAAGCAGCCAGACATGAAATGTCTGTAAACATGGAGGAAAAGGGGAAATGAGGAATACTGGGACATACATGCTGATCTGCTGAAGTCCATGGGCCTACATGTCTGCTGAAAATTAGACCATTAAATGCTCAAAGCAAGGGTCATCTCCACCCTGTATGTACAAAACATCCAGTTCAGGATAAGGGCTCTGCCGGCAAGGCACTGCATCAACATAGCAAAAAGCCTGTGTTTAAATACTCCACTGAAGCGGTGTTTCTGCCCTTCACTGAGCCATACTTCCAGCAGCTGCAGTAAATGAATCTGATTTTCTGATTCTGATTTGATTCTGACCCATCTACAGCAAAAATACAACCTCTGCAGTAAACCACCCAAAGAAAGGAAGCATCTAACTACTACGAGGTCACTTCGCTGGATTTGTCCACAGAAGAGTTTCTCTTGTGCAAGTTCCAGCACACACACTGGGAAGTGAATGGGGCAAATATGAACTTTGCTAAAGGCTAACTTCATGGTGATGTTGAATTCCCCACCTCTTGCTCTCTAAGAAGGAGCAGGAGCCCCCATCTTATCTGAGACCTGGTCCTTAGATATATTCAACACAGGACACTGAATTAAAACCCTGGGGGAACCTCTACCTTTGATGTGTGAGAGAACCTCTCACAGTGTATCAACAGCATATCAACGTAGGGCAAGGGCAGGGATAAGTCTCAGAGGGCTGGGGAGTGAAAGAGAAGAACGTTATCTGCAGACACGTATCTTATGCTGCAAGGGCTTTCTGTAGGCTCCAGGATGCTGTGCAGGGTGTGTGTTGCCCCTCAATGGAGGGCTGCAGCTCAGATGATCAATGGCCTGGAGCAAGATTCTTTCCCACCCCCTTTAAAGTTTTTCTTAGGACTGCTCCCCATTGGCTTCACTTCAAACAGTAACACCACCACCCGCCTCCCCTTTAACAAACAAGCCCTGAGGCCAGTCCTAATGAGGCTCCAACTCTGGCTGCTCCAGGTCTCGTAACTGCAGGGGGCTCAAATTAATTCAGTGATGATGCTTGGCAGGTCACCTAGAGCTGTGTGTGAGTGGCAACTTTTCCAGAGGGTATCTACATGTAGTAACGAGCAAGTCCCTTGGCATATCTTGTCTGAGGTACTCACAGGAGTTGCTATGGATTCCTCTGAGGTGCAGCATGCTTAGTTCTGCTGCTGCTATGGTCTGCTGGAGACCTGGGTGCTCAGCACATGCATAGGTGGTTTATAGCCTTATTTCCTTGAATGGCATCATCCCCTGCCTTCTACACCCTGGGGAAGGCTGTGTAGGTTTAAACTCCAGGTACCAAAGCAAATGCCTAATTTTAAATACTAAGACATGTCAATATCTTTTCAAGTCAGGGACTAAAATTTTAGCTGAACTTGCAAGGATAAAGAAAGGAAACCATTTAGCTTGATGTAGCAGCATGACTTCAGTTAACCTTGCGGACACCTAAGGTCCTTTCAAACCGCAACTTGACCATATGAAATTAACAGTCCTATGTTGTTTTTTATGAATATCTGCTTCTAGTGACTTAGTTACAGGAAGCCTTGCATCCATTTTCAAACCTTTTGCTATAATTTTACTGACGCTGTGTAACTGCTCATCTGTCTTGCTCTGGTCATTCTTATCTCACCTCTCTTTCCTGAGAGCACATCCTGTTTGACTTCAGTGTAACTCTGCAAGATGAAAAAAAACCCAACAAATAAACGAGGCAACGTGAGCCCAGCAATTAAGAATAAAGCTCCAAACTTTATTCATTGACTTGAGTACAACAGTGATGCAGATTACAGTGGCACAGGAGTGCAATATGTGCTGCTTGCGGTAATGACAGTGGAAACACTAATTGTACAGAACAGCAACCCAGCTCAACTTTTCATTATGCATACAAGCAGACTTACTGTACGGACAAGACATTGATTCACTTTTACAGAGACTCAGAAAGAGAGCTGTCTCACAGATGAATGGAAAACACAGGGACACCTCCCCAGAACGCTGGTGTGTAACATGTGAAGGGAGGAGAAAAGAAAAATAAAATAATAAAAACCCTATTGCCAAAATCTACTGATGTAAGGAAAAGATACCTTTGAAAAATTAGTTTCAGTTTCCAAAGCTTAAAAAAAGCCCCCAGCTGTAAGGCCCCCTTACAGGAAGAGTTGTCAGCAACGACCAGGCTGCACTGCTTGGACAGGACTGATCCAGTAATAACACACAGAGCTCGCTGCTGTGCACATACACAGCAGTCAGAGATCTTCCTTGCTCTAACCAGCTGAGTAGGAGCCTGCTCCAGCCTGTGTGGATGTCAGTGAGGGGCTTCACTGATTTCGGTGGGTTTGCATCTGGGGGGAGAGGGGAAGTGCATTCTGAAGGTGTTCAATGACAAAAGCCCAGGCAAGTGTCCAGTGGGACCTGTCAAAGCACCTAAGGGAGCTAGAGACTCAGCCTGGTAAGGCACCGCTGGGATTCCCATAGCTGCTTCTGCTACTTGAAATACTTCATTTCCTAATGCCCGAAGGAGTAAGGTCCTGTGGGCCTCAGCTTTGCAAGTCTAGGGAGCAACACTCACATTAACTGTGGTGATCCTGGCAAAACAGGTTACTGTTTGCCTTCAGTCATCTCTTTTTACCTCAAAAGAAAGACCACAATGCACGAGGAAGTACTACCTCTTCACATGGACAGGCATTTTTTAGCAAATCATTAGCAGAAATCTATTTCCCTGTTAGTAGCCCATTGGGCAACAAATAATTTATTTTGCATCCAGGCAAAGAACATTAATGGCCAATTACATTCCCACTTCCTGCACTGATGCTTACATTAAAGTTAATAATACTTTTTCTCTCCCTGCCAAATGCAGGCACATAGCTCTGCCAGCAGAGTTGTCTGCCTAAAAACCCTGTATCTTTGCATTATGATAGATGGTTTTTGCTTCTTTTCTTAAGCACAAAAAAGGTGTGTGGGAGAAATCACAAAGCAAAACTCATCAGCCAGAGCAGTCCTGCAATCCACAGCGATAAGAGTGTTTCTAAATGAAAAGAGAAAGGTGCATTGTACTACTATCACAGTGCTCAGTAGCTCTTCATTACGTAGCAATGGGGTAAAACATACTACTTATCATCAAGACCAGCCCTTGCTATGTGTCTACCCTGAAGACTATGCTGGACTCTAGCAGGTGTGTTGATAGGGCACGAACTGGACCATGACCTGGGGCTAACTGGATGGGGAAGGGGCTGTGGAGACAAGCCCTAAAGTCTCCCTGACATGGAAAGATGAGTGGCATTGCAGGAGAGATTAGTTGATATTCTTGTTTCCTACACATGTTTTATTGCATTGCCATTGACTGCTATTTTTCACTGCCATAGGTAACTTCCAGGATGAGGACATCCTCCTCCACAAATACATTCTGAAGGAAAGCAGTGAATCATGGAGTGGGAAAAAGGCTGTTTTCCATTTAGTCTACTCTACGAGGCTATGGTCCAAATATGCCAAGGTCTCCTCCTAAGTCAGGATGAGTCAAGATAAGTCATTCCAAGACGAGTTTAGAGGGTCTTGATATTTTTAATGTTCTGGGGGTTAATTATTCTGTCACTTATTGTAGCAGCTTCATACCATTAATTCCTGTGTAGATGCTCATAAGTTATGGGCTCCAAACTGTACTTCCCCACAGTCTGAAATAGGTACCACAGGCTCATGCAGGATATCCAAACTGTATGACTGAGAAAGGATTTCCAAATTGCAACAGGGAAAAGCCAGCAAGCACTTAAGTGCAAGGCCCACAGACTTAAGACTATAGGACTTTGTAAGGAGAGATGACATCTGTCTTGACAGAAGCACTACTGGAGCCACAGAGCTATCTTGTCCCACATACAGCTATTAAGAAACTTACTGTTCTCCTAGTCTAACCTTTCACAGCACACTGCAAGTATGTCCACAACACATCACAAACCATATTTAATGAAAGGCTACTAACCAAACTGAAAACAAGTATGTTTCTGAGATGCCCCTAAAACCCGCCCTAAGTGACACCAGCATGGGATGACAACAAACAGTTAAAAAAGAAAGATCCTGTGAGCAAAGTTTATAAGAACTTATTCTTCCAGTTGTACGGAAAGTTTAGCAAGTTTGGGATAGAACACTGGCAGAGTTGAGATGCTACATTCAGCTTCCTGAACTGAGGCCACAATAGATCACATTGAGAAACAGTGGGCAGTTCAGTAATTTCCAGATCTGCTCTTCAAGCTGCCTTAATTCCGTCTTCAGAGATGATGATCAACATATTTAACTGCTGACTCACAGTAGGCTGGAACTTACACTAAGTTAAGGCACAAGTATAGAGGGTATGGCCAGCTGTTCCCACTGGAATGCAGAACAGTTCTCTACTTGTTCATATGGAAGTCACCAGACCAGCATCTGGAGGGGGCACAAAACCCAGTTAAGTCAGATCTCTGGATTCCTCATTAACATAAACACTACTGCACAGGGTATTATCCTTCCATCTAAGCACTGCTGTGGGTGCTGCCAATGTTCGCATACACCTGAGGAGGCCTTTTAAATGGCATCACTTGTGGCCAACCTGGCACTTCCAAGATTTGGGAAACTGATCCTGCCTTTTGCACACTCAGCATATCACAGCTATCCACAAGCCCTGCAAATACAACCACATATTTAAGTGACAACCTTCATAACTTAATGACTGCCATCTATTCAACACTAGGAACTACCTGGAAATTCCAGGATAGCTACTCATGTAGTATCTCAACTCCAAATGAGGAGTGCTTGTGCTACACGTGCAGCTGTGTTTGAGAACCTGCATGTGTACCTAATCCTATTTTGCACATGTGTGGTTATCTTGCAATGTTTTGACAGGTTTTGTCTCTTACCTTGCTCTTAAAGTGGAAAAGGGGAAAAAACAAGACAAAAACAATCAGTTTTCAGTCCCCTTGGCAATGACATTCTGCCAAGACAGTACTGAGTTTGTTAGGATTTTATCAGGACCTCAGATGCTTTGCATGAAGAACGCAAGCATGAACTTGAGGTATATTCATAGAATCACAGAATGGTTTGGGTTGGAAGGGACTTTTAAAGATCATCTAAGTCCAACCCCTGACATTTCTCAAGGGAATATTGAAGAGGGGAATTACAAAGAGTTTCCCAGGACAATGCTGCTTTGATTGACGCTAGGAAAATGATGTATTGCTTACACAGAAAATCCTCCCTGCGGCTAAGTTTCTGTTTTTATTAGGTGTGAAGATCAGATGAAAGAACAGAAAGCGTTGCAGTGACATTCACTAACAGCCCACTGAGGAAAACACACTCCACACCCCGGGGCTGGCTGCAGCATAAGTCTGATGGACTGGTGATCTCTTGGGGTGTATCGACATGGAAGGGGTTGGGATAGTTAAGGGGAATTAACTGTATGCATGAAATGGAAGCTCAGAAAACCCTTTGTGTTCTCAACTGGAAATAAAGGAGTATTAACTCTAGTGCAGAGGGCCATGAACTGACTATGCCAGTGAGATGTGAACCAGCAGTAGCCCAAATATCCAGTTAGAGATGATTCTGCAGCATGTAAGCTGGCTTCTCTTCATTCCTTCCCAAGCTGCAGTTGCAGATTTAAATTCTCTGCTGATGAGAGAGATAAAAACTACCCTGTCATTCCTTACAGGCTACGAAGTGGGCTTATAATCTTCTTTTGTCTTTCTTTTTGGAGAGGAGAGAAAATAACCTGGCTTAGTCATTTCTGAAATGATTGGGTAGTGCATTCATACGCTATAGTAATCTGGAGATGGGAACAGAAAAACTCAGACTGGCAGCTCACATCCTTGAGAGAGCAAGTCTTCAGATTAAAAACGTTTATTGGCAAGGTGACATGGGCTAATAGACCTGCAATGCCTACTGTGTTTGAGAGGCAGCAACACAGTACTGTCCACAGGATGTGGGCTGATGAAATGTGGAGATTTTAACACTTCAAATGCATTAAAACTCAAATACTCATCTCAAAGTTGAGCCACACCTTGCAGGTGACAAACACGGAATTTCTGAGCCTCCAGCTTTCACAAAGCCCCATGACTGTTCTTTCATTTGATTTTTTTTCAGCAGTCACTCAAAAATGCATCTCAAGCTGCCAGTGCCCCTACCATTCCCACTTGCTTCCCAGTGTTCCTCTAAAACCCTTTCAGATGCTTGTTCTGAAAAATGAAGTATAACCTGTTGAACTGATCTTTGCTGCAATCTCAGCAACAGCCAGAAAGCTTACACACAACTGCAAGTGTCACAGTGTTCACTGAGGACTTCAGTGGGGACTGTGATGCCAGACCTGCAGGGTAGCACATTCTCCATCTTGCCCCACAGACCAACCATTCCTTTGGTTCTAGGGACAAGGAGTTGGTGCTGACCCCTTGTATCTGCCTCTTGTATACTGAATCTTCACCTCAGATTATATCAAAGGAACCACAGCGATCTGTTGCAACAGGACTTCCTAAACCAGCAAAGAGGAGGCAGGATTTGGGCTGTCCTGCACATTTCATGGTGAAATACCATGTGGTGATACAGAGAATTCAATACAGTGATACTGAATCTCACAATTACACGGGACTGTTTCCCCTTCCTGACTTCCAGATTTTAACACCAATGTCTCATATAATAGAAAATACAAAGGTTCTGATGTCTCCAGTGACAGAAGTTCAGCGTTAAAAATGAAACCTTGATATTCTTTGACAGACACAGAACCTAAATGACCCTCTCCCAATCAGGAGATGGGCTCATTAGTGCAGTATGCATTGGCAGTTAAGCACCAAGGAAGAGATAAGCTGACCTGGCAGCCACGATGCATTCATTCTATTACTTTGGTGCTCATGTCCTTCTCTGTATAGGACTCGCCCAGAAGCAGTTAAGGTATATACACAGGCAGTATTTCAAGCTGCAGCATATTGGAAGAAGACTGAAAGCCATAAGGAGTTCAATGCAGCTCAGAAACTGTCTTGCATGATTACTCTGTCTTCAAAAACCAAGTCAGGCACAAAGAGAAATAAATATAACCAAGGCTGGAGCTCTGACGCTTCAAGAGAGGAAGAGGGGAAAAAAAAGCCTGTGCCCTCTTTTCCAAGCACAAGTGAAAAACTACATTAACTAAAAGAAGTGCTTGGCCCCATGCACTGTGCCATATTGACAACAGCAACTGCAATTTAATCAGAAAGCCTCTATTGGCAGAGCATGGCACCTTGATGGTACCTTTTAATTCATAAACATTCCTCCCTAAGAGGGATGAATTTGCGTGTTAGCTTGCAGAGAACCGTCTTCCCTGCTGATGGACAATCCTACAACTCCACTGCAGTCTGAGCTGTACTAGTAAATACCAGCAGGGAGACTGTCCTGAAATCTCTGGGTGTGAACCAGGGCACACTTAAAAAAGCATTTTCTCACTCTGTCACTCCCACCCCCAACCACCCATCTCCTGGACTACATAACAAGAAAACTGACTCTTCTCCATCATTCCCATTACTTAAGTGATCTTAACTTATTCAAAGGACTGGTTAAACTCCGGCCCTATTAATTCAAGCAGAAAGTGTGGAAGAGGGAAGACTGACAACAGACACAGCAATTCACTTCCTACATCCTAGCAAATATATACAAGGAGTCCATTTTCCAGAAGTTCAACAGGTATGTACTGTAAGTGAGCAGAGCGCCCGCCTTTGCAGATGATATCACACAAAGAAGTTGTCAATTAAGAAACAGTTGTGTGAAAGACTTAAATGTGACCATGTGGATAAGTCATAAAGGGCTTCTCCTTCACTTCAGAGCATCTATCTTCCTCTCCATATATATACACACATATGTACACATACATACACACACACACAGATAGATGGATAGATATAAATACATGTGTGCACACACGCAAACAGGCATACATATATATATTTATATATATATATATTCTTTTCCAGTTCTTGGAGTGGTTACAACTACTTCAGTCTACAAGGCATCCTAAGGGCACTTCCTGGCTCTAGCAATAAAGTCCATCGTATTGTGGAGAAAAGTAAAGGGAATATCATTGAGGGAGAAGAACAAAACAGTTTCCTATCTTGGATAATACCATGTAACAGGTCAACACCTCAAACTATCGTTGTTTCTGAGCCCTGAGTTCCAGGAGGGCAAACGTTCATCTTGTTCAATTGCTGTGTACAGAGGTGCTGCTATGTGATTTTCCCTTTTTGGTGGACAAGTAGTTGCTTCCAAATAGTTTGGACTGCATGACACAATATCCTTTGCATCATTGTTTTGTTGGTTTAAGGGGAGATTAAAAGAGTTTTGCTTTTTTCTTCATGTCGTTGCGTCTCCAGAGAGGTAACTTGTCAAACTCCTGTATCGTCATGCCAAATATTTCTTGGAAAACTTCAGGAGCTAAGTGACGCTTTAAAATAGAAAAAAAAAAAAAGAGACAAAAAAAAAAAGGAGAAAAGGCAACGGTCAGTCAAAGCCAAAGAGACACAAGAGGAGATAGGAATGCCTTAGAGATTTCGTGTCACTGAATAAGAGCCATTGCAGGAAATAATAATGCTTTGGCTTTCAAGTCCTCATCAACTCAAGTGCTCGATCAATCAATAGAATTTTGCAATTGGTTAAGTCTGAGAAGTTTACAAAGGACATCAAAAGAACTATTTCAACTGCTGAATAAGCAAGAGACAAAAAGTTGCCTGAAGTCACCCAACCAGCAGTGACAGACCAGAGAACAAAACCAGCTCCTGCACACCCTGGTGCCAGGCTTTAGCTGTCACCTCTTGCTTACATGTGGAGGCTCAAACAGACACTGGGTTTCAGGAGAGCTTTGCAGAAGGGCTGCAAGTTGACATGCTACATTCATCATTATGGGAAGAAAGATGTCAGGCCAGGCTAACTGTGCAGCACATTTCTCTATGGACAATGAAACATTTCTTGGTGTTGTCGTGTGCACAAGTTACTTCTTGTTCAGCCACTTCAGACTGCACTGGAAGGGGAACTGCCTCCATTCGGTAGTAATGTATTACAGCATGGAAATCTGATTAGTGATCACATATCTACTAGTCTTAAGGTGCATAAATGGTTACTTACCCAAATTTTTTGTGGCCCCTTCCATTCATCTTCACAGAAGATTAGCTAACTACAAACGACTTTAACATCCCCAGTCTTACACTGGGCTGCTTGAACCTTTCTAACCCACAAAGCTGTAAACAGTTTTCATTTGTTGGCAGATATTGAAATCCTCATATTTTTTTTGGGTATCAGTCAGTCTAACTAACTCACAGGACTCAGGGGTGAGTTAAAGAAAGTTACAGTTTTGATCCTCAAGGATGGCTGGGGCTGACCCTTAACTGAGAGATGATCCAAGATCAAACAACGTATTGCTCCATTCCAATATGGATCCAATGACCACAAAACATCAAATTTGGGCTTTTTACCAATTTACAAGTATATAATTAACTACCTGAAAACACAGTGGGGTTGGGAGCAGCTCAGTCCATGAGCGGGGAGATAAAGATGTGGGACTCCTGGCCGAGCACTGTTCATGGAGATGCAGCTGCTTCCTCCATCTGTCTCCTCTTTCCCTGCTTAGTGCTGAGAAATCTTCCCAGTCTAACAAGAATCTACTCTTCAATGTTTGAGCTTTCAAGTGTGCAACAACAAACAACTTCAGCAGGAAAGAGCATTTAGGAACTTGCTTCTCTTACCTCGAGCCTGGTTCTGTCTACATCTTTTAGTATTTTATTTCGCCCTCTGTTGGTCACCATGAGTATTTCATATGGAAAAATCTGTTAACAATGTATAAAAGGGGGAAAAAGAGATGTATTTATATTCTAAAGCAGAAAGAACAAAATGTGACATAGCAAGAACTTGTTTAATAGCAAACGGCTTCATATTGTACTCGATACTTCCCCACCCCACCGATTTTTATGTGCATCTAATACATTGGCTGGCTTTGATCAGAGTCCTCTCTAGTTAATATACCTTCTCATCCATCAATGTATAAGTTTATTAAGGCAAATGTATTTGTCACTCATTGGTCTAACCGGCTGCCAAAGTGTGGACAGCTCTAAGGAAACAGACACTTAGTGGACTTTCAAAAGATGAAACATATGAAAGTACATAAAAAAGGAAGCAACTCTGAATAAGCAAGATATTAATTCACAGGGGCCACTGCATTCAGTCAAATTAATCAAATGATTTTCTTTGCCGTTTTGGGTAGTTAAGAACTCAAACAACTGCTTGCTGGGGTTGCTGGCTGTGCATACTTACATGGATTAAAGGAGATACTTTTGCAGATATATTTGTCTTATGCACTTTCATCTGCTTCAGAAGAGTAAGTGTCCAGCACATCTCCCATTAACATTTCCCTTGATTTCCCTTTACATTGCAAAGAATGACCAGAACTTACACATATCAGTTACTGGTCAGTAATGAATTCCTGAATGCATAAATGCTTTTACTTTTGTTTTATGTGTACAGGTTCTTTGTTTGAAGTGTTTACTGTCAGTCGGTCTCCAATCAGTCTAATCCAATAGAAGCAAAGGCTTTCTGAAAACCATAAGCCTTAGAATCAGTTTCTGGAATCATCCCTGGCAAATAAAAGTCTGGTTTAGGATTTTTTGCCTTGGGCAGATGCTTCCATAAATGCCTGGAATGACACAGAAGAGCTCATGTTCCATTTGACAGTGTCTCTCTATAGCCCTTCTCACTGCATGCCTCTGCTGAGTAGGAAAACATAATTCCCAGACTCCTCATCCAACCCCTACTGAAGTTCTTCTGCAGACTTCAGTGGTGACTGGCTCAGCCTTTACTGTTATTCATGGGTCTTGTTCTACTTGCCCACTGGGAACAAGAATGAGACCACCAAAACCCTCCTGGAGAGATAACTATATATAATAACCAAATGCCCTTAATGATATTATTTTAACATCAGAAGAAATTCCACCTAACCGACGTCGGTGCAGCACGAGGCCATTAAGTTCATTTTATTGTCAACAATTATCCCAATGAACTTTTCAGAAATATAATAAATAAGATTCAGGCATCAGTGAACACACCACTGAGTTTATTGTAAGTAGTAATAATTTAAATGACGTGTGCTTACATACCAATTCCAATTGTAAGATATGGTTCTTAGGAGATTCTGACATCGTCACAATTGTACAATTAAATCTATTACTTGGAATTACATCGTGTGTGTTTGATACTGGAAACGGCTACCACTACCATATACAGCATTATAGGAAACTAAAATGCAACTTTTCATATTAAAACAGGCAGAGTTTAACTCAAGATCTATGGTCATAGGTACATTTTATATTCAGATATTCACAAAAAGGCATATCTCAACCTGGGGTGGCAGGATGCACAAATTCTGTCCTTTCTGAAGACCATTCAGAAAGATTTGGTCATTCTTAAGTTTAGTTATTTTCACTTTTCACATGTTTCATGCTGACTTTTTACTTTATCAGGTTTTAATTAGTATTGGACCATTGACATGAATAAACATACTGCCAATTCACACATGCTGAGAGTCTGGCATCACCTTTATAACCATCAACAGGGAGTGACCTATTATCTCATGAACATTCCCATCAATTTTATTACTAATAATACTGACAGAATTTGTCACCCAAAATACCATTCCAAATCACGGGGTGCATCAACAGCAGTGGTGGCTGTAAGAATTTCTATTGTACTGAAAGAGAAATTATTTTGAGTAAAATGCAGTAACTCAGGAGTTGGGGATGTCCCCCAAGGTCTTATGTATATAATATATAAAAACACTTCTAAATATACATCACACTGGGCTCTCAGCTTATAAAGCTGGGGTTATTGCCTTGTACAGTTTGTCTGGAGGTGACTCGGAAGCACAAATAGTCATTTGGTTTGTAAAAGAGCTCCTTAACTGCAGAAATACTGATCTTTGTAACTGGCAAAATCATGATTTCTTGGAAGGTTCACCAGCAATAAAGTTGTAAGATTTGAAACACAGCCCTGGTTGAATCCCTCTGTATATTGTGTTAATTTTTGACTTGGATATCTCTAGACATAGCTGCAAAAGCATTTGCATTAATGACTTAAATTACAGTCAGCTGACATTGCCTCTTTTCCAATAAATCTCCTGAATAACTTCTTCTCTGGGGAATTCAACATTATTGGAAGGTGTCAGGCTAACCTTTCTGAGATCTAAAGAACAGATCCAGAGAGACATGTATCTTTATATATATGTCTATATATAGATCCATATATATATTCCAGTACTTAAAGGGGCTGGCAACAAATCTGGAGAGCAACTTCTCACAGGGCATGTAGAGATAGGACACAGGGGAATGGCTTTAAACTGGAAGAGGGGAGATTGAGATGAGCTCTTAGGCAGAAGCTCTTCCCTGTGAGGGTGCTGAGGCACTGGCACAGGGTGCCCACAGAAGCTGTGGCTGCCCCATCCCTGGCAGTGTTCAAGGCCAGGTTGGATGGAGCTTGGAGCAACCTGCCCCAGTGGAAGTTGTCCCTGCCCATGGCAGGGGGTTGGAACTGGAGGAGCTTTAAGGTCCCTTCTAACCCAAACCAGTCTATTATTCTATCTAACTTCCAATGTGAAACAAATCCCAGAATTGCATTAATTTTGAAATTAAGACAGCCTTAACAGTGTGTTGTGATCCACAATATTCTGCATTGCTTTTCCAGCCTGAAAGGCCTGAGATTTTCCCATTGATTTTGGCCTGCTGTTTTGGCTAGTGGCAGCTTGACAGAGAACTAGCTACTGAGTATCTTCAGCATCTTCATTTAGTCTCTGGAAAAGCCTCCTTAACCACAGAAGCACACTTCTGGGCTGCCCTCAGCCTGCCTGAGTGCTAACACCTGTAACAGGCAAAGTCCAGAACAAAGGGAGAGGTCTGGCACATAAGGAGCAGGGACTGAGGTAAGGTAAAGAAAAACAAGGAAACTAAGACATTTCCCACATTTTATCTGCATTTCACAGTCAAACCTTCACTGTGTTGAAGGAAAGTGAATAACATCTGCACTTGCCTTTGGCTCCAACATGTTAGGCATAGATACTCCTCTGTCCATTCTCATTCCAGGGACATGACCATCCGGAAGGGACTGCATCAGATACAGGTATACATCAGACACATAGGTTACACACACAGAGGGTAAAGGCACTCAAGTAGTGGTGAAAACAAAGGTGAATTTGCCCTGAGACTTCCTTCAAGTCTTAATATTTAGTCTTCTCATATAGATCACTGCCATGGCTACTGCTTATTACTTCCCTGAGCACGCAGAGGGATACTTTGATCTTCTCTGCCACCAGAGCCTTCTGTCATTGCTAAGGCTGGTAACAGTTCCCCACTGAGTCTACCAGCATTGTCTCTACAATGGGAAAGTTTACTATGAACACAGACAGGGATAGGGTAAAAAGGTGCTTTTCTGACACAGGTACTGTTCCTAGAGAAATAACATTTGGAGTACAATACATGGACAACTCCTCTCTCCTCCTATAATCTAATTCTCTTTCCAATCATCATGATTTTGATACATAAAAAGTATTTAAACCCTCATTTCACATGGTGATTATGCTGAGGAGCCAGATAGACTCAAACCATTCTGGAACCCTGCAGACAGTATTTGGAGTAAAAGGGTTTGTATTTGCAAGCACATCTCTTACTGGATCAACTGTGATGGCAGCACTGTAGAAACCTACTGATCAGCAATCTTGTCTGGAGAGCAAATTCCAGATTAAAAATGAGTTCAAGACTCCTGGTATGGGAAAAGACTGCCTCCAGAAGAGACTTTCTGTACATCTCTGGGTAGGTACTAGAGAGGCTTGAAATAAATCCACCCTCAGCTGTCCAGAGAGGACTGTTACAGATAACTCATAGATCAACAGACTTTAACAGATTTTACAGAGCGAGTCACAGAACTGGTGGGAGCTGTCTCAACCCAGCTCTGGGGAGGTAACAAGGAGGAATTTGAGGCTGTGTCTGGTTTTTGTTGATAAGAATCTACATTGGTGATTATGCTTAAACATGCAGGAAAATCAAAGCTATTGTCTTAAGAAACCCTTCCCTGTAGCAGAAATTCAGACTTCAACAGGTAGATGCTTTTAGTTCTGGTGTCAGTTGATTGATGAAAACCCGTACTGTACCTGGAAATCTGAAAAGCAAAAGAGAAATCAGCTTTAGAGCATAGAAGAACAGGAATTAGTCACAATCTACCAGATAATCCTTATGTCTTCTGGTCTACCTGATCTGCTCAAAATCCCACCTGATGCTCTGAGGCCAGCAACCTTCCTGCTGTTGGGCTTAGTTCATAAAGAGTCAAACACTCCAAATATTGCAGCCCTTTTCATTTGAGCAGGCTTTTCATTTGGGAAAATCAAGTCACTTTGGAAATATTAAGAGACACAAAACCACAGTCAAGTAAATAAAAAGCCAATTAAGATTCAAACGTGCAGAACAATGTTCACCTCACCTAACCTCTGCCATCAGGTAGCTGTCTAGATTCCTCTGCAAAGAGACGCAACCACCAACAGAAGATGCCTGATTGTAAGGTATCTGAGGTAGCTGGGAGCAGTATTCCTTTGGCAATCTCCATTCTCTCAGCTCAACCCATTTCAAAACATTAAGTCTTAAAGTTTCATAACTTTTATAAATATTGTTCATTTTTATTAGGCAATGACTGATACCACATCTAGCTCAAACTCATAATAAAACCCATTTACAGCAACAAGGATTAGAAGGCATTATCCTTTCTTCACTCTGGCTCATTCCTTCAGGCTGTGCAGTGGATGGTAACTTTTAGAGAAAGAAAAGAGAACCCAGTACATATTCCTTATTCGACATGTTACCTGCTTCCCATTTGCAGCAATGCTAAAGTGATCCTTTGGCATATACAAGGATCAGCTCCACATGGCAGATTTAGCAAAATAAACCCTATTTTTTTAATAGGTATTTGCAGAGTTTGAGTTAATTGTTGAGTTTACCAGAAGAAGTGCAAATGTACTGAGCAAATACAAAATAACCACATCCACTTAAAAGAAAACAGCAGAAATGATCAAATATCATCACATGTTCAGTAACGAAGCAGCATGTAAAGGCTCCTCTGCCTTACCTCTAACACCGCCACTCACATCTCCGTAACTGTTGTACTGACCAAAATCTGTAGACACCGGCTGCAACAGGAAAACAGGGACACGAACATAAACTCACAGCTCATGACTTCACAAGCAGGTTGGTTTATGGGGAGAAATAAATTGCTTTAAGCCTTTTATTTCCCCTTCAACTTTCACAATGTTTCTTGCATTGCTTTCTTGCCTTCTTAACAATGTAGTCTGTGGGAAGGCAAATGAGGTTTTCTCTGACTTTGGATGGTCTTATAAGAAACTTGATCAAACTGAAAATCCAATACAGTTAATAGGGGAATAAATACCATGGATAATTAAAGCCACCTTTTGCTTCTCAAAGTCACCATCTCCTTACCCTGTGAAGTCCATTTTTTCCATAGCCAGGGAGGGAAGAGGTTTTGGAGGCTGCAGCATGTGCTGTTGAATGAGAAAGGGAAAAATCTTTTACTGGAAAAAATCCCATAGAAACTCACAAACAAGAACATTTAAGGAACCAATTAGCATAAGAAAAAAACCACAGCTAAAAGAGCTAAGCATACACATAACCAACTGAGACACACTGACTTTAAGAAACTCACATCTCAGCCCCAAACTCATCACAACCTTCCATACATTCTCTAAGTTATGCACCATTATCATGCCATTGCACATGACTTGCCACATGGTTCAGTATACCCTCTGAACCTTTCACGAATTTCCTTTCTGTCCTTCCTACTGCAATTACTATTGCACTTATGATCCCAGCTTCTGCTGCTGCAGAAGGCTACAAGACACAGATGACTAGCACACTCCTTTCTCTTTGTATCCACATGCTTTAGCTTGCCATTTTTTTGCTACAAAGGAGAAAAGGGTTTAGATCCTGAAATACTGTAATTGACAGATGTTTCAGTACTGAATTAACAGGAGAATGATCAGAATGGGCAGTGCTGAGTGAATTCAAACCAGTTTGAGAATTTGGCATTCTGATCTGAAATTACAGTTATCCTGTACACGATGCGACACTTTTGAGAACAAGACATGATTCAGCAGAACTCTGTGCCTCCTTCTTTCACCTGAAATGAAAGTGAAATAAGGTATTTTGGGCATTCAGTATTTGCACTGCACTCAAAAATTGCATGAGCAAGATAAAGACAATGTGGAAATGTCAAGGGTGTGTTTTCAAGTACAGATAAGAAGATGGATGAAACAGATCATCAGCATATTCATTAATAGCATCTCTACAGTTAATACAGCTCCTTCAGATGAGATCCTCCATATAAAAACTCAATGTTTTGTTTTTTAAATGTTACTCTTACCACAGAAGGGCAGGGAACGTACAGCTTGAGGAACTGCTGTTGCCAGCAATAAGCACCCTTAGGAAAGGTACCACTGATTCCAAAGGCAACTGATGACTGCACTGACCATCACTGCAAAGAGGGATTGACTCCTCTCCAGTAAAGGAGTCCTCCAATCTTTGTGAAAGTTCGTATAAAAATCATAAGCTCTGAGTTGAGCAGGCGGACTCAACAGATACACTATTACAGACAGTGAGGGAGAGCCACAGGCATTCTCTTCAAGACCATAAATAGAGGCAACACACTTATACAATAGGGAACACTAGGAATCTTGGTTTGTTTGGCACCCACTCCAGTGGATGACTCCAAAGAGACTCATCTTGTACCTTCTTGGTTTGAAGCACAGCTGCTGTGCTACAATGACCAGTGGATCGGGAGAGTGAAATAAAACCCCCAGACCCTTTTCTGGAGATCTGAGAGGGCCACAGATGTGTATCAAAATGTGCAATGAGGCCAAGAATCTAAGCCACCTATTAATCAAAGTTGCCTTTTGTGCTTTTGCTGTATTCTTTTGGAACGCAATCACAATATCAGCCAAGGCCAAAACACTGGTTTTGTTTGGCATATGCAGCCCCACTGGTAAATGTTACTGATTTTAGCAAAATATGTTATTGTAATTTAATAACCCAGCCTATTGGCATGTGTGTGATGTGACAGTCACCAAATGTTTTACCTCATTCCTTATCTAGATTAGAAAATCTCTCTCCTCAAAATTGCCTGAAAATCTTTTTTTTTTTTTTTTTAAATAAAGAAACAGCCATGAGAATCCTTCCCCCACCAAAACCAGCTAATGAATTAGGCCACTCTTTCAGGGGAGAATACAGCATATATACATATCAAGCAGTTTTCCCAGTGGTTTCTATTCTGGGAGGCTGCTTGATGTGTGTATATGTGGTGGTCACTATCCACTGTTCACTATCAGCTTTATTGCCTACATGAATTACCTGGAGAATCGTAACGACTGGCAGAAAGGGCTGACCTATCGCGACTCTCCTTTTCCATCTCTTCTTTCAGTATCAATTGTCCCAGACCAGAGTTGAGCTACAAATAGCAATTAAAAAACCAGTAAAATCGATAAAATAAAGCTGATCAGGCATTAGTAGAAACTGCTTACAGAAAACAAAGGGGCACTTTTGGGATAGTGGTCAGAAACAGCATGAAGACAAGCTTATAACCACCTTCATGAGCTGCTCCTCCTGCAGCTGCCGGCGTCTCTGTAGTTCCTCATCATCTTCCTCTCTTCCACTTGATCTGCGTCTCATGTCAGCTCCTGCTTCCATAAAACCACAGTACAGAGAGAGCTTTGTGTCTCAGTTCAACCGCAGCTTGGGGATTTCAATGCTAGTTTATTACTGAATAAACAAAGTCGTATTTTCTTGCAGACTCAAAAGACTTCTTGAACACTCACTTTTAATAAAAGTCACTCAGACAGCCTGCCCTATGGCTATCAGGCTTCTTGTAAAATTAACAACTACTTAAACTGCATGTGAGTTCCAAACCAAGCTACAGTCCTGGATACAAAACCCATGGGTCTATAAACTGATAAAAGGAGCTCAGATTGCTAGTCCTGGAAACATGAGGTTTAACGGCACCACTAACTGTATCAGTGGCTGAAAACATTAAGTCTAATTTACATTTAAACTTTTATCTAGACTCAGAAAAGCAAATCTGAATTAACATTTCAAAAGGAAAATTAAACTATGTTAATATTCTAAATGGCCACTCACATTTAGAATAAACAAGGTTTTAGCCAAAAATGAAGCAAACTAATTTGATCCATTGAATAAAGCTAAATTTGATTTAGACACAGGTGCTCTACACTTCAGTTCCTTCCTTTGTATTGAATAATCTTTATTTTCTTGGATATTCTTGAGAAGTAGTTCTATTTGGACACCAAGACACTTCCATGAATACACAGAATATGATATTACTGCAAGAATTTGGACAGCAGTTTTACCTTTCTCTGCACAGGCTATAGCCTGATACAGCTATTCACCAACTTCATCCTAGACAAACTCAGTGTTTTATTTGAATGAAAACTAAATTTTGCAACTATAGTATCAGAAGGTTTCTATCAATTAAATGTTTTGTACAGCAGTGTTAAATTGATGCTGATATGGAGAGAGAGAAAGCTATAGAGAAACTGCTTGTATTGAAGTTATTATTTAGTTTGTTATCTCAGGCTTTTGCAAGACTTTTCAGTACAATAGCAATAAAACTCCTTTTTGGCAGCTGAGCTCATCCTAGCTCTGTAAGAAAATACTCAGACAAGCTGAAAAATCTGGGGCTTGTAAGTTTGGTTTTTAATCTTGTATGATGCCTTCTTATCTATGAATATGTCCATGAGCACATTTTTACCTTTACCGTTTCCAAACCGTTCTGTTTAGTCTCTCAGGTGTAGTAATATCAACTGATGGATAATATAGAAGGCAGTTTTACTGGAAACCATTAAGAGTTGTCATCCACAGCCTAGAGACTGAGCTGACAGCCAAAACTTCCAACAAAGGCTCCATCTTAGACAAACATCATAATAATGCTGCAGTTATCACAAGCACTGCCAGGAGAGTTCCAAGTATGTAGATGTATTCACTGTGACTGTAATGTTTGTAAGGTTGCAGCCCTATATAAAGGACATTTTCAAAGCATTGCCACTGCAAATGCAGCCCCTTCAATTGGTCATTGAGCTCTCCTACCCTTCTATGAAAATCCCATTGTCAGGAAAACCGTACACTCCCTCACAGAAACCTGAAACAGGCAACACCTTCAGTGTTTCAGGCATGACTTCATAAATGAATCAGGCTAGATGGGGGATTTCATGTTATAGGGGTCAATAAAAATTAACAGAGGAAAAAAATACAAAACAAAACAAAATTATGATGAACATGATTGAAGCAAAAGAAAATAAGACACCTCTAGTGCTACAACACAGAATAGAAATGAAAAGTCTGCAGAAACAGTAACTGAAAATCTTGACTCTTTTAGTCCATTAATTTTTGACTTCAGTTATTGCTTTTTGTCATGAAATTAACTATGTGGTTGGAAGGAACCATATTTCCTGTGGAATATTTGCTATTAGTTTAGGACTAAAAGATTAAATAGACATTAACTGAAAGAAGTCAGGCTTGTGTGACACTACATATTTTTAAGCTCCTGCATGGGAGTTCACATAATTTGCCTATGGGTTCATATCTGTGTGATCAATCCCAAAGTCCTTTAGCAAAACCTCTTCTACTTAGCGCTATGCAATAGTCCTAATTCACAGGCACTCGGAGGTCTCACCAAGAACTGCACTTCATGGTGAACACCTGGAGTAGACACAAGCTTCGCTTTCCATTTTTACAGCTCCAGTATTAATCTACTTTGGTTACCAGTACCTTGTAAGCAGCATCGCTTGTATCATTTGTTTTTGCATACCTATGGCTGCAAGGGAGGGAGGGCCTGGCCAGTGGTCAGTCTCAATCTTTGGTATCTCGTTGGGTGCTGGTGCATGAGCTGCTGGGAACTTGGAGGACTTGATGATATCCTCGGAGGACTTGCTCTGTGCTGCCAAAGCAGCTGCATCTAGATGGCAATCAGGGAACTTAGCTATGTATATCAATATAAAGCTCTTCCTTATTTTGTCTAAATTTTATGGTTTACAAGAGGTTAATTTTCAAAAGCAAAACCACTTTCATGGTTTGCTTTACTAATTGCAATTTGAAGCAAAGTAATGTCTTTCTCTTGCCAAAGTATGAGACTCAAACTTTCCTCTCCTCCCTTACTCCCACCCCCAAAATAACCCCAAATCAGCTAGATTTTACTAGAGTTAGAATGATTAGGCAAGAGTGAGAAAATTCAATCTAACAGTATTTGCCATTAACTCCAAAGGACAGCTGATTATTAATGAAGGTGAAACCAGATTTATGTACTGATCTGTCTTCTCTCTAGGGCAAGGAAACAAATAGTTCAGAGAAACAGAGCTAGTTTTAACTCTATTGATGCTGATTGTTTCCTATGTTTCTGGGAAAAAGAAGCAAAATAAACAAAGGAATTTGAAACAAATATGTTTATTTAACCAGTGGATATTTTCAGCTGCATGCCCTTGCTTAGCAGCATGCAGTAGTAGTAAATGCAGATGCGAATTTGTTCTGTTCTGAAGAACAGAAGGCTCCAGGGAGCCAACTTCCATTGGCTAAAGGGGCCAACAATAAATTTGGAGAGGGGCTTTTGACAAGGCCCTTTATGAAAAGGACTAGGGGAAATGCCTTTAAACTGAAAGAGAGGAGATTTACATCAGATATTAGGAACAAGTTCTTCCCTGTGAGGGTGCTGAGGCACTGGCACAGGGTGCCCAGAGAAGCTGTGGCTGCCCCATCCCTGGCAGTGTTCAAGGCCAGGTTGGATGGAGCTTGGAGCAAGCTGCTCTAGTGGAAGGTACCCCTGCCCATGGCAGGGGGTTGGAACTGGAGGAGCTTTAAGGTCCCTTCCAACCCAAAACCATTCTATGATTCTATGATTAATGTGGCAGGGAAAGACACTTGCATTGAAATGAACCTCACCAATAAAATACCTCAGCAGTGGGGCATCCACACAGGATTCCAGCCTAAGTCAAAGTCTCTTAAAAGCACATGAGGATGTGCATTATGGCTTTCTCTTCTTGACATTAAAAAAAAATCAATCCAATAGGATTTTATTTTTCTTTTAGGAGACATACATCTGTTCATGAAGTGAGCCACTGTGTGGCTCATCCAACACTTTCATGGTAGTTTAGGAGCACCAATATTAGGATTAATTGGGAATTCTGAGCAGTTTGTGATTGGGAAAATCTAAGCACAATTGCAGGTATTGAAGAAGCTGGTCAGAGTTTACAAAAGCATGACTTCAAACAGTACTTACGTATTAGAATTGGTGATGTCAGTGGTTAAACATTCACATGTTAATGGGAGGTGAGAAGACACATTAAAACCATAAAAATAAATAGAAATAATGTTAAGACTTTTCCAAAATGAGCATATGGTTTGAAAATTAAAACACAAAGAGGAAAAACCCCTCATAATACCATAGCACTGTTATTTGCAACCCTTACTCCTAACTACAGAATGGACTTTCTGAGCTTTCCTAATCATCTCAGCTCAATGGCTCTCAGCCAACTGTTCATGTAAACCCTGTAGCACTGCTGATTTGCCACTTAACCCTAAATGCATTTCATTGGATAAAGGGTTTGCAAAGGGCTGCAAACTGAAAGTCTTTAAAAAGTAGAGTCATCCATCTGTCACCACATTACACAAAAATCATCTATTCAAAGCTTCCTGTTGACAGCAGAAGGGCAGAGTGAACACACTCCATTAAAAGCAGGGCCTTGCTGTGCAGTACTAAGGATGGGCAAGGCAGTGGGCTTCTGCCATTGTTGTAACTTCAGGCTTGCTCTAACAATGTTTACACTGAAAACCTTAAAGTACAAACACTGCTGTCCAACTTGGAGCCCAAACAGCTGGGAAAACAAATACAGAATCTACCTGAGCTGTATCACAGGGCCTGAGAATCCCATTAGCCCTGCCAGTGACAAGTCAACATATCGTCTTCCATTATTAATATTATCATATCTTATTTAAAGCCAGAGATACATTTGGAATTCCAGGCTGCTAATGGCATCTCCATCTTTGCTGTTAAATTATTGTTCTTTGTCAGTTTAAAATAATGAAATTCCATGAAGTCCCTGTCAGAGAACAGTCTGTTGTTAATCCATTTAACATGATCAGTACCTGTATTCTTAAAATATAAACTTAAACAAGCGAAATACAGGAAGACATCATAATGCTTAAGAGACAGCAAAATCCCAGTTAAAGGCAATTCTGCCATTAATATCAACGTGGCCAAAATTTAAACCATATGGTTCAAATGAAACAACATGCTTTAAAACAATCACTCAGCAGGACATGCAATAACAGCTGTTTCAAGCTTGGGCTACTGAGTTTTTATGCTTACAAAGTAACAACTGAATGCTTTTCACTAGTCTGCTTGCCTTTTAATTCAAGTTTGGAAATAAAAAGGGAAAGATCATTTACCATGTTGTTTGTAGATGGGTGGTTTTCTGTAGATGTTGACACCTTGATCTGTGAAATCAAGAAAGAAAAATGGGAATATGAAAACCATTTCAGTTGTAGACACAGGTAACTCCTACTCTAAAACAACAGACAGACCAAACCAAGGATGTAGCAGAAGAAAAACACAGAAAGCTATTTCTAATATTATACAAAATCAGAAATAAAGACCCCAACATAAGAACGAGTGAAAGTCAAAGACATGTGGTATGAAGTCCTTTGGAGCTGACTCTGTAACATGTAGATGCTTCCAAGTCATGATCCATTAATTTTAAGCATTCAGAAGATTACCAGTGGGATAAAAGTCAGAAGAGATGCAAACAAGCAAGACATTTCAATGGTGAAGACAGACGCCATTTGGGGAAAACCACCCCAAATAACTTGTGTGGAAAATTGCGCTTCAGTCACAACAGCTCAATTTTCTTTCCAACTGGCTGGCTGGCTTGAGCAGAGGAGAATGCAACGAGCTTACAGTCCACTTCAAATTCCAGAGAACGAAATAGCTGTCTGATACACTGTTTTGAACAGTCAACCACAGCTACACTTCAGTGAGTCAAAGGGATGCTTTATACAGAGCTGATACAACACTAATTCTCAAACCACAAGGAGAGATTTTATTTCTCTTTCATATTTCTTTAATGTAGGACCCACCATATTGCACATTATCAATGGAAATCAGAACCAAAACACTTCCCAGAACTCTAATGCAGGCATCTAGAGCATGTCTAAAAGATACCATATTTTACAAATAATAATCTAAGACAGGAATCAGTTCATTCCAAGCCAACGCTTCACGTGTTCAGCACAACTCATACACAAAAGTTAATCCAAATCAGTGCTACAGTGCAAAAATCTGACAAAATCTTATTTGAAGACCAAAATGAGCTTCTGGGAACTAGAAAATTAATGTCAGAAACCCATTCTGCTACTTCATACTGCCTGAAAAAAGTTTTCAGTGACATTAGAATGGAAGATGAGAAAGCATTTCAGAATCGCAGATCCAGTTGCTACAGGAGACAACTGAGCCTTTGGCATTAAGGAAAGCTAACCCTAAAAATCTATTGTAACAGAGGCAAATCTTACCCTTTAGAACTCTACATCCTTGACTAAACAAGCAAATTCACTGCATACAAAGACACTGAGGTATTTCCTTGTTGTTAGTGATCTGTTATGGCTACTTGATCAGCGAATAGGTACAAACATCACAAGGGCGGTCATGCTGAACTTTTGCGCACATCTATAGCTGGAAGCTGTAAGGGGATAGGAACACAGCTCCTTCTGTGGCTGCTCTGCTCCAGCTGGAGGACACTCTCCCACCATGCTAGAGGTATTACTCAAAGCTCTTCATGCAAGTGCATTTTAGCTTACACAAGTCCAAGTGAGCCAGGTTAGCTTAAGCAGTTAAACCGGCCTACCTTAGCCAAGCCAGGTCACACTGACTGAAAGGGAAGTTCCCACAAACAGTTTATCTGCCAGGTCTGAGGAAGGAGGAAGAGCAGTAACCTCTGGCAGTGCAAAGGGACACTAGAGTAAAAGGGACCTGAAGAGTCAGCTAGCAATTGATACATGTCCACAACCCTCAGGTCATACATTCTCGTGTCATCAAAATCCAAGACAGATGGTCTTCTCAGAGGCTGAAGAGCTGTGCTGCTCACTTCAAAACAGAGACTGCCCTTTATAGAGAGGACATCCTAAGGCACACATATCCTTGTGTATTTGCAGGTTTCTAAGGACACCAAGCCATTGCACAAAACAAGAAACATCCTCATCTGCTTTAAAAAAGGGAGCACTAAACTAGAACTGTTGGGTTCAAGACTGAATCAAGTCACAACAATCTGAACGAACAACATATGTAATGGCTCACTGGTTGACTCTTTTCTACATGTGAATCAAAACCAACTCCTCCAAAGTTACCAGAGTTATGCCAGTGCTCAACTGGTGCAACTGAGAAAAATCAAACCTTACGTAGCTCATATCTAGCTCACATGTCATCAACAAACCCTGAGAACCAAGGCACCCTAACAATGGTTCTGACCAACAGAACAGGTAAAAATCACAGTGAGCCCCCCCATTTCTTAACTCACTAACTCCTTGCAGGAAGCCCAGGAGCAGTTCCAAACCCTGAGGGTGTACCCCATGGTAAACAGTGTGAAACGATGGAGACAAGACAAAAGTTACAAAGGCTACATTCTACACTGTGACAGGACACCGAGACACATACAGTGCCAGCTCCTACCTGGAACATGGAAATGTTTAGGGGCCTGAGCGTAAGTTGGAGTGAGAGGGCGGCTGTCGGGCCGATAAGGGACAGGGGAGTTCCGACCGCTGGACGGCTCATTGCCTCCAATGAAAGAATGGAGAAAACAAAATGAGAAAAGGGAGAGCGACAAAAAAGAAAAGCAAGCCCATTCAAATCAACCCCAAACAAAACTGGTGGAACCAAAACCTCCGGGGAGAAAAGAAGTTGAACCAAAAACATAAATACAAACAATAACGAGAACTGGTAGTAGCCCTGGTAATGTTTTTCCCTCCCGCCCCTGATATTCCTGCAGAGACAAAGTTCATGTTGAGGCTGGAGTTGAGGCGTGAGCAGCTCAGACTCATTCTGACGGCATGCAGGCAGGAGCTGGATGCTCATAGCTGGTGATAGATGGGCAGCGTGGAAAAGAAGAATGGCAGGTTACTTGGCAATGATTTAGTACGGAGATTGATATTAGGAGTTCAAAGGCGCAGACGCAGAGCACAGTAGTTGAGATGCAAACCCAAAAGGAAACCAGCTTCCAAGCAGATAGAAGCAGATGCTGGCAGTTACTACCGTTCCCTAAACCAAAAGCATACAGAAGCTAGAGATGGAAAATAGCTGGGTCACTTGGCCTCTATCAAAAGGTGTAACTGTTCCTTACACACTCTTTCATTGGTTTAGCTCTCTGGTAGGAAATTTCTGATATGGCAAAATAATTTTTAAAGCAATGCAGCCTATCTGGTGGGGTTGGAACTACATCTTAAAGTCCTTTCCAATCCTAACCATTCAATGCTTCTATGCTGGTGCCACTCCAAGTCTCTGTCAATGCCAAAATTTGGCTCTGGCGACAATACTCCAGCACTGCTGAATCATCAGATCTGGATCTAATGGCTAACAATCCCAGTTCCACTTTGCACACATGGTTACATTTGTAGGATTACTCTTACCAGGACTATTTCTTTGCCACCTAACAACCCACCAACTGCGATCCAATGGCCCTGAAAGTTCCTGTGTCTGTCAGGACAAGAGGGCTGTTAAAGAACTATGCTGGTATCAAGACTTAGCCGCCAGATACCCAAACCCATGATGTGTGTGTAAGAGAAAAGAATGTTGCTGCCTTTCCTTTGTGCCATTCTTCACACTAGTGCAATTTGCACAAGCAAAAACCATCCACATGGGTGCTTGTTTTACACGGGGCTGGGTGACTACAATGGTGAAAAGTAGGGAAGCATCAAACCCCTTCCATTTTTCAGGTATGCATTAAAAAAGGTTTAAAAAAACCTAGAAAAGGTGACGAATAAATCCAGATAAGAGAAAAAACGGGGGGGGGTGGCCAGGGCAAGTACAGGAGGGCTATAAAACACAATGAAAGAGAAATTGCAGGCCTCTTTCACCTACAGGTTTCCTATGGCCCATTAGAAATCCAAAACTTTGGACTCAGCACATTTCTTATGTATATATTTAGGGTGGGTTGGTGAGGAGAGAAAAAGTTTTCTTTACATTTTACACAAAAAGCTAACTCTATTCCAGCCCAAACCAGGACAATCTTTCACTTGAATGGTCACCTGCCAATCTAAAAGGCACCAACAGGAAATAAATGCTCTTTCCAAACCTCGCTGAGAGAGATGTGCTAGAGGCTTCTGCCAGTATACAACTTCCTCCATCTGCACATACATGTTTTAAAAACCACATGCACGGTTCAGGGGGTTTGACTGCATAAAATTTATCCAGAAGAATGCATGAGCAAAATTATGTATTTACCACTTGGGTATTTTAGCCCTAAACCACATGAGTTTATGGTGGTTTTCTATTGTGGGTGCAGCAATGCACCTCCTCATTCAGCGGCAGTATTTGGTAAGTTTACTAACTCTGAAAAGCAGTATGAATGATTAGCTAAAAGAGTTTTGTCATATCTCAACCTATGGTCCTTTACTCATCAGTTTCAATACTGTGCTCTACTTGTCCAACTGTTGAGATACTGTGATGGTGAAACATCTAACTTGGCTAAGCTGATTTTACTTATGTCTTTTGTTTCTATTGAGAACCTGTGAGTTAATTTTCAGCAAAATCATTCTTTCATGTGGAAAAAAACCCTCATCAATAGAGATGGCTTTGAGATACAGTTAATTCTAAAATTTATAATCTTTATAGAGACATATTCTGCCTCTCTGCTTCCATTAGCAATTAGTATATTCAATGAAAGAGAAGAATCAAAACGGATTTGTTGACCTGTGGACTTGTCACAATCGAGGAGTCACAAGTGCATTTACCTGCTGGGAACTGGTAGTCAAAATGTGGGCACGTTTCATTTACAATGCTTCTACATCACCACCACGAATACAGGGAAGAAACCCGTCTTATACCACCCTCTATCTCAACTAGACATATACTAAACTACACGTGCTCACATTCATAACTGTATGCTGGCTAATCTTGTATCAGGTACACAGATAATGTGCTTAGAGAGAACTGGTAATGTTATATAATGCACACAGTACCAGGCAGACAATTAGCATGGTATCATCCTGCATATGATGCTTCACAGATGGCTCTGTTGGCTTTTATTTCCTGGGGTTCCTGTGCAATCTCTCTCTTCGTAATGACTCCTACTAGTACTGACAAATGACTCTCCTTTACACTTTCTAGGATGGCAGTCTCATTACCTCCAACCACTGCAGGAGGGAATGGTACATCTACTTACATTCTCATTACTTACATCCCTGAGGAGCCCACTCTTATAAAGAGGCTTAAGTGCTTCAGATGCAACTGTAAAATTACCTACAATTTATGAAAGCAGTGCCAACATCTGTGGAATGTGCATATGCACACAGGAAAGCAGAGCTGCTAACCTGCCTGGACCTGCCTCCCAAGGCCTCACAGACAGCCTGCTTCCAGCTTTACATGAAAGTAGGGACTGTGGATGCTCTGAATTTGGGTTCCTTGCTGTGCCTGCACAGGAGAGTCTCTTACTATCTCAGATATGCCATAACTAGTGTTAAGTGGTAACTCCACTAAGCAACAAGAGCACCCCAGTTGGCCAGCACTGTAGGAAAAAACAGTTCTCACATTGCTGGCATGAAGTTTAACAGTATGTGCGTACGTGCCTGGGGGATGTTAAGAGAGACTGGAGTAAGTTTAAAAATCAATCACTTGAGCACAGCAGCCTCAGAACTGAAATTCAGAGGCTTTTTTTCTTTCATTCTGTTTACTCCACGAGGTAGTTCCCATTTCCTATAGCTCGATTTGTTAGGCAGGTTCCCCTAGCAGTCAGGAATACAATTGCTTGCTTACACACAGCACAGTGTAATGCAAGCTCCTGCTGCCTTCTGAAACATTCACCTCTGGGCTCCCTGTGTGATTCAAAGGCTAAGTTCACAGAATCAGGCCAAAAACCCCACAAGCAACCCAACACTGAGACTTCTGTGAAGCTGCAGTTTAGGTGCTTTACTTCTGAATAGACACCTGAAACCTTAGTCCTATTCAGGTTTTGTCCAACTATCATTCAGCACCTTATCCAGATGTGCAGCCCTTATTTCCCAGCACAAAACTGAAAGTCATGAAACAGTGAAAGCATGGCTGTTTTCCAGAGCAGAGCTTTCAGCTCCATCCACAAACCCCTGCAAATAGTTATGACACAAAGAGAGAATTTGATTTCAGAGACCTGCCTTAGGGAAGGGAAGGAGGAATCTGTGAAAGTCAAGGCCTAAATTCACTGTGAAGGTGGATAGATTCCTTATGGGAAGGTCTGTGAGCAGAGGAATACACACTAGTTTGGAACTCGTAACTCTACTTGCATGAAAATCTTAAGGGGGCTTTGCAATATTCTTGAATGCCTCTGAAAAATTCTAGGCATGTGAGATGAAATCCTGGCTCTCAATAAGAGTTTTGTCTCTGATTTCAGTAGGGTCAGGGTTTCGTTCATTCACAGACTTGTTTTGATTCTTTCAAAGCAAAGACAGTGCTTTATTGAGACAAGACCAAATTCAGTTGAGACTCCAAATGAGATTAATCTCATGAAGTCTAAGTTAATGTATATTATACTGTCTTCCAGCTCATTCAACATACATGTCACATCAGCAAACTCTCACTAAGACTTTCTGGAGCATATTTAGCCCCTTTGCTCCTCGAAGTTCTTTGCATTTGGCCTTGTAACTGTCATATCTAATTAACCCCAGACAGTGCTACAGTTCTCATTTCAGATAAATTCACGGGGGTCTAATTCTCTAGGGCACACAGAAACGTCAAATCCTCTTCAGAATTAACAGTATTTCAAAGCATGGCTTACATTTGGCTACACTGTTCACAGAGAAAACTGTTGCTTATGTTCTTTAGTGAGTACTACTGTCCCAGTCTGCATGTCACCAGGGAACTCTGTGATAGTGTTTCATGTTTTCTCTCAGATCATTACCTAAAATACCCCAAATTACTTTATCTGTGTTAGGTTTTATAAATGCGTGGGCTTGGCTCAATGCTCTGAGGGAACTCAGCTTGCAGTGTTGAGCTGAAACACAAAAGTGTATTTTTGAGGGCTGTTTTGAGCAGAAACCTTCCTCCACAGGGAGGAAAAATGTGGTTATTCCCACCATATTAACCTAAGCAAAAACTTAAGTCACCTTAAGAAGGTGTTTCTTTCTCTCAAGCAACTATTAAAAGACTATTCTTTCAGTTTAGCCATGTGAATTACAAGATGTGGGTACCTGCTACTTGCCCCTATTCAAATGTATGACATCATCAGATGGTGTACAGTCACAGCAATACAAACTTGAGCTTTCAGGAGCTTTGCTGACTTAAACACATAAATCCTGTCCAGGCTTATGACCTTTATGTAAAATTTTCTGAAAATCATGGATTCTTACAATGTTTTACTGATAAGTACCATACCCACCCCTTTGCCTACAGTGCTGCTTGTAATCCCACTTGGCCCTTTGCACCGATAACTGAGATACATACCTAATCTACATGCCAGGTAATGCTTTGAAATCTGAAAACAACAGGCATGGATTTCCAATAGTTCTTCCGATTTATCTGTTGCAGAAGCTATTTTCTCAACAGAAAAAGAATGAAAATGCCACTTGAAAGAGTGTGAGCATTAATTTGGATTTTCAGCAAAGAAATGTTGAACTTGCAAGGATTATGAATTAACTGCATGCTGAAATGAGCAGTGCATCTATTTTTAAGGGTCCCAATCTTTTAAACTGAGATTTTCCTTTTATAGTGACATAATAGGAAAATTGAAAGCGCATATTAACAAAAGTCATCTAAGGAAAGGCAAGAGTAAAATTAGTAATGGTGATCTAAATGCTTGAAGAGCTGTAACATTGAGATCTATTAGTATTTCTTGAAAGCTCATGGCAACAACTCCCTTGCAACTGTTTTTCATTATCTCCAGTTTATGATTACCTACATTATTCAGAGATGCCAGAATAGAATCTATGCTCAATTTACTTAACTGCCTCTTTTAGAGCTCTTGTAGGTGGTAGGAGTTATGACCTCCCCAAGTAGAAGGCACAGCCAGAGACTGCTCCAAAAGAAGTATAACCACATTCACAGAAAGCAAGAAACAAAACTAAAAGCTTATGGAGCTGAATGAGCTCCTTGAAGGGACACAAAGAACCACCTTCCCCCAAATCAAACCATGGAAAATAAGACTGAAAAAGAGAAATAGCCATATCCTCATGTAGTGTAAATCCCTGCAACTCTACTGCCTTCAGCAGAGTCTGCTGATTCTCACTAGTAGAGGAGAGGCACAGAGATACTAATTTTACTCTGTAGGGAACTAATGTATGCCAATATGATTAACAGAGATTAACTTCCTTGTTGCCATTGATCTTTTTTTCTTCTCCATAATTTTGATTACCTTCCTGTCATCCAGACAGTATCTGCAGTCAATTTTTAAATGCTTGTTTAAGAATGTGGAAATAACACTTAAATCTGATGTGCTAACTGCTGGAGTGATTGTTATGGACTGCTTTAGAAAAAAGCTAAATTAGGCACATGTAGGTGCTAAATAGGAAATGATAATGCTTTCCTGTATATTTCAAATAGGTAATTGCTTGATGACTCTTTAGCTAGGGCCCTTAGAAATGACATATTTCCTCTGATAAAGGATATTATGTCTATTCTAACATAGTTTTTGGTGTAACAGCACATTTCAAAGCATGCTTTGGCGACCTTACGGAGATACACCTTATTAGCTTTGAGAGAATGCTAATAAATCTCCAGCCTGGAGGGTACTCCCTGGAGATGCCTGGCTCCTTACCTTTGACATGGGGGATGAAGTGGTGTCGGAAGGGGGAGTTGGGGCGGGAGTCATGGTGCGTGGAGCTGAGACTGCTAGTGCGCAGGTATGACAACCGCTGCACACCAGTAGAGAGCAGCTCTGCGGCAGCAAGGAATCAGGGGGCAGAACAAAATGAAAACAAAGAAAAACAATAAGAGAAAGGCAGGGAAGGAGGCTTCAAAGGAAGAGAAAAAAAAAGCATTGAGCAATTAGGATTCTGAAAAGAAGGAAGGAGAAAAAAAAATAAAGGTTAAAGACGTACCGAAGGGTTCATAAATGTTAGACAAAGTTACAGGAGTTATTAGGAAAGAGGCTCAAATTTGAGCTGCATCACTAATTTAGCATCACATTTATTGGCTTCATGAGCTTCGGATCTATGCCTTGTTACCAAAAAGTAGCCTGCTACCAGCATGCAAACATCACAAACACTGACGCTCTATCAGTTAGAAAAGCAGCTGTTTTGAAAAGTGCCTGACCAACAAGTGTCAGTCAAGAGGCATGCAAGCTGCTCTCTATTGTTTTAAGGCATTCCAAAATTGCTGCCAACATCAGCTAGGGCACTGGAGGAGGAAAAGGCTGCAAACTTTTTCAGAACTCATAGCACTCCAAATTTTGAAGAACCTTATGCTGCCAACGTCAATGCAGCAGTTCACTTCTTTCTCAAGGGTTAGCTGGGAGCTCAAGAGAAGTTAGCTGGGGGCAGTGGGTTGATTCAGAGAGAAATTATTCTTGCAAATCACATGAGGATAAGAAGTGCCAGTAGGAGAAAAACGGTAAATATACATGTGCTGCTATTCAACATAAATAATTACTGTAGGAAAATTACAAGGTAGCAATAACAATTCCCCCAAAGCAGGGTAGCAAAGATCAAAATGATGCATTCAATAGAATAGTTTGTGTTGTATGAGGAACAGAAAGAGGTGAGCCAAAGATGAGATCATCTGAACAGAGGTAAGTTTGGACAAATATCTTCCCAGAAAACCCCTCAGGTTGTGAACTGCTGAAGACTTTATACTTGGATCCAAACTCTGGCTTGAGCCCATCCGCCCATTACACAGAGATACATAAATAGAGACTGCTTCTGGGGAAGGTCCTTGACTGAATGCAGACAGTAAAACTCAATCACAGTAAAGTCTGGAATAGGGCCTGGATTTGTTCATATCCCTGAAAACACTGATACAAATGGAAAAACCCTCTCAGAACTGCAAGAATCAAAACACAGAAGTTTGCAGCTTTTTCATGCTTTCAAGTCTCTTTCGGTTTCAGTTGTAACGTCATCCTAACACAGAGTCATGTTGTCAGCACCAAGTATCAGACACAATTTGCTTCTGTCCCACCTCCCTTGGGTCCTTTAAATAAGGCATTCACTGACAGACACAATTAGCTGCTTTCAGCCCACCCCCACTAGGAAATAGCTACAGCATTCAAGTTCCACAGTGGTGGCTCTATTATAAATCTTTAATCTTAAAAATGCAGATGTTGTAGATGGGCTTTTGGCATCCCAACCTCTCAGCTGTAATCACCAAGGAAGATGAAACCGCATGATTGTGTCACTTAACTTAAAAACAGATCACAAAGGTTTAATTCACTACTGTATACAATAAAATTAGTCTTGAGAAGTCTTCAATGAATAGCATTTAGAGATACATTTTTATGCATTTTGGGTGTGGATGAGCACTTCGCTATCATATCTTGATTTTATATAACCAGCAATTTCGAATGCACTGGGAGCCTGAATGATATGCACATTTTATACATTTTACATACAACTTGTCCAGGACTGCTAAACCAGTAAATGAAGTTTGTGGTTTTAAATGTTCCCAGGCAGTTGCCTATGGAATTAAGAAATCTACTTGTGAGGCTGCTTTAAAAAATGACTATCAATTTGGAGTATCTGGGGGTTTTGCTGATGAATCTGATATCCCACGGCTGCACCAAGCTTTAAATGAACTGGGTTTTTAGGAGGGAGGAATCCTACATTGCTGACTTCTATGCAGTCAAGCCATAACTTTCTTTTCCAGTATGTGATACACTTTTCCCAGATTCCAGAATGAAGTATGTGATTCAGTGCTGTGAATTACTGCTTTCAGAAACATATAGAGAGTGTTAAATAATGAATCAGAAACAAAACCAGAAGATCCACATTTGTAGGAAGCACTCATCAGCCCTGTGCAAAAGACTACATCAATAAAGAGCTAAAAACCAGGCAGAAAAGGAGATTTTACAATATTCAACAATATTTCAATCTTAAATATTCCCTGTTAAGAGGAACAAGTGTTTTGCTGCGCCACTCATTGCCATAATGAAGAAACAATAGTCTTACAAATACTTGTAATGCAGCTGCCCTTACCAGGTCTGTGGAAATGCTGAGGAGAACGTGACATGGTGGGTGTGTAGCTATGACGACTGTACACGGGAGAATTGATGGAGCCCTGACTAGTAGACCTGTGAATCATGCGATCCCGAACATCTTGATAACCCTGCAGAACAGAGAGCATTCACTAATAAATGGAAATGCACATGACACTGTTTTAGAAGCACTTAACTTTCACAGACGTGAAGACACCAGCAGAAGCTACACAGAAATAACAATATCCTTTCAGCTTTTAACCTCCCTCATTATGAGTGTTCTCCTATGAGCTGTTCCAAAGACTCCAATCCATTGTTATAGTCTGAGTCAGAATTCAGTCTTGGAAGGTTCCGTATCCACCTGTAATTTCTATGAAATTCCATGTAATTCTAGATTTGCCCACATTCCTATGAATCCATGAGGGAAGCTACGTTCAGAGTTATGTCTGTCCTGCAGCATACTGCACAAGATACATGAGCTGGCCTTCAGCTAGCTGACTTGGAGACCAGCAAGAATTCAGTCACTGCAGCACAGAGCTCTCTGTGGCTTTATTTACCATGTGTCTCAAATAGCTACATCAAAAGGTATTTAATACCCAAATTAGAACCCCCTTGTATCTGAAAACATGACACCTTCTTGTATAGAAAAATTCAATTTACTTGGTTTCCTGGGGAAAAAGCCAATAAAAGGAAACAAAACCCCAAACAAAACAAACCTACCCTCTCCAGCCCACCAAAACCCCATGAAGCAAACCAAACCAAGACAAAAGGGGCAGAACTGATGTCAGTGCATGAAGAGTTACAAGAGATTTCACAGTCACTTTTTTAACACATAGCAATCACTATAACCTCTATGTTGCAAATAAGCAACACTCCCCACCTTCAAAATGATAATGATTCTGCAGTGGCATCTATTGTATCCTGACAATCAACTTTCCAAATATTTCATGGAAACATTTGGATGTTCAAAACGTTTTGTGATGTTCAAATTCAGTCCTATGGTAAAGCAGAACCAAACCAAACCATAGTTATGCCTTCTTCAAGACAAAGCTGCAAATGTTTTAGTAGCAAACATGGCTTATTATATAGATGCTTAAAGCAGCATTTTCTGAAATCCAAGTCCACCTGTGCCACAAGGATGAATGCATAAGAAGTGACCTCTGCTGGACAGATGACTCTGCAACAAATGGGTAAGAGCAAAAGCTACATTTTATACAAAATCTGTCAATAAGAATGTAATGTTTTCTTTTTAGAACTCATTTTTTGTTACATTTCAATCTTCAGGAACAGATGGATCAGACCAATACCAAAATCAACACCTGCATTTGCTGAAGTGAGTAATTCTAATCACAGCAAGATACTGCCCCCAAAGGTTCCACCAAACTTACTTCTGCAGAAGGGGTAGGTGATAATGTCCTTGGAGACTGCAAAGACATAAAAATAAGGTTACTGAATCATCACTGCATGTGCTGGGCCAGAAAATGGTAATCTAAATATTGCTGCAAATATTATATATGGCAATGTAAAGTAATACAGAAATTACTGAGGCCATTGAAGTGCTGGAACTTGCTTTTTCCACATTGCTCAGGAAGTGGTCCATAAATCATTGAAGCAATTAAAGTTTCTCAGAGAATCTTTATAAGCATGATTAATTCAGTCAAATATCATGATGCATCATCTCAGACATCTAATCATTGTGGTAATTAAAACACAGACATAAAGATCAAAATCAGAAAGGGTTATTAATGTAATAACCATGCCTGTTATGAAGAAATCTTTAAAGTGGAAATCAAAAGTAAATAACCTTAATTCAGAGTTTTGCATGGAAAATCAGGAATACAGAGTAACTTCCAGGATGAAGCATGTTCTTCCTCCAGCACACACACTCTGGCTAAAAGGTGCTTTTCCCCAAGGCTTTACATTTCATACCCATGCAGAGGAGCACGTAGCTGTCATCAACATTTCTTTGATATGATCTCCTTTAAATCTGAGTTCTACCATGGTTACACGAGGAGAACAGACAGAGATTAGAATGAAAGAACTGTGCAAAGGCCAGTGGGCAGAAACATGCACAATATTATGAAAAGTTTCTATTACAGAGACAGGGAAACTGAGGCAAGAAATACCTTTAGAAATGAAACATAGGATTATGTTGATGGTACAAACAAGAATAAAGGCAATGTTATTTGCCCTTTAATCACAAGACGAGTTGAAGCTGGAAGATCAGGATTTAATTATTTTCTTCACGCACTAAACTTCGATATTATTTAATTGCCATAATAAACTGGGCAAGAGATTATGTTTTTAATGAGACCACAATTATTACAGAACGATTAAGATAATGTCTTCGAAGGAAACTGCTGATTCTGGTCTAACTGCTACAATAATATACAACAGCAGCTATACTTTTTTTGCACTGAGACACCATTAACTCTCATGGAGCTGGTGACACTGTGAATGGAAAGGTTCCAAAGGAGTGGCATTTTTTTTATTTGGGTACAGAACATTTCCTTTTTCAGGAAGTTTCATAAAGCTTTTGGCAGACTGCCCTTGTTACTCTCCATCAAAGCCTGAATCATAGCATCATAGAATGCTTTGGGTTGGAAAGGACCTTAAGATCATCCAGTTCCAACCCCCTGCCATGGGCAGAGACACCTCACCCTAAGACTATGACACCCTAGGCTCTGTCCAGCCTGGCCTTGAACACTGCCAGGGATGGAGCATTTACCACTTCTTTTCGCAACCCATTCCAGTGCCTCACCATCCTCACAGTAAAGAACTTCTTCCTTATATCTATAACTGCACGAGTTAGATCTATAATGAAATAGTACAGAACAGCACAACTCTGCTTCACTGAAACACATTGTAGCACCATTCTCCACAAAACCTGTCAGCTAATCTAAAACTTTCAATATGAATGAAGAAAGCACATGTTGTGATGTGCATTCCCACATTTATCTGGTAGTAATTTATGTGTTACTGTAAATAATCAAGTTTCCATAATCTGCTGTGGTTACCCAGATGCTAAGGTAATGAGTACTGTAAAAGGTAGTCACAGGAATCTAACAGTGGGAAGGCAGCCCAGAAAGTAACGTGCTGAATCCACAACTGACCTTTCATGTATTTTTACTCCATCACTAATCTGACATCATCTCATTGCTTTTTGGGAAATGGAACCATGCTCTGGAGCCAGTTTGCTGTTTTATCATGCACAGGTGAACCGCCATATCTCAGACTCTGAGTCTGCCATGGAATGCTTGGTTCTTCAGGGTTTATGGGGTCTTTTAAAACCTGCTCCATCACAGAAGTCTACATTAGTCAGTTTGAAATACACTGTGCAGTCAACTGAGAAGAAATAGCTCAGCTCCAGAATTGTAAGCCAGAGGAAATACAGAGGGAGGACTCCAAATGAAAAGAAAGAGAGAAAGAAGGGAAAAGGAGAGAAGAGAAGGGGAAAGGAGAAGGGGAGAGGAAAAGAGAAAGGGAGAAAAGAGAAAGGGAAAGGAAAAGAGAAAGGGAGAGGAAAAGCAGTCTGGGTAGAGAACCTTTCCTTACCAAATCTCAGTAAAACTTTTACACACTGCAAGAGGCTCAATGCTCTACCACTTTGAGCTCTAAGGGGCTGGCTCTATAGCTGAAGTCACACAGGTTGTTCTGTATTCTGGGGAGTTTCTGCAAACTTTGACAGGTGTCATTTTATATCACAAACTCCAATGTTTTGCACCAACCTCACTGTAACTGTCTTTTTATTGCACTACCAGGTAGGATGCTTGCTCCATTTGGAAGCATCTGTCACATTAGAAAGAATCCTTTTCTCATTTACAGACATTCAGTGTTTTCACCACACGGAATACTGGAAACAAAGGACATGCAGGTAAAATGCTGCTTCTCTCAGGATTTCTGCAACAGAAGTCAGAGCTGAAAAGAGACTATTTCAGTGCTAGTGAGGCTGCTGGTAGCAGGGCAGAAGAACCTGAGCAACTGACAGAGTCTGAAAATGTTATCGCTACACTAATGGTCAGCCTCAGGAGCAGAAAATTTACTTACAGATCTCATTTATATCTCTGCATATCTTTTCTACCCGAAGCTAACCCACCTCTCCATGAGCTCCCTTTCTCTTCCTTGCTAACTGCTGGCAGGTCTGTTACAAAATGCCTGGTCTCACTAGATGGTGCTATGAGAAAACGTTTTTCATTACAGACTTCCAGAAAAACAAGATAGGGATTAAATTGAGCAAGAGAGATTAGGAGTGAGAAACCCTTCAGAGCATTTACCTTCCATTGCAGTGAAGAAAGTCTCATGCTGTGTTTTCTCACTTTCTATGTCTAAGACATGTAATTTTCTTGTAGCCCATTCCCTGTAATTAAGGTTCGTCTCCATTAATTTTGGTGACACATCTCCCTTGTACACCCAGATATCTTCCTTAGCCAAGTTTGGCAATTTTTTCTGTTTTTAAATCATGATGAAGGGCATTTCTAGTGTACAAGCTTAATGTCAAGGTCCCCTTTTATTCAACACCACCAACTACACACATGTTACAAAGAGACTGCAGGTTAAATCACTCAGTCTTGAAATCCCTGCCATGACTAAACACGTCACTTTGCTTTTTAAAGATGATGGTGACTGATGTATGATGTTCCAAGATTGTTGTTACTCTATTATCACAAGACAAACACAAAGTAAGAGATCAGTCCACCCTACTGGGCTTGTGTTCTCATTAAGGGAAGGGAGGAGAAACAGGCACAAAGAGGTGAGGTAACTTGCCCAAGGTGACAGAAGTCAGCAGTAGCGTTAGGTGGAAAACCCACATCTTCTGAAAAGGAGAGCACCCTTCTGTTTCCACAACAGATTTCTGTACTCACTAGGAACTAACCAGATTTAATGCAGGTGGCAATACTGGATAAGAAAACTCCAAAGGCTTTTGCTTATCCCCAGAACAGGCATAACAGCAGAGAGCTTCCACCATGCTTCTCCATCAGCTTCCACATACTGCTTTGTCAGTGAGGAGTGTGGAGCTTCCTCTTAAGGATTAGCAAATAGCTCACCTTCTCTGGGAGAGATTAGTTCTTCCTCTGTGACTAACAAGAGACTTGTGTGTGTAGAGGGTTTTGTGGAATGGGCCAAGCCTATTGGAACTGGTCACAGGTCACCAAAGCATCTCTGAGTGGTTTTGATGCAGATGCCAGGCAGATTCACCAACAACACAAAGCTGAGGGGTGAAATGCTGTAATATTCCTGACTTGTTAATCTCTTATTTTATTCCTGAGCTGAGCCATCTCCTGAATTTCCAACTCATGTTAAACTTTAAAAGCCTAAGCCTATAAAACATTAAAGGACAAAGAGAACCTGAGGCAGCTGTGATGTGAAGGTGGGCAGAACACTCTGCTAAGAAAGCAGATTATCAGTCACTGATCTGGGCAAATTTAGACCACTGGTGCCTCAATGATTTACTGTACTTCCTTTTTCCTCAGCTCATCTTCAGCTGCAGTTACAGTCAGTAAAAATGCTGAGATTGCAAGGAAGTAAATCTACTTCTATGTCCATTTAGATTTAAATTCAAGCATTGTGATTTACAGTCAGGTGGTATTACATGACAAAACCTGCTTCACAATCTGCAATGGAACCACGTAAATAAGTCACTGCAGCTACAAAGTTCACCTGAGAAAACTGGGGGACCCTACAACCTGAAAGACATATTTAAATACAGATTTAGGTATGTTTTTTTTACCACTGCAGGATACAAGAATCCTTCCTAAATGTCAGCACTTTAAAATGTGAGGCAACTATTTCCGTAACTAACCTGGCTTTCCCAGTTGGAGAAGCACTTCATCCTGACCTAGTTCAGATTTTATCCAGTCTGGCAAAGTGCTCTGGAAACACATTTCCCTTCAATATGTGAGAAAGCATCCTGCTGCTCTTAATCCTTTTACTGCCACAGAACATCATGGTATTCCTCATAATCTGCTGCGAATATTGGTGCTCCGCAGCATGACACCAGGTTGGCTTTTGCTTCGTGCACTGGATTTTGATGTACCCAAAGACTCAGCTACCCATGTGAGCTACACACACACAGCCAGTCTGCAAGCCTCCTCCCTGCCATTCCTCTGCCAGTGGTTGGTGTTAAGGTAGGTGTTTCATTGTATGCTTAATTGTGCGGTTTTGCACATGAGGCATCATCATGATGGTTCCCATTAAACCCAGATCAAACAGACAAAAAGCACTTGAACAGCAGCAGCAACAGTATCTAGGAGTGTCAATTAGAAACTGTTTCAAAAGAGGATAGAAGCAAAGCAGGCTTTGAATAAAGCATACAGCAGAATGAGTTGCGTGTTGGTTCATTACCTCTCCAAGACTCTGTCTCTCCTGTCTGTCCTCGTAGGCGGAAGAGTAGAATGGCTCATATGTAATTAGGTCTGGACGTTCAATGTCATAAATGGCCTTGACTTTGGGAATGGCTGCTAAATCCTTGTAATCAAGGATTTCATTGTCTACTTTTGCCTGAAGGTCAAAGACAGAAGACAAATTAACTTACACAAATGCACTGGTAATTTCTGTTCTACACAATTTATGATTTCTGTGTATTTGTTGTCACACTGTTGCTATGGAAAATCCTTTTTGGCACTCTAGATGTGAAGGGATTGCTTCTTGTTCTTCCCCAGCAGGCCTCCTCTGCAAAAGCACACAGTGATTTCTCAGTTTAGGAAAGAGCATGGCTTATAAAAATGTAAGACAAAAGTTTCTTATCCCCAGTAGCAAGCTGAAAACTTCAGCTCTGAAAATGATTCATTTTGTGGCCTCAGGCAAGTATTTTCACCTTTCTGCTCTTGTTTTTCCATATGTAAAATGTGTGATAACATCAACTCAGTTTACAGATTACAGACATTATGAAAGGATTCCATGCACAAGACCACAGACAGAAATTCAACTTAGAACTGTGAATACAAAAGGAAATACAATGTATTACAAGGAAATCAAACTGGGTATCCAATCTCCCAAGTCAAATTATTATATTGTACTCATCACTCAACCTATACCCAAGCTTCTGACTAAGGTATATGTTGCTTCCTAACTGCATACCACATAGTACAAACATTGACTATTTTTGCCACCGCAACTGCAAGCAGCTCTTGAATAGTTAAAACATGGAAGTACAAAATCAGTTCCAAAGACAGCTGCACTCATTAGAAGGCGCTAGAAAGAGGCTTTACAAATAGTATAGATAACTAAAATCTTCCTGACTTCAAAGCAGACTTAAAAAAAAAAAACAACATTATACATTTTTACCAATCTACAAACATATATTTGATGATTAAAACTGAAAGAGAATATTTAAGTTGGGTTTCAAGTCTTCTGCTAAATACATTATTTATTCATAGGAGGCTACACAAGGAAATGAGTCTGCTCTGTTTCCACTCACATTCAATTCCCTTCTTCCTGAGTACTACTAGCACCTAGTGTTTTCAGATTGAAGATCATCTGCTTCCCCAAGCAATCCTAACAACCACTGGTTCTGGCTGTTCTTAAGCAATGCCATAAATTACAAACAATACAAACCATTTTTTGATTGAGAAGTAAGTTTTGAAATAGGAAAGTCACTTTCTAAAAATCGCTTCAAATCTGTTCAGGTTTTACTCACCAGATACAACAAAATACCTTAAACCGATCTAATCCTTAATCACTTCTGCCTTGGGTTTTGTGCAGGTTATCTGAGAGCATGTTTTATATAAGGACAAAAGTTATGTGGACTTCCAAGGAAGAGGACTCTTAGATGTGAGGTTTTGGAAGTGTGGGTTATATGCACAGAAATACAGCAAGTTTAAGATGGGGCTGAGTTGTCCTGCCTAAGTCCATTTGAGTGGATATTCTTCTTCCTTAGAACAGGATTACTATGGCCTGTGAACTTCTCTGCCAAGAAAAAAGTGTACTGACATTCACTACACTGAAAGGCTGGGAAAATGAAAATTTTGGGCTAACCTTCTGCTAATGTATTTCCATTTTAAATACCTAAGGTCTTGTGGACTCAAAAGGTACCAATAATGAAACCAAGAAGCTAAAGAAAGCCTCTAAAATAATGAAAGAGGAGGATTGATTACCTCAAGAATCATATTAAACCCTGCATCCCAGGTAACCACAAACAAAATAGCCTATCAATGGCTTTGTACTTTCAGCGCCATTAGTTTAGTAAAAGGATATTTAATATAATTCTTTTTCTTGAATAAAAACCCCTTTTCCTTCCACAGCCAAAACATCTGACTTCTGAAAAGGAAGGTGTTGTATCAGCCAGGCTTCCTTTATTGTAGTGACCCTCCTCCCCACATCCTGCAGCTGCAGACAGCAGCTCTCTCAAGATGTGCATGTTGAGGAACACAGATCTCCTTACATGGCCCCTAAAAAGGCAAATGACCTGTCTGCCTTCTGTCCTTCTTCACGTCACCAAGTGACTTCAAGAGATTTATTGCATATTTCTATTTAACCACTAGAAAAAAGACATTAGCATCAGTATAAAAGTGACTTATGGCAGCACAGAGTATTTCATATGCAAATAAAGGATCAGCAGCTTATTCATCAGAAGGAATACTTACATAGATAGTGTGGCCTGGAGAGCCAGGTATACTGGAACCTGGTCTGGAATAAATGCTTTCTGATGATGTTCTTGTCGGCTGAAAAACAAAAAGCAACTTTTCAGAGCAACCTGAAGCCATTAACATTGGGAATTTTGGTTTTATATGAAGAAATCTGCATACATCTTGAAAGTAACTGAATTTAGGAAAAAAACGTCAAGACAAATGCAAGCAAATTTCACAATCTTGTGAGGCAAGTGGGCTTTTTATATTGGTAGGGAAAGGAGTGCTGTGAGAGGGGAAAGAGGCTTTCTAAATCATCTAATGTAAAAGACTGACAGCAATAATGAACAAAATCAAACAGCACCTGCCAGAGACACTGCAAGGAGCCATACAAAGTATGATCCAGGATAATCCTGCTAGCCATTTAACCAAAATGTTAGTTCACAGCTAGAGATATCAGCAGTGCAGCAGGCAAACTGTTGAAAGGAGCACAGCACACACGCTATCACTTTCCAGATGTTCCATCACTGGATTTCCATTATGAATACAGAACTAAATTCAGTCCTAAGGAGAAGGACCAGAAATCCTGGGCTTGGAGCTGTTCCCTAAATCTGCAGCACAATCTAGATGCAGCATGAAAGCTAAGCTGTTGATTGAAATGTCATGATTGCTTACGTTTAACGACAATGTCCTGCAAGCTGAAATTCATGAGAACAGTCACACCCTTACAGAGTGGAAGTTGTTACACATTAGTAGATTTTTCAGACACATCATCAGGACTAAAATTCCCTGAGGAATTTTTTGGGAGAAAAGACAAAATAACTCAGCACTGAGATGTAGGGATCCTGAAAACTTGATGAATCTGAAAAACATCTAGTCAATTAAAAGTCACCCAGGCTGTTGTGGCAATTGCTCCTGAACTTGGCACACAACAACAGTCAACGATACCAAACCTGTAACCAAGAAAGCATGAACAATTTTTGATCCCTAGTTGACTTCAAAAGAACCAAATGCCATCGCAAAGCAATGCATCAGCAGATGACTGATGACACTGGTGAAGTGGGATACTTCAAAGTCACTGAAAATTAAATCTTGGTAAAGAGTCCTTACCTCAGCTTGCGACATTGAACTAAGGGACCTTCAGGCACGCAATGAAGAGAACAAGGCTTGCCTGCCTCACTGGCTTTGCCTAGGAAATATCTGGAGTGAACGCAACAAGGCTACTGGACCTTTCTTACCTCTCAGCATACATTCCTTGAAAGGATCACTCAGACCCCAGAGACTTTCTATCTTTTATTTCATAGCCAGGAATGCTATTGAAACCATCCATACAAAAAAAAACCTGCTGAAAACTGGTTGAGGATCATACAGGCGGCTTTCTCTCATTTCACTTGTGGAAATGAAATCACCCCAGTGAGGAAGGGTCAGAGGAATAAAAGGCTTTGAACATGTTCCACCAGAAAACGTGAAGATTCAGATCAAACAGAGCAGATGTGGCCGTGGACTGACATAGCCACAGATCCTCTCCAGAGAATGTCTGAGAACACTTTTCTCAGCTGGACCTTTATGTGTTTCTTTGCTTTTCTCTCTGTAGTTGCATATTCCTACATTCCAAAAGGGAACAGAAACTTCTCAGCTGCCCTTAAGCTCCTCCCATGATGCAATCAAAGCAAAAAACCCAATAACAACCACTTGTTTCATGGAAATGTTACAAGGATTAAGCTGGAAAATCTGGCTGTTGTTGAGAAACACTTTATTCCCCCTTCCACTCTGCCATTTCACCACTGTCTAAATGGAGACACACATAACATGTTGCTGCAGTTGCTATGGATAATGGTTGTTTACATTACAACATAGAGAACAGTATTGAGGATTTGAGGTACTGTTAGGGGTGTCTCTTGTTACCTTTGGCTTTTGCCAGACATACTTTAAGAGATTTTTCTGCTCAGTTCTCCCTGTTGCAGGAAAACAAGTGTTAGAGGCAGTAACAGCTTCTTCCCACCTGGCAGGGCCTCTTGGCTGCTCTTCATTCTGCATCTTTTATAACCACTTCAGCAAACAAGAAATCCTCAGCTCTCCATCCCTCTCCTCAGCCTCAGCTCTCAGTGTCACTGCTAAAAGCCTTTTCAGCAAAGGAAAACTCACTCGTATTTCTCACTTCAGTGAATTATAAATGAAGTTAGACACCTTCAGAAGATAGTTCCAGCCACACCCCGCTAACAACCTTAAGTGCTCCTGACCCTGGAGCACAGGAGTTGCAGATGGACTATCAAGTTGTAGCACCTTGCTCTTCATTTGTGCACTGTGCTTCTGCTCCACTGCCATCCCATAACACAGCCATGAGCCAGATAAGACATCCTCTAAATCCAGTTTTCTATTTTCTGTAATTCTTCCTGCATACATCAATTTTACCTTCCATCTACTGCAAAGCTCCACACTGCCTGGGCAGGACACCATCATACCAGCCCTTAAGCCCTCACCATTCCTCTCCTGAGGAGCTTACACCAAGCAGATCTAAAACTGTGTCTCCTCTTCATTCCCAGTCCTGTACCTTGCTTAAGTTTATGAGATACCCCTGAGAACAGCGCATGAAAAAGAAGACTTCTACATCTACTCTCCCCCTTCCTGCCTCACTTTGCCCTGTTTCTTGTTTTGAATTACACAGGCTGTTTCCATTGCAGATGGCTCTTTCCTATTCTGCTGCTTCCCATATGGTCTGGAATCCTTCACAGCTTTGCACTTTCCCCTAAAGACAATTGCATTGCACTTAAAAACATTTGTGCTGCTTGCCTTAACAAACATACGCTAAAGATTCCTTGATATAAGCTGCTCCTCTGGCACACTTTTAGCTGCTATGGTTGTCTCTTCTCCTAAGGGACCTAGAATAGCACCTGACTATCTGTGACAGGGTATGGCTTTTATTAGATTATACGTTACACCTCCATTAGCAGTGAAGAATCCTGACCCTGTGTATCACCACTGTGACTTCGTACCTTAAACAGGTGGAAGGAGACACACTGGAGGTCAAGTTCTTCATTGAGGTAATTGCAATGGGGTGTAAATTCCACCTTAGGGGAGAGCTGATCAGAGCACTTGTAAAACAGGAATAACAGCTATCCTTGATATAACCCTTAACTTTCAGTGGAGATGTCATATGAGCATTTCTTGCACACATTATTGGAAGAAAAAAGGTAAAGAAATGAGAGGAAACACCCTTTAATGTGTCTTAATTTAGAGTTATTTCCTTCCACCACAGCAGTTCTGTGACACTTGTTCTACACTCCCAGCAACAAAACAAGTTAAGCTGCCTTACTTCTACAAACAGATCTGCAACACTCTTTATGTGACTGGTCTTGTTCTTGAAGGATTAAATTAGAGCTTTTCATAATGCCAGCTTTGTGCACGGAAAGTTAAAGCTAATTTCTATGAAGAACTAATCTTTCTTCCTTTTCTTGTGGTAGATGACATTTTTCCACATTTTCTGACAGTGGAAGAGCCGTTGTTTTTTTCTTTCCTCTTCCACCCAAATGGCTTTAACAGTAGTAAATACATAAATATGGGATGCCTGTACCAGATGAATGGAGTCTATGTAGTATATGAAAACAATCAATAGAAATTCAGTCAATAGAAATTCATGCACATCATTAAAGAAGCCAAAGAGCTAGATCCCAAAGCATCTAAAGGATCTGCAAGACTTCTCAGTATCTCCCACTTTATCCTAGAGCTCTTATTTTTGTTTTTGTTCTTCATTCCACGCATTTATCTTGAATGCAGAAGTTCCTTACCAACTTCATTTGCAGACTGGCAGAGGTAACACCTTCACGCTCATCCTGTTAGCTTCACTGTGAATTTCAGTGCTCAGTTATCATATCACCCATGCATATGCCCCATATGGATTAATGTGTTCTTTTAATATTAGGTTGCAAAGCTGAAGGTGTTCATCCTCCTTTACCTCAGTCTGTCACGTTATCATGCATGGCACACCATCTATATAAATAACTTCTTGCAAGAAGTTGCTCACGCAAGAGCCAGTCACATCACTCGGGTGCGGCTACAATGTGATGGCTCTGGTGTTCTCAAGTCCAGATGTTCAGAATCATGCTCTATAAGAACTTGCAAGTGCAGGCAACCAGATCAATACCGATCCCTAGAACATCTGGCCAAACGGATGCACTACTGTTCAACAAAGGCATTGTCAGCATAATTTACAGTACCTGCCTTAGTTTTTTGATAGAATTCATTATGCAAGGCGGTGGTAATAGCTGCAGAAGAATGAATATGTTTTCACTTGATAACATTTAACACTATAGCTTAAGCAAATTCTCTATATCTCCAAAGCTACTTTAAGTGAAGCATGTTTATAACTGAACTAATTAATAGAAGATTAGGATGCAATTCTACTAGGCAGACACAACTTTGCAATAGCAGGGTGTTTGGCTTTCTCAGTACACCACTTGCTACTCTGACCACCTGCTTCATCCACTGCAAGATTTTACAGTTATTCAGGACTTGGAACCACAATTCATTAAACACAAACTTCCTATGGATTTCAATAATGTTCAGTGGCCATGTATATAACAAATAAAGCACCTCAGTGTTACAGCATTAACTGGGCCTGTCTGTTAATTTAACTGTACCCTTCTCCTTAGAGGTGCTTCCTTCAAATGAATGAATTCATTATTTCTCCGTCTAACAAAAAATTACACTATGTATGCATCAAGGCAAAACTAGTGAACAGGTTTAGTTCAAACTCACACAGACACACGTATTAATATGTTACAACCAATTTTTCTTTCCTTTCTAGACACAAAGGCCAGAGAGGAGAATGGATTTTCAACACACAATCATTTAAGGCACATTGCTAGCAAACTTTAACAAGACTACTCATGCAAAGCTTTTATCAAGAGTAAGTTAAGTGGAAAGCAGAAGTAAATAAAGTGGGAAGTCCAGAACATACTGAATTCAACAGCAGACTTCTCAGAGAAGTCACAGGCTTTCACTCAGTAATTTTCAACCTTCAGTTTTCACATAGATTCAAGCCTTTGGCCTACCTTTGTACCAATAGCGATAGTATCTTTGTGTCTACTCTGCAGGAGAACACTTGAAGCCAAAAGCTGCCTTGAATTACACTTCACATAATCAGCATGTAAATCTAACCAGAATTTAATACTGGCCAAATTTACACAGGAGGATATTCATCTGACCCTAAGCTATTTGTATCCTACACAGTCTACAGAACAAGAAAGAGAGCATACCTTTATTTTGGCATGGTCTGCTCCTCTTTTGCCTTGCATATTTTTTCTATTACACTGGCTAGAATCTGCATTTTTTTAATCCTAAGGCTCCTGGATTTCACCACTGGAAACTCAGACTCTTACATGCTAAGCTGAATGCAAGAAGCACTACACCGACCCAAGAGATGAGTGAAACTGTCCCACAGTTTGCTCTTACCAGACTCCAACATTTGATTCCATAAAGCCTAGGACTGCAGAGACATTCCTCTCCTTAGTAGCCCTCACAACACGTCTTTACAGCTGTATTTTAAACATAGTTACGTAGCTAACAGAGAGACCATTGTTCAAGAAGGGTTAATGCATTTCAACATCCTAACTTAAGTGAATAAAGTACAGCGCAGAACAAAGAGTACAGGACTTGCATTAACACCCACTAAATCACAGCATTGGATTCAACCACACAACACTATCCTGCAGACTGCATGTAACACAAACATCCTGCCCTGGCTGATGAGATGACTGTCTCTTTTGCAATTAGATACATGAAGGCAGCACAAGCAGACACAATGGAAATCCAGTGGCATGGACTCTGTCAGCCTGTCTGCTTACTGCTAGCCTCTACTAAGACCATACCAGCACATTCTTACTTTATCAGGTGAAAGCTACCTCAGGTGTGCATGCATGCACTACAGCCACATGTCCCCCACAGCAGACACAATAAATAAGAAGAAATGAAAGTGGGTGGTATTTGTAGGTGAAAAGCAAACTCAAGGATGTCTGAAAGTGGAAAAGTAGTCCAGGGACAGGGAGGACCTCCCAGCTCAGAGGTGGATGTACCCCACATTAGAGAGAGGCAAATGCTCTTGGGCAGCACACAGAGCATGTCCAAGCCTGGAATTTTGTAAGTATTTCCTTAACTATTCAAGTGTAGCTGTTCAATACTTATAAAAAAGAAACTGATTTAACTGATGCATTTTCTTCTTTTCTAAAAAGCATGAACCATTGTTCATGAAAAACTATTTCTTTTTAACCATTGTTTTAAAGTCAAATGCTTTTCACCATTTTCATTTGCTTCATATTTGCACTGTAGTTACTTGTTTTAGAAGAACTTTCTGTAACACTGTTACAGCCCCCAAAGAGCTCATTTGAGTCTAAAAAAAAATTAGAAATTGAAGCATTTCATTGAACCAAATAAAAAGTGAGAATTAACATACAACACTGCACCACATGATGCAAAACACAGCGTCAGTGCCCATGGCGGCAAAGTGATAACAGAAAGCTGTGTGGCAGAAGTAGGAGCAAGCACAGCGAATGACAGCAATGAAGAATCTTCCCAGTAAAGAAGACTGTTATCAATACTATGAAAACACAACAGCCAACCTCTGCAGAGCGTGGCCTGCGCAGAACCAGACTCTTTGGATAAAAGAACTCAGATGAGGAATGCTGTCATGAAACACAAAAGGGAAAAAAATGAGTGAAAAGGAAAGCAGTTTCCCCAGTTCAGTGGTTAAGCTCTTTTTTTTCAATCAAGTTACTAATATCTACTTGCTAGATAATAACCTGCGTGTTGTAATACCTAATGTTACTGATCACTGCAGAATCACAGCAGCCAGACAGTTATAAAACAGCTCCTAAGCATGATAGATATGTTTGTAACATACATATGTTTGCTGTATTTTCTGCTTGTTTTGGCTTTGTAATCTTCCCCAAATCTCCAGTGGGGGGAAGACCTAAAGCAACCATTGTTTCATATCTTGACCACGTAGAATGCTGATTAGTTTCTATCACAACTCAGTTACTGAGGGAAAACAGAAATTGCTGACAACTTCTGAAGTTACCTCAGTGATAAAAGAGCTTTTTGTTCTGTTTTGGTCTATAGGGAAAGGAAACGCAGCAGAGCAAACAGGCCACATCCCTGGCTCTTTGCAGAACCACCAGAAAACCTAGGCCTGACCCTGAAAGTGGCTACATCATGTATTGATAAACTCACAAACCAGATTCCAGTTCTCACATCAGGTGTAAATGTACGTCACAAGAAACTGAAAGTCAAAGTACAGTTCATAATTCAGAGGTGACATGTTCACATAGCACATAGTTACCCCAGCTTCATTTCTGTACCCACCTCTTTGCTACTGCCTTCATCTTGAATGGCAGTAAGAAATGTGTCAGTCATCAAAATGAACTTAAATCGATTTTAAAATGAGGTGTTTGGCTTTGCACCAGGGCAGACAGAGACCATGATGTGCAGTTGAAGCTAAAAAATTCTCGAGCTCTTCAGATAGTTTTATTATAGTGCATTCGTCAATGCTTTAAAAGGCATAATAAACCTCTGCATAGAAGCTCTCACCCAGGAACAAGGTGACCTTGGCTAGCTGTGCAATAACATGTCTCATATGTTCCCTTAATATGCATTCTTTGCTTCACTTCATTCTTATGCAAGAACCCAGGCAGAGTCTTGCAGGTGGATGAATTCATTTACATCATTCACTTCTATTCAGATTAGCTGAGGGGGAAGAAGACTGACATGCTTGGATGTGTGATGGAAAAAAGGAAAATATTTGAACAGGACTTTGGCCATTTCCACGGGGGATTGGAACAAGCCAACTGACTCATAAGATCAGCTGGAGAAGGTTCAGAAGAGCCACAATGTAGTCAGGATTGCTTTGGTAAGACTCTTGGGTCTAAGTGAAAAGGAGGTATTGTACCCTAACCATTCACCACAGAGGACTAGCATTCTGATACTTCAGTAGGGCCAAAACACTGTCTTACATTCAAATTGTTAAAGGAGGAAGAAAATCTAGGCTGGCATAATTTTCCACTTTCTTATGGAAAGTCAGGATAGAACCACGTGCAAATGCTGGATGGCACCTACAGCAACATTTGGCCATGTTAGATCACATGCCCATCTAGGTCAAATTATACCTGTGCATTATCAGGACAGCCCCCACTAACAAGAACTCTGCTCAACAAGAATTTATCTGCATGTTGTCATGATCATAACGAATTCTCTGCAGGAGATGTTTTACAGACCAGTGCACCTGGGTAAATGCTGAAGGACGTGGCTTCCTGTCAATGAATCACACATAGAACACAACCGACAGGATATCCTAAGGTACATGACAGTACCTCTTAGCTTCCTTGTCTGAAAGACATTTTATTCATATGCAATCTCTACCCTACGGGAAAATTAGCAAAGTTCAAAGTACCAATCGAGACATCAAAACGAGTAAATTGATTTAGAGAGTATGGGCTTAGAACTGCCTGGTGCATGTAAAAGCCAGGCTCCAGCATTTATCAGTGCAGCACCGTTGCTATCAAGCATTTGATACAGAAAGTTTGTCTGGATATGCTAAGGTGACTCCATGGGTAACTGCAGATCTTCTTGGCATTCAAATTAGGATCACTTTAGGGTGAGGTTTACTTGCATGAAAAAGCAAGAAGAGTCCATACTGTCTAAATGCTGTAAATAACCGCGCAGAACAGGGGATGAACTATAGAGCAATTATAGAGATGTGCAAAAATACTAAACATATCATAGATAGATAGAAAATGAAATGTCTTAGAGATTTTGCCATGTCTGTATGTCACTAAAGGTCACTATCTTTAAGGCAGTGTGCTGAGACACGTATGTGGAGTTGCTGAGGCTAACAATCAGAGCAACACCTCTGAAGTGCCTCCACTATTTAGTTTGCCAGTGGTGACAGCTATGTGAAAAAAGTAAAACCCACAGAAAAAGTCCCTCTTTTAAAAACAACATTCAGTTATTGAGTGTGCAGTGTGTCTTTGCTATGAATTCAGCTTACCCGTAGCTTCTCTTCAGTCTTAGTGGATTGCTTACAGTCGGGATGCCAGACAGTGGAACCTGAGGGAAGGAAAACACCCATCTTTATTCAGGACAGAGCAGATAGCATACAGCCATGATGAATCAGCTATGGAAGAGAATCCCTTCATTGCATCAGCTGGTGAATCTGCATGAACTACGCAGTCATTCAAATTGAATTCTAGCTCATGAGAAATACTAGTGAAACAAAATATATTCAAATCCTCAGCCCATCCACAGCAGCCTCTTCCTGAGGCTGTCAAAGCACTGTGCACACATTCTTAACTAAAACTCAAACAGCCTCAAGCAGCAAGCACCAGCTAGAGGAACTGAAAGACACAGGGATCTTCTGTGCAGGATGGAGGGTAAGAGCAAAAGAACTGGGCCACGGCTACCTGATCTGTTCTCCCCTTACATACTGGACCATACGCGGAGAAGAAGCTCTGTTTATTGGTCCATTAATAGTGGGAAAGTCCTATGACTTCCTTGAGCAACAGGTCTCATATTCAGTTACTGTAAATTATTACTCAGATCACCTTTTCCCTGCAATTATGCAAAATGCAACAGGAAAGGCAAAATCAGAAAATTCACCGTGCAGGAGAGTCAGGGCTGTATCTCACACACTGCACTAAGTTAGAGAGGCCAGCGGTGAAGCACCACCATGTAAAAGAGCATCTCCATACATCACAGTGGACCATACTCACCACGGGCACACACATCATTGTACTCCAGCGTCAGTGGTATGTGTTGCCCTGGCATTTCCACGTAGCATATTCCAGCAACACATCCTACTATACAAGGCAAGGTCTCTACTGTTTGCATCCCAAAACATGGGATTCTTCTTTATGCTGTAAAATTGGAAATATCTGGCTGTCCTCAAGGTCTGAACAGTGTCGGGGCAAGGAGCACTTCCATCCCATTTCAGTTCTACTTTGGAGTGGCGTATGAACTGTGGTCACTGCTGGGAAGCTGCTGGCAGGTATTAGCCAAGCTGAAACAGAGCAGCTCACTTTCTGCAGTGAAATTAAAACCTCATTCCAGACACCACAAAGCCAAGATATAGCCTTGTCTGTCTGCAGGGGAGAAAATCACCTCTTCACTCTGTCCATGAGGAAACCAAACAGAGCAAAGTCCAGGTCTCCTGTTGGTGACTATTAGCTCAAGTGCAGCCAGAGGGAACCCCACCCTCCAAGCCCAGGAGAGGAATGGGTCAAGGCCCCTGGAAATTCTGTTCTAAGGAGCCCTTACATGGCTTGGTACAGGAGTAAAGACCAGCAGGAATGATTTCACTTCCCAGCAGCACACAGTATGATCATCATCAGGAGACTAAGGAGAATGCTGTGACTCTGGATCAAGGGTCTGAGATGTTTGGCTTTGAATCCAAGCAAGAGGAAGAAGAAGCTGTGCGTTTGGCAGGGGGAGATGCTCAGACAACAGGGAGAAGTGTACCAACAGCCTTCTCTGTAAACAAACACCAGCCCCAGAGCCAGGACCCCACAGAGCCTGTGAGAACAGGCGAGAAGCATGCCCTGTGCATTTGCTTAGGAGGTCAGACAGATCCACGCACTCAGGAGGAAGGCAGTTCATGTTACAAGGGCTGATGAACTGAGAAGGTTTAGGTTCAACTCTCAAATTCAGCTGTGAGCTTCCAGTGTGACCCTGAGAAAAATGATCTCTGCTCTGGACCTCAGGTTGTTTTTTCTATTAAACTATCCTCACCATCAAAGAAAAAGCTGTCATTGCATTTTTGGGGCAGTATTTAGAACAAACCGGCATAATTTTAGGGACACCCCAGGAGAATGTTGCAGCTATTGGAAGTGTACAAGAAATGAAAGACAGCCTGGATGCCATTTCCATGGTGAGACTTAGCTAATGGTTGTGAATTTCCTTTCACAAAAGGTTAAGTGTGAAATATGTGAAATTTAAAAATCAGATAAAGCAGGCTTAAGAGGTTAAATTTGTTGTGATTTTGAACCCTGAGCCACCTAAAACTTGTAGGTTTTATTCATCCAAGCATGACACTGTATTTCTAAATGCTTGGAACAGTGCACGTTCTCAAGCTGCATCACCCCTCCTTTTCCTACCAGATATAGTTCAGCAAATTGTGGCTTTTCCCATTCTTAGCATATGTATTGTTTGCTCGCTTGGCAATGCTTGGAATGCTGTTATTCTGCACCCTAGGGTAAACTATGTGGATGGAGTCAGGACATACGTATCAGCTGAGAGCTTTGCACAGGAAAGGCTTTTAGGTCCCTTACACTCACAAGCATGCTGAATTCAGTAAGGAAAGCTTTGGCAGGACAGTCTGGAGCACACTCAGCAATAACACGACTTAGTCAGAAAACAGCTTGTGAACAATAAAGCAATGCAACTCAGGCTGCTCCTCCTCTGAGACAGAGTGAGCATGAAGAACATTAATTCACATCCACAGGAAGGGAGATACAGCCAAGAGAACTGTGGCAGATCAAGGAGCCAGGCATCTCTCCTCTTTGACCTTGGCCAAGACAAAGTAAAAGAGGGAGATTCAAGCTGGATGTGAGGAAAAAACTTTTTACCATGGGGGTGGTAAGCTACTGGCACAGGTTGCCCAGAGAGGTGGTCGATGCACCATCCCTGGGGATACTCAAAGGCAGGCTGGATGTGGTTCTGGGCAATCTGGTCTAGTTCATAGCTCATTGCAGGGGCTGGACTTGATGACCTTCGAAGGTCCCTCCCAACCCAAACTATTCTATGATTCTATAAAATCCAGCCTAGTTTAAGTAGAAGCAATGCCTTCTGTCATCTTTGGATCTGCAGAAATTTACACCTCAGCCTGCCCAGTCAACATGAACTCCCACTCTCTGATAGACTGTGCAAACAGCACAGTGTGGAGTGAGGTCCAAAAGAGCTCAGAAAGTGAGCAGCAGAATTCAGGGGAAACCCTCTCACTTTGGTATCTCTCATGCCAGTCTGTGTGCTAAGCTACCCATGAAATGCCAAACTCGGAGGCAGCCTAATAAATTGCATTTTTGTTACACAGCTTTTGAAAACACAGCCTGCCTCAGCTAGGGTGTAGGGTCACTGCAAAGCCATGTTATGGCCACCTACTAGTGCAAAGGGGTTTCAAGTGAAAGCATATGAGAACACTATTAAAGCTATAGACCTCCTTGCCCATATTACCCGAGGAGGGCTCATGAACTCCTGAGGTCTCTGACAGAAAAGGTATCAAGTCTACTTTTATTGTTTTGGAATGGAGATCTCCTTACCTTGCAGATACATTTCTTCTCCTTCTGTGAACATCTGGTTGCACCTGCTGCATCGTGCACAGCTTGGATGATAATGCTTGTCACCTGCCTAAATAAAAGAGGGAAATGAGGGACAAATGCATTGCACTCATTATTTGTGACAGACCACTGTCATTTTTCTTCTAGTTCACCTGTTCTGATACAACATGGCCCCCATGATGTGACAATAGCGATGAGAATGTAAGATATGCTGTACTGATACATATATCCTGAAACTAAGCATGAAGTTCTTCAGCAGAGTGGGGCCCACCAAGCTGCTTGTCACAAGTGATACCGGACAGATTTGATTTAAAGATGATGGCAAACCTGATGTGCTGGGAACCACTCCCAGTTAATGAGATACAAACTATTCCAAGAAGGCTGAATCACTGCCAGAAAAAATCTCCAAACAGGAAGACAGTACTTGAAAAATAGATTGGAAATAATAAAACAGGAATATTTTCTGGGCTCTGCCTGTCTCACCCAACTGAAGAATGTATCTGCAGCAGAACCGCGGCACTGCTTAACAGAGCTCAGATTTTCAGTAAGGACACTGATGTTCCTGAAATAAAATTCATAGCTTCCCAAAAGGTGTTCAGTAGGGTAGTTAAGTAGCTAGACAGTCAGAACTGGAGAGAGTATGGGGCTTGTTATATTACAATTAACTAACTTGAGATATCCCATCTGAGATGGGTTTGTGTCCCATGAGATGCTTACCAAGTTCCCAGACACAAAGGACTGAAACCTTTGTACACAAGCATGCAGCTTTAGGAAGGATAGTTAGGTTCCAGCAGAGATTTCTATATTGTGAGAGGACCACGGCATGTGGACAAAGAAAATCACCCATTCACACCTGTACAGTTTTAGCTTCTGTTCTTCCAGTCTAGCCTTTGAGGTGTGGTGGATTTGGTTTGGGTTTTTTGGAGGCTTTTGTGTTTGTTTTTTGCTTAGGAACAAGAAAGCCATTTCACAGCTCTGTTTTCATTAAAAGCTGTATTTCATTGCCACAAGCAAAAGGGGCAAATCCTTTGGATTTTCCATAGTTACTCTGGCAGTCCTACTGCAGGCTACTGAGTTTTCTGTTCCTTGTTTTGCAGTTAATTCACAATAACTTCAGTCAGTCACTTCTACTAGCTTGATCCATACTTTGTCTTAAAAGGGTCTGTATTCCATCCAATGCTAGTATTAATGAGTCCTTGAGTTGTCAGATAAACATTCCACCTATTTTCCTCCTCATCTGAAAGCTTTTCTTGAGGATCCTTTAGAAAAGGGCACCTGGATTCAAGCACTCATCTGTTACTTGCTAGAAGCAAGTATATACGTCTTTATATGAGAAACAAAGAGAGAATTCATCACAATACTCTGGGTTGGTTCAGCTAAAAGTGCTAAACCCAAACCAATATTGAACATTACTTCTCTTACTTTGCATACAAATTATTAAATGGACTTGAATGAATTGGCAGCAATTTCTTGCCAAATGAAATAGTAAACCCTATGTGTTACTGTCACTGCCTATAAATTCTCTGCTAAATCAACTGGCATGTGTGTTGGCAGGAGAAGCAAAGATCAATTATCAATTTATAACCATAAACAATCTCTTCTGGCTTTCCTATTTACCTTCTACCCACACTGACAAATGTAAAATAGGTTCTCAGATTAAATCCCATTTGACCATAGCAGACAGAAAAATTTAGTTAAAAGATGTAGTAGTATACAATCATTTAGGAAATAATTCCAGAGCCTTAGAGTTGCAGAATGATGGAACAGCAGCCAAAGATGCATTATAAGTGTCATTATAAATGTAAATACATGGGTGTTAAAATTGAATAGCTTTCCATGGCTCTGCAATGTCACCGATTCGTGGTTGACCACTAAACCATGTCACTAAGGGCAAACTGATCCCCCCTCATGGTCTCCAGTCACAGCCACCGCTCATCTGCCCCCTTATGGTGGCCCACACTATATAGCTGCCGCCCTTACCCCTCATGGCCACCCCTCATGGCTGCCCCTGACCTCACTTCACAATCTCCCCTCATCCCTCATGGCCACCCCTGCTCTCACCTCACCTCTCATGGCTGTCCCTCCCCTCCCTTCACAATCTGCCCTCATCCCTCACTGCATCCCTTGCTGCATTAGACCACATTGCTCTGGTGAACTGCTGTGGAAACCCGAGTGAGCTGTATGCCCCTGTGGCACAGAACAACTGCAGTCAGTGCAGAAATGTATTCTCATGACCAATCCTGAGAATAAAACCGTCTCATCACCTCTCCTCTAAGGCTTAGGAATGACAGTTGGAGGCTCAATAGCCAACATTCACGGATGGTCCGCTACATAGCGGAGCTGGATGTGTATATTTTGCAGAGGGCATTGCCCAAGTAACATAATTAAAAGTCCAAGCTCTATTATGTATTATAACAATGCCAAGACCTACAATAATAGTTTATAATGAGACATCCAATTTTCTTAGATGATCTTTCCAGGCTCAGCAGCTATCAATATTCAGCCTTCCTACAGCATACTATTCAATTAAATGGCTTCAGTTTGGCTATGCAAATCCTCCTTAGCTGATCAAACCAGTCTGCAATGCCACTTTAAAAGCCCCTTGTGCACTGTTCACAGAGGGCTTTGAAGGCTCCCTTTGATGTGGGGTGATTGTCCAGAAAGAGAAAGGTTGTAGAATACAAGTCACTGCATTGCACACTGCATGCATCAGGCTTAGAGACCTCTTGCAGTTTAAAAGGTAAACTCAAAGGCTGGGAGGTATTTGAAGCACCAATTAAACTCAATGCACTGAGCTCCTGCACAAGCCCTTCTCACACCACTGATGCTGCAACCTCTTCACAATGGGCACAATGCTCATTTGCCTTCACTTCACTAAGGTGCCCCTACAGACCTCCTGAAGCCAAAACTGAACTGCCACCCCTAGGTGTCAAGGAAGGCTATGGTGGGTATTGTAAGAATGATTCCAAGCCCAGGGCTACAAACACAGCTGCACGCAAGCTGATACAACGTGCCCCAGAAACCCAGCATAAAAAGTACCTGCACTGAGCGCAGACACAGCTTTAACCCCATGGTAATAGTATTTTAAAAGCCAAGGACTGTGTTTTTTGAGTCCCTCCCCTCTGTCCTCACTTCCCACAAGACTAACTTTTATTCTCTGAGTGCTTGTAGAGCTTTAGGCTGATTAAATAAATGTTTTCCTCTTTAGTGAACATGAAGAGCCCAAGATTTCCTATTACTCATGCCTCCAGTTCTGCCCTTCCTTACAGAACAACAGTGAACAAGAGCCAGAGAGAACAATAACAAGAATCCCGCTAGGAAAGCTCACATGCCAGTGGGTCTGGTAGAGGAAGAACTAATTACCAACAGACATTTTCTGCTGGCCAAAGGACACAATTAAGTGCATAGTTGTTGCATTACGTTTGCACAGCTGCACTTACTCTCCATTCAAAGATATCTCAGCAGTCACCTGACAAACAGCTATTAAACATGTAAAAAGCTTTACTTTTCTAACACTAAATACCACAAACCGTCCTATATAGTTGAAAGAGTACATTTAAGACTAAAACCTCCCCCTTCCTTAGGTATGTATTTAATTTTTATGAACAGGTATAATAGACCCATTTGATGGACAAACCTAATCGACTATTTAGTCCTACCGTGACTGAGGAGAATGACCTGATTTCTTAACTCCCTTCAGGACTAAGGAGCAGCACAAAGAATAACTCGGACTCATCTTGTAAACCCCCTAAGGAATGTCATGCATTGTAAAAGAGGAACTGTGGCAGTAGCCTACCATTTCCCAGTGAAGCTTTATTTTAATTACTTGCAGAGGTCACAGAACCTTCAACCCTGTTTGATGTTTGGTACAACATCAAATTCCATTGTTTCCTTCTCTGCAGGCTTCTGTGATATCACAACGGGCTGGAACAGCATAAACAGTATGAAGACCAAAACCTGACTCTCATAACATCCTGACCCAAACCATCCACTCATTTTTCCCAGGCTCTTGTCTGTTCAGCAAGTCACTACAAATATCTGTGCTCAGACTAAAATAAAAGTGCAGCTCCTTTGCTTCCAAAGGACTTCAGAATCTACCATGATTTTCTCTGTTACTACCAAAGGAAGGAATGTCTCATCCAATTTAAACATTGAACAAATTCTAGACTGATAAATCCTTGTTTGAATGTATCTTTAAAGCCAGGACCTTCTAAATGTGTTTTTAACACTACTGTCACACCATCTCAACAGAAACATCTCTCAAGCTCTCTCTGTTCAACCCAAGACAGGACAGAGCAGCAGGAAGCAGAGCTCACACTGGCAGTTCCCAGGCTGAAGGAGCTGCAAGACACAAGACAGGGGGAAAGTGGGAAATGGAGCGTGAGGCCATGAGTGTAAATCTGGATGACAACATGCATACAAAAGATGTGGAAGACCCTCTGATCCTTCCATTGATTGCTGTGTTGAGCAAGCCAAAACTGCAGCTGTCCTCCTGCTATGAACACTTGCACTGTTAATACATGCCGCTTTCTGATTTTTATCCAAGAATACTTCCCAGCATTCCAACAGTGACTGCCAGTGTCATGGTAGTGTACCCCTTAACAGACATACTGCAATGAACTCTGTAACTTACTAGTGTTAATTCTACCACCATTCAATATAGTCATAATTATTAGTTGCTGCTAATAGCACTGCAGTTGTTAGCTGCTTGGAATATAACTTTTCCTCCTAGCAAAGATGTGAGTAATGATTCACACTAAATCCCCAGTTGTGCAACTGCTCTGCTGGCATGAAGAAAGAAGAGTCCTCATGCCAGCTGAGCATCAACTGGACTTCCTTTAGTAGTTAGTAGTTACTTGTGACCACACTGTCAGCTTGGCTTTGAGTTCTTATTTTCCTGCAACATCCAGTGTTGAGCAAGTTGCACAAACAGATGAAATTATAACTACCAACTATGGTCTTTATGGGAGCTATTAATTCTGTCTTCATGGGGCAAATCCACCTATTGCTACATCAGGACCAAAGTTAAGAACTTAAAAGCAGGCAGTCAGTATAAGGAAAGTAATTGCACTCCACTGAGAAATGTGTTCACAGTAGCCCAAAGTGGCTGGTTAGAATATTGCAGGCAGTACAGAGGAGCAAAGCAATAGCAAACACAGCTTTATTTCCTATTGCCAGGATTTCAACATCTCTTAGGATCCTGGGTTATATTTATGCATAGAGAAACCGAACTCCAGTGACTGACCATATACTTAATCAGAAACAATCCAGAGGAAATATATGCACTAGATTTAATTAAATTTCATTTTAATTACAATACACATCTGTGAATTCGTTGCCTCCATTACCCTTAGGCTTCATGAAGTACTTAATATACATAATAATGCATTAACTAAACATTCCTTTATCTTGTATACCTTTTTTCCAGCATGCATATTTGACATGAAAATATACTTCACCTAAAGGAGTTGTTTACAGCCACATTCATATCGCTAGAAACAGAATCAACCAAGCAAAGCTACTTTACAACAACTTCAGCATAGTGCCAACGGCATCTGCAAACAGCCTAATACTGGCATAACCATCACTTTGTCTCAATCAGTCAACAAAACTCCTCTACTGACTATTGAGTTGTGTAGGGCTGCTGAGCTACAGTTGAGTGATCAGTTCTTCTGCAGTAAGGCAAGAAAGCCCTTCCAGCCCCAGCTTCTAGCCTGCTGAAAGGAAAGCAAAACCCTTATTTGGTTTGCTGCTGAGCATTAATTATATGGTCCAAGTCAAAGGACAGCATGGAGTCTTGTGAATAGATTATGTACTAGATGCATACAATATGCAATCTTCCCTAACACCAGGAATCTCCCACTTCCTGAGTCATCTTCATGTTTTCTTTTGTTAGGTGACAACAGGACCACCAAGTTATCAGGAATGTGTGAGTTCAAGTGTGAAACACAACCACGTTTCTCCTTTTAACTCTGTGCATGAAGTGACTTATTAACGGCTTGACCTGTCCGTCTGGCTTCTAATAACAGAGCTTGATGGATATATATTAGCATATCACATTAAGTGAAATTGTATTTGCACTAGTGCAATAGTATCTCCAAAACAATGGAAAGTATCCTGGGAGACTGAGATACTACTAGTTTATTTAATTAGAAATACCTTTATCCCATCATTAGAACTATAGCTGACTTCAGCCTGCCAAGATTTAGCTAGGAAGGTCAGTAACAAGCTTCCTTTGGGTATTAAAAAAACCAACTGAATTATTTAATAAATCAGAAAGTCTTGCACCTGACAGCAGGTAATAAATATGAGACCTCATTCTAATATAAAAAGGCTCTTTGCAATCCCCCCAGATTAGCAATCATCTTCATTCTGATCATGATTTGATTGCATGTATAGACAGACAAAAATAAAGAGCAATATTACACACGCTATAAAATCATAGAATGGTTTGGATTGGAAGGGACCATAAAGATCATTCAGTTCCAACCCCCTACCACAGGCAGGTTCACTTTCCACTAGAGCAGGTTGCTCAAAGCTCTGCCCAATCTGGCCTTGAACACACACACACACACACACATATATATATATAAATGTGCACATGGAAATTTAAAGGAACATACATATTCCTAGATTTTAAAGTAATCGTAAAAACATGAACTTTTAAGACAACCTACTAATGTCCAAAATTCTGTATTCTAAAATACAAACAGCAAAGTTATCATAGTCCATAGGCTCAAGGCATAGGAAAGTTATAGGAACCATGATACTATTAACTAAAAAAAACAAACCAAAGAAAAAAACCAAGGCAACGAGTAAGTGATTAAGTTTGAAATAAAGACAACCAATAAGAAAGCTGAAGCTACCAAAGAAATAACTGTGAACAGTAAGCTCAAGGCAATAGGAGTCTTTATTAAAGCATGATGGGGAAAAAATAAGAAAGAAAACTGATCACGGTTGAGGCAAAAATCCCTTGTTAGCTGCAGACAAAAAATGATGAAAGATGGCACAGACAAGGCAGGAGTATTCAGGAGGTGTATCTTTTCGGTCTGTATTTAACAATGCTGAAAGACAGATTTTTCCTGTTTGATCCTGTTTATTGAGCAAGGCTTTTTGAACTGTTTGCCATGAGTCAACATTTACAAATGAGGAGATTTGAATAATTTGGACTCAAGAGTCTTAAGAAAACTGTGGCTAGGCAGTTCTCTGCCAGATGGATGTGTTAGCAGGAGAGGCTCTGCTGAGCCAGGTACCTCTGAGATGACTTCCTTCTACTCACAGCATGAGGTACCTCTATTTCTGGCCAAGACAGGAACATAAAATCCTTCCTGGTAAACTTGGGGATGACTCAAAGACAAGGTTTGCTTAAGCTACCTAAACCCAACAAGTATAAGTCTAACACAATAAGCTGCAAATCAAGGAAGCAGAGCCCTGTGAGACTGAGGGCTGTGTTGTGGGCAACAGCAACTGAGAGAAGTGGTTTGAGATCATCATTAATAACACCCTAGAAAATGCTCTCAGCGTAGCTGAAAGGGCTGGCTCTTCTGATCATTCAGAACATAAAAGAAAAGCAGAAAATACCTTTTGACTACAGATACGGCAACATCACCATTAGAACACTGACGAGTCCATACATGTGGATTTACAGAATAGAATCCAGTGGAGAACCACCAAAGCAACATGAGCCTTCAGCTGTGAACCTGAAGGTCAAGTCATTACTCAAAGAGAGGTTACAGAGATGAGTAGTTCACAATGGACAGGTGATTAAAAGCCACTGAAAAAACTATGACATCTAAAAGTTACAGTTAGACAAATTTAACCTCAAAATAAGGTAAAGTTTCTAAAGAATAAAGGTAATTTAAGCAGCAAAAAAGAAAATCTTTGGCCTTATAATCACTCTGCAGTCTTCATGACGAGGCAGGATAATTTCCCAAAGGATAAGCTTTCATTTGGCTTTGAGGGAAAAGCTCTGTGATACTTGAATAAAGGTCAAGCAAGATGATCTTAGCAGTTCCTCTGATCTTAAAATCCATTCCAGTGGGCCTTACATCTAGAGAAACTTTTACACATGCATTAGCCTGCTCCTAGTGTGCACAGGTCTGGACCAAACCAGCAGAGTAATTACAGTCAAAGTCAAAGGTTACACTGGAAAAGTTTCCAATGGAGTTAAATAAGTTCACTGAGACCTTGGCTAAGCAGCAAAGTTCCTGGTGTAGCAGGGGCTCTGCTGCTAGAAGGGAGCTTTTGTTGATGTGGCTTGTGGTTCAGAGAGACAGCTCAAGTGCAAGGCCAGGAGACATTCTGGGGTTTGGTGTGCTCCATCAGCACCAGAACTGATACACACCCAGAGTCTAGCTCTGCAATGGGGCACTAAGTATGGGAAAAGTATGGGAGAAAACAGGTCAGTGTAGCACTAGGCAAAATTCATGTTGACCTATTCAGTGGGCAAGTGCAAACCACCTTGTTAACAATGAATCAGATGAGAGTTTGGGAGATGAAGCAACTCACCTTGGATCAAAATGCATGCTTGAAACAGAGCCAAGCAGAGAACTCAAATTCTCGGACTCCCAGCCCTGCCAGACCTCCTTGCTGCAAGCCACTAGATCCAAATAACTGTAGCTGAGTTTCTTGTTCATCTAACACAAAACTGCCTTTCCAGTTTTCTGTCAGAAAGGTGTTTCAGGAACTGTGCAACCTTTGGCATGCAATTTAGCAAAGGCTGGTCTCCATCCTGCTGTCTGCATTCAGTTCAGAGGGAGTGTCCCAAGGACAACAGAGAAATTAAAGTTGCAAAGGGTAAAGGATGAGGAAAGAAACCAAGCATGTGGTCAGACACAGGTCATTTATGGAAAACAACCAGAGAATATAAACCAAAGGTAGCCTGTAACAAACAAAGCAAGACATGAAGCACTCAATTAATCCTAACATGTTCCTGGTAGACTCACAGATTGTTCTAATAGGAAAACACCTTAAGAGTGAATTGAGCAGGGCGTATCTTTCTCTTACTGAGTAGAGTCTGCTCTTGTAGCAAACTGATCCTAAATGTCATGCCATCTGACTACTCTGATCCAACAGTGCTTTAAAAAGTCCAAAGAAGAGGTTTTATCCTTTATTAACCCATATAGAATTATGGGCCTGGATTTAACTACATCCAGGCATTTCTCAGGAATTCCAGTTTTGTAGTTCTGGCTGAAGTGTTATACTAAACTTCAAATGGAAAAATCAGAGGCCATCAAGGTAACCTTCTCTGTTTGTGCAGTGAAATTATTGTCTCTTTTTCAAGTAGAGTAACTTTGAATAAACCTCAGACCACCAACATGGCCTCTGCTAAAAGCAGAGCTTTTTATTTCTGGCTGAAGTCCATTTTTTTGTCATATTTCTCAGTTTTCTCATTGCTGATACATGTGATTTTCAATTATAGATGCAAAACTATGCAAGCATATCTCTGAGTCCTAGCTGGCACAACATCATATAGGAGTGCATTTGTCAGAGCCAAAAGACAGGGATTTGACTCCATATGAAATCCAGATTTCTAGTTACTACTGGAACTCTTCATTAGGGACTGTAGTGATAGGACAAGGGGTAACGGGTTAAAACATAAACAGGGGAAGTTCAGATTGGATATAAGGAGGAAATTCTTTCCTGTTAGGATGGTGAGGCACTAGAATAGGTTGCCCAGGAGTATGTGAATGCTCCATCCCTGGCAGTGCTCAAGACCAGGTTGGACGAGGCCTTGGGTCATATGCTTTAGTGTGAGGTGTCCCTGCCCATGGCAGGGGAGTTGGAACTAGATGATTTTAAGGTCCTTTCCAACCCTAACTATTGTATGATTCTATGATTCTAACTATGACAACAAAATAACCATGATACGATATTACTATGGTGCTGAACAGTAAAGAGGTGATGGACGTAACGTAGAAGAGGATACCTAACATCACTTGCTGCCATCCAGTATCCAACTGAGCACAGGGTCTCCATGACTGTTGTCTTAACAGCAGCAAAATAGTTCAAGGATGCTGCTAAGTCTGCTTCAAGTTTTTAACTCAGTTCTTATTCTCTTTGTTGCTAGGAAAAGAACATTTTCCAGCCAAGATGCAACTACTTTACAGAATTCAAAGCAACAGCAGATCCATCTGTACGCACAACAAACCTCTCTCTCCAAATCCTACATGTAAATGTCAATTTCTTAACATTTAAACTCATACTCAAATGATTTATGTCAGAGACCTCTGCAAACCACAAAATGTCCCAAGCTTGTTTCAGACAGTTTAAATGGCAGAGTATACACTGCTTTGTGATGAAAAGGTGCATCTCTTGCTGTGTGCTATTTGTCCCTCTTACAAAGAAAATGGCTTGTAATAAATGTGATATATCCCAGGTATCTAACAGAGAACTGTTAGACCTGTATGATCTAGTGCAGCTTGGGCATGTAATTAAGATCTACACATTCAGTGCTCCAGGTGGTCATTTTAAACATTTAATCATCCACAAAAAAACTCTTGTGTATCACATTTCCTCACCTGTAAAGCACCTGCTCAGTAAAGGCAGGTGTTAATTCTGTGAACTTCACAATCCCTAGAGATTCCAGGCATATCTTTTGGGTTTGTTTTGTTTCCTTTCATTTTGTGTACCCAGGAAAGCACCCTGTCACAGCAGACAAAGGACTGGGGACATCCTCACAGAGCGAGCACTGAGCACAATAGCCGGATGGCTGGAGCCTGTTACAAATAGGTGACAGCCACAGACCTGCCCAAACAGGCTCTTCTCCACTCCTCGAGTTTCAGACATGTTATTGCTGCATTCTTCCTAACAACGACTTTTTATGGGGGACAGTTCTCAGTCCTACCCTGCTCTTTCAGAAGTCAGGAGCAAACTCTCCACTGCTAGGACTTAAAAATGAAAGATGACAATCCTGCAAAATATTTTATCCATTTCACTGTTATATTTCACCATTTTATCCATTTTTCATTGTCATTTCAGTCCAGGGGACAGAAAAAGTAATAGGCAGAAATAACTGCGTTGTTACACAGTGCATGCTCACTGCCCTATCGCTACATCCCAGCTGACAGTGGCACTGTGACACTGGAGGACCTTGTGTTTTCAGTGTAAGTACTTCAGTGCAGGGACCGTTATTAATTGTATATCTCTGCTGGGGGTGATTGTAGCAGGCAGCACTACCACAAACAAAGGTTTAAAAGATGAACAGAAGCAGCAATGGGAGCTATGAAATGTAAACAGAGTATTGTATTTTCCCTAAAGCAGACTGCTCCAAGGGGAGAACAAGATGTGTTCTGCAGTGATAGCCATGCAATTGAATTCTTAATACAGCTACATAACAAGAAAAATAAAGTCACCTAGGTAAGTTACCCTTCTAGTAAAACCTGGTATGTGTTACGTGTACCTCTAAGACATGAAAAAGCTACTTGTTTTAAGTATCTGTTATGTGTTACTGGAATACATGCAATGACCATGTATCACAAAGGCTGCTGTAAACTTTATATTAATAAATACCTCTCCTGAAATGTCATTTTGAAGACTTCTAACCAGGCTGCTAAAGTTTTTCAGTAATATTTGGTGCAAGAAACACACTAGAGAATATTTAACTAAATCGACAGATTCTGTGCTAGGAAATGCACATTCTAATCAATGACACTGTACTCACGAAAGCAATTTCAACACATAAGCCCTATTTTTATAAGCACCTGCAAGATTTCACAGATCCCTTTGTGACAATAAGGAAGCTTTAACTGGTTGTTTTTTTCAAACCACTTGTTACAACTTGCTCTTCTCATTCACCATCCCTGTGTTCTCTTAACATTCCTCCCTTTCCTATTGATGTTCAAATTGACCAGAGGACCGTTTCCAAACGGCTGCTGAGAAGTTAATGCCTTGTGATTCCGCTGCCATAGCAACTGAACTTCTGTTGGGGCTCTGACAACTTCTGATACTCTTTTGTCATCTTTATATGTGAAGTCTTTCCCAACTACAAATATCCCTCTTGCCAAATTCAATCGGGGGGGTGGGGAAGGGAGAAGATTACCAAAATTCTGCTCGGAAAGAGTTTTACACGAAGAAATTTGGGTTATTTTCCTGGAAGAATATTTGGGTTTGACCCTGTGCAAGGTGCAATTGCACTGGGCAATTACACCAGCATAGTTTTCATCAGGGAAAGGTAGTGTAAGTAAAATCTACGATGTTACCCAGCTACATAGACAACCTGTCTAAAGCATTTACCCATATCTTGAGTTATTATTAAACCTTTCATTTCCCCATTTTTATGCAAACCAACCCCACATTAGGGGAAAAAAAACCCCTCAAAAATATCAGCGTTCTACATTAACTGATAAAACACATTTCTCAGCAAAAAGACAGGGAAATGGGAAACATACTCTAATCTTATTTCTATGCAACAAATCTCCAGAAGTGATCAAGAGAGCCCACAAACTATATCAAGAATCATTTGAGATAAAGGATTGCATTGTTCCTCCACACATAAGCAATCAGTTGCAATCAGAAACTGCCCAAGCTCTGTGCCATTCTCTTCTCTTCCTAGCAGTTTAAAAGTATGTTAGCTGTGCTCTCTTTACCTAAACCACAGAATGACACACAGACTTTTAGAATACTCCTTCTAGTGCTCAGGAACAAAAGTACAAATACCCTATTAAAATACCACTAGCAAACTATTTGATCACATCACAAAGTGCATCCCCTCTCCCCACAAAATCAAGCTATGACCCGTTCCAGTTCAGATCTAGTTTCACAGGAAGGGCTTTACCTTCTGATCCTAATTCTTCAGTCTAAGTCCATTCCCTTCTTAACTCTGTGGGCGGTCTCCCTCCACCTCCGTTCCGATTCGGAGCCGTAACAGAAGCGATGCGCAGAGGGCTCCTGCTCTCAGCGATGCAGCTCCTGCCACTGCACCCAGCGCTGCGCCTTGCTCCTCTGCTCTGCTCGCATTGCCCTGCACACACCCACCACAACAAGGAAATAATCCTCCCTGCACGTTAAACCCACTCCGCAGGGACTCAGCCAACCCATTCTGCAAAAGGAAAAGGGGGAAGAACACCAGCCCAAGCAGAGGCAGGACCATTTCTCATCACTCGTGTGTCATTATTTGATGTTGATACAACTTGGAACATTTTTCCCTTGGGGAGAGGCATCTGCTGAGTACGAAATTAGTGCTCTCTTTCTCTGGACCTTATTAAATATTACTTCCACCGCTTCTGAAGAATTTATACAGCCTCCTGGGTAATAGTCTAATTTTGTCAGAAACATTTAGTTACACTGAGATTGTTATCCTAGTCTAATTTAGGTTAATGCAGGCAGAGTGCTGGAGTCACTTATTATAGACTAGTTAGGGTTGGAAAGGACCTTAAGATCATCTAGTTCCACCCCCCCTGCCATGGGCAGGGATGCCTGACTTCTCCCACTTGTATCCCTTTATTCTATTTGAGCATTTTGGGTGCTATCATGCTTCAGACACACTCTATGTGCAGTTGATGAATTTACAGTGGGCCCTGTCCACTGACCCTTGTCTGATCTCTCAACAGGCATTTTCCATAATCAAAACGGTCCTGTGGTGTGTATAGACCTGTCTAAAAGGACAAGTGATCACAGCACGTGCTTCTGCTTTTTCTTGTCGTTCACCTGGGACATTCAGGAAACATGCTCATGTTTTCTCATTTATTGTAACAGCAGTAAAATGAAACACAAACAGAGCAGACCGCAGAACTAACAAAGCAGGCTCTAAACTCCAGTGCTGCTTCTCATTTGATGGGTAGCCTTTCCCCTGCATTTTTATGGAGTATGAAGATGACAATGATGGTGTGAACTAGGAGATACTGCTTGAGAGCAAAGTCTCCCCAACCTGCAAAACACCCAAACAATAGCTGGTGCCATGAAAACAGAAGGGTAATATACTCTTTAGGGATATTTCTTTACCACAGCTTTACCATGCCACCAAAATAATTTGGAGCCATCATAAGTGCTTGTTCAATTCACTAATTGCTTCATTTATGAAAGTGTCTAAAAACTTACATCACTTCAACCTGTATTAGCAGTACAGGTTGCATCATTAAATCCAGTCAGTTGCATGTTTTGTTCGTACTTCCTGCTTAATGACTATGGAAACAGGCTTGCTGATTATTTCATTCAGCAGAAGAATATATGTTAGCCTTTCATTTAACATTTCTGAATGGAATTGAAATAAACCTCTGCTTGTTTTAAGAGATTCTCTACATGGTTTCTCAGTCTATAAGGTGTACTGCTTTAAGAACACAGGACAAGAAACATGAGTATAACTGAAGTACCTAATGAACTCTGTACTGCATGGATCTTTGCAGAGAAACGCAATGTTTTCATGGGAGCTATAAGCCTACATCTCCTTAAATAAATTACTTAAACAGGTAGGCTACCAAGTTCCCCTGAAAGTCAATCAACTGAAGCATTTGAAGACAAATACTCACATGAACAAAGTTGCTTAAATGGGTAAGTGCTGGCAGAAGGCACATGCTTGAACAACATAAACAGGCTTTGCTTGAATAAATCACTTATAGTTCGTATGGGAACCAGCAATGTTGTTCTGTCACCTCTTTGTTATTCATTTATTTAGAACAAATTCATTCACATGAAAAGTATCAGTAGAAACTTCTCCTAACGCCTCACAGCACAGGCTTTTAGCTCTGAAAACAATACTTGAAGAACCTCACAGGCTGTTCTGCTCACCTTCTTTGCCTTTTAAACACAGACACGGTCTCCTTACGCAACCATAGCAGCTTTTGCTGTTTGTGCTTTCACCCTCATAATTATTGTTATTTCTTTCTAACTTCAGAAGTCAAGGTGTCTCAGAACTGACATCTTTCAGAGCTGTTGCACCACAGAGGAGACACCCTAAACTTCTGGCACATTAAAGTAACACTACCTACAAGTACTAAACCTCCTTCCCATTAAATAGCGCATCTTAAGTTACTCCTCCTTAAAATCAGGGAAAGCTCAGCATAAATTACAATACCAAATCCACATTTAGGACTTGACCTTGCAGGCTGAAGTCAAGGGAGCCTTCTGGTGCCCTGGCATTTCCCTTTTCAGGTCCATCTGTTGAAATGGCATTAGGCCACTGCTTACAAGGTGGGGTGCAAGTTTCAACAGTGCGCACAGGAGATGATCACAGGGCAGGCAGCAGACCCTTGGAACAGGAACTCGAGCTATGCACAGCCAGGAGTAATCACACAATGGCCATTTATTTCCAAATTAATAAGAAGCAAGTAGTGTTATAAAAATCAATGGGTAGAGTAGCAGGATGGTTGAGGGATTTGATATATACATCTCCATCTCTAGATGACGAGATCAAATCCTGTTCATATCAGTAAGAGCCAAAAAAAAGTGAAAATTGAAAGACCTGATTCTTATTCTTGGGCTTTCTGTGTGATTTCATGCAAAATATCCACCTCTTTCTGCCCTGATGTCTTCCTTCTGCAAAACTCAAAGAATACCACATAGAAGTTTTGTAAGAGACTTTAGATAAGCAAAGGATACATGGATACAATCAGGATTCACTATTCTCTGAAGTCAATGGAAAGTTCTCGTTGACAGAGTTAAGCCCTGGAGGATTACTTATATAGTGTGTGATAGCCACATTAGACAAAAATTACTTAGGCCAGCATCTTTCAGATAGTACAATATGTGCTAAAGTTTACTTATATTTGTGGAGTTACACATTTGTACACAGAAATTTGCAGGATTAGGATCTGATGGGCATCTTTCAACAGGCAAGCCTTGAAGCTATGAAAACAGTAGCTTAGTGGAAAGTCTATGTGAAAGTCCCCACTTTTACTATGCCATTACTGCCTGATAAAAAAAAAAAAAATGTTTTTTACCACTTGTTGGTGATTTTTCATAAATAAAGATGCCTTTCTGCTGGAGAAAGCCAAGGAAGAACACTGATCTCTGTTGCCTTGACAACATTGCCTGAAATGATGTGTTAAAGTACCCAGTATGCTCAAGACAGTTGCGATATCTATTTCACATTGGATACGTACCACATTTATTGTGTTGGCATGCACTCATCTATCATCTGTGACTGTGTGCCAAATAATACATGAGAAATATCTGAGCTGACTTAAATGCACATGATATTTTTCTTACATATTTTCATGGCTATTGGAAGTTGTTTGATCCATGGCCTAGAAAAATGAGCATTCTACCATGGTATGTGGGCATTAGCAAAGTAAGTACTGTTTAATGCATTTCTCAGCTGAGCAGAGGGATGAGAGAGTCCATCCTCTCAAGGCTTGAATCTCAGAGTTTGAACTCAAACCTTGGCCTTTCTGACAGGCTATGCAGAGTGTGCCTACCAGGTGCACAGCTGAGCTGCTTCTGAGATGAAGACTCACTATATAAGTAGTTCTACAGGTTCAGCAGTTTGGTCTTAGATATTGAGAACTACTGCTGCCATCTACTGTATTATCATGGGTTGTGCCCTGATAATCAATGAAAGCCACAAATACTGAAGGAAGATTTCTACTTCTACCCAGAACTTAGTACGCTTTATTTCCATGTATTGATAAGATCATTCAATCACTAAAGCTGGAACCAAGCTATACAGCCCACCCCTAGACCTGAGCTCAAAGCTTAAGTTCTTTCCGTAGAACAGAGTTTGCTACAGGGATGAGAGGTACCAGTTTTGCTTCTCGTATCTCAGTGATGGTGTGACAAGGAAGGTTCCCTGCATTTTTGCCCTTTAAACGTTTCAATGATGACCCAGAGGGATCCATGCATTGTTCAAGGATTCCAGTTCAAAGGGAACTGGAATCCATCACAGCCATGGGAGATGGAGATCAGTGCTAACAACAGAAAATACACATCTCTAAAAAGATTTGGACAGTTTCAGTGAGAACACTGAGAACTCCAACTAAAAGTCGACAAAAGAGATAGTTCTGATGGTTTCTGCCTTCTTGTTTCTGAATGTATAATTTACCTCGCTAGCACATTTCTCTCTCTCTCTCACAGGTGTTTCCAGTACCCAACTTACCTCTATAAATACATCAAATTGACACAGAATAAACAGTGCAATAGATTTTACACATCCCCATTAAAACAGAACCACAGGAAACACAGATTCATAGAAACTAGTGCAATTAATTCCCCATCACATACTTTTCCTGATGACTGCAAAGCTAAAATGTTGAAAGTATTTCCAAAAATTCAGCAACTTTACTCTAAAATCAGCAAAAAAAAAACCCACCCTTTACTAAGAGAAGTTTTATATTCTCTGCAGTTGCATGAAGACATAATGTTACATGGCCCAGGTCTTCAACTCTAGTTTCTGAAATACCTACCTCTAGGACTTTCCCGGTAATGAACTGGTGACATGCTTCGCATTTGACTCCAAAAAGAACTTGATAGTCCTTTTCGCAATAAGGAGCACCATCTCTGAAACAGGAAATCCACAAATTACAAACCTCCTTTTAAGAAAGAGGTTACAGCATGACTTACACTCTTCCTTTGTCTTCCGTCTGGAGCTCCTACACACAGCGATAGGCAAATGGGAAAGAATTCAAGGGAAGTATTTTGTAAGAGAAGGGAAAAGCCCCACCATATTCTCATTAGCGCCTCTTAGAATTATTCCTTAAATTTCTGTCAAGGAAAGGCATCCAGTACAAACCACTGAAGTAGATCTCATTTTTTAGAGCAGACTCTACAGGTGGTGCAGTTTTAGGGAGTTTGTCCATGAGGACGAGAGGAGATCACAGTCTTTATTATAGGCAGGTAGTTTTTGTCCACATCAGCAACAAAATCTTTGGTAGTCTGTGAGAGTATAAGCAGTTATAAGCAGCAGGTGTAAAGTTATGTTGGTTTTCAGTATGAACAAAGAACATAAAGTAAAAGTGGAAACATTGGTCAGCTTAGGAGGATTTCTCTTTTGAGAAATTACAGATGCTACCTTTTATTAATGTTATTCACCCCTTAATGACAGGTTTGTGAAACACATTTTCCTTATTTCCTTTCTTTGTTACATGTTTGAAGGGGGTGACAGAGACTGTATCTTCATTCCCTCTATTTTTTCATTACACTACTTTTCCCTATTCTTTTCCTCTACACTTCCTTCTGCTCAAACCCCTTCTCATTACCTTTGTATATGGAGACGAGAAGCGCAGTGTCAGGTCAATCACATCACATTTACTCTATTCTCTAGCAAATGCAAGCAATGGACAAGTTTCTACTTTTTTTCCTCAAAAATCACATTTTGGAAAGCAAAATGGCAGAAAAAGTTGCATCTGGCTAAGACAGAAAACACATGCAGGAATTCACCTAATCCTTTATGGGAGCATGGAGATATATCCCCTTCCGTACTGGTATTAAATACAGACTACAATGATTAAACACCACCTTTTAGTTGCATGTCTCAGTTTCATTTCCCAACTCAGCTCTCACTGGGAACAAAGGTTCTGGTGTATGTGTAAGGGTGGTGAGACCTGGATTTTGACAGGTGAACTTTGCTGCCAGCTCTTCTCCGTTAGCAACAAGAACTCATGCCAAGAGTGAAGAAGAGACACAAAGGTTACTTACTTGCTGATGTATTCCCCGGTTAGGACCTTCCCGCAGGCCTTGCACTTAAAGCACCCCAGGTGCCACTGCTTATCCAGAGCTAGCAATGCTTGGCCATTTTTTATGTCTCTTCCACAGCCAGCACAATCTGCAAACAAACAAACAAAAGCATTTGTTGTCAGTTACTTGGTTCATTAACCCTCATCAGCCACTGCAACACTTGATAACCAAAGGGGACCATTACACAGCAAAGCAAAGGTGCAGCTTCCTTTCCTCAAACACTTCCCAGGTCCTGTACAAAGATTCAATTATCATCTATAATATATGCCAACTAGATAGTTACGCCTATAATAGACACATAGTAGAAGAGGGAAAGTAACTCTTCTGTTTTTCATGCTGTTTATGATTCAAAGACTGCCAGGCAAGACAGAGCTACAGAAACCATCACTGCAAAAAGCTCCTGTCTTCTAAAGCAATCAGTGCTATTTCTCGGGTTGCTTTTAGCAAGATCTTGACTGCTTGCACGAAGCCAAGAAGACCTGAGCGAGCACCATCAGGATGCTGCACTTCCCCATTGGGTGGCAGCAGAGCCCAACGTCTCTCCCGGCTCTGGGCGGTGGCACATCACAGCCGGGAACAGGGATACAGACTATTTCAGGGAGGACCAAAGGCAACGGTGACAGCAGTGTAGGTTGCATGACAGGGCACGTTGTCTTCCACATGCAGCTGTGGGCAACTGGTTCGCATGGTCTCTAATCGGCATAAGGACTCCCACTCAGGGATTTTAGTACTGCCTTGGCAGTCGATACTTTTCACTGCGGTTCTGAAAGGCTCTTTAATGGCAGAATGCAAACCTGAAGCCAGGAGCACTGAATGTCCTCTGTCTCAGAGGACGCGGCATTATCTCGTGTCACATCAGAGATCTTCGGCTCAGCCCCAAGCTCTCATGCCTCTCTATTCAAACATAAAATACTCCAAGAGATTTCCTGGTAAGGGGCAATTGAGCACACGGTAAGATCTGAAGAGACTGATGTGGCAGACAGCACTGAGCTGCAAGGGTTGTGCTACAGCTTCTGTGCCCAGCCTCAGGGGACAGAGGGACTGAGGGAAGGCCTGGAAGACCAGTGAAGCAGAAAGGAATGCCCATCAGCTGAGGCACACAGGAAAACCACAGAGGAGACAGCCTGGAACAAAGGATTTTCTGTATTTTATTATCCTCAAACTGGGTGTTCCTTTAGTGAACGTAACATCCTCTCCACATGCCTGATACACCAACAAATAGGGACAAAAGGAGACCAACAGGATCAGAGTGATCTGAACAGTTAAAGCCTGGCTGCACTGACTGAACAGGTACAGCCTGAAACCCTTCATCACCTCATGGGTTCAGAGCCCAGGAAGCACCACACCTTGCAGAAGGGTAATCCCAGGTTTATTGTCACAACTGACAATGAGAGGAGAGTCACTCCTTTAGACACTAAAGGACCTGACTTTTGTTTGATGCATAATGAGCAAAAAAAAGCCCCAAATACATGCTGTGCATTCCGGCATTCCAGGTCACCATTTGCAGCAGGTCCCTCCTTCCGTCAGTGGTGTTGCTCTCAAAGCACTGTGGTATCTTGTGATAAAATGCAAGTCACAGACTGTTAACACAACTTGGACTTGAAAAGCAACCCCAAGATGTCCTAAGACCAGGGTTTTATTCTGGAGGACAAATGTTACAAACTGAAATCATGAAATGACAAGCACTGATGCCATGTAATAAATCCCTCTGCTCTTCTGTGACAGTTCAAGGCTCCGTGCCACGCTGTAATAACAGCAAAGGCTGGAACAGGTCACCAAGGAAGGCCCTGGAATTTCCAGCATAGGGCTGAGGAGGGGACAAGCAAGCATCTGCCAGGATAGCTATGGTATGCTGATCTTGCCTTTGGTTTTAGGAGGATACTGTATAATATCTTGAGGTCCCTTCCAGCCGTTGTTTTCTTATGCTAAACCTAAAAACATGCGATTTGCCTTCTGATTGTGACACTAAATGGAATCCTTCCTTCAGTCTCAGTGAGTGCTGAACTGCAGTTTTAATCAGCACCCATTTCCCAGTTTCCTAGCACTACTGCTTCTCCCTAGTGTGCCAGCTTCCACATTCCTGACCTGGGGTCCTGTCAAACTGTGATGCATTCCCTTTTACACTAATCCCTTGAAAAATCTGCTACACTTTCCATGCTTTTTCTCAGCTGTATCCAAGAAGCTGAAATTTCTGATATGGAACCAAGAAAGGATTCTTAAAGGGCTTAATTTTGATTCTGAGTTCTGAAGCAGTGAGAACAGAAACACTGCCTTACACAAATGGTCCACCTAGTCAAGTATCTCTATATTGATCTGTTCCAAAGCCAGTTACATGGAGGAAGTAGGGAACCATTGCTTCTTTGTAAGCCAAAGGTGACGTAGCCACACTTACTCTTCTCTTCATGTGCGATACAAGAGCTTGATAACATGCTTTTGTTATTTTATAGCAACAATAACATTTAATTACTCTTTCTGGGTTCCTTGAAGTGCTTTGCAAGAATAAATTAACATCATTATTTCCATTCTGCTAGTATCAGATTCATCAAATGTCAGGAATCAAAGTAAACTAACATCCCAGTACTGTCTTATTAGGCTGAGATGGCTTTTAACTAAACCTGATTTTAACTCTGGCAAAACTGTTGGGCATAGAGATGAAAAGCTAGCAATTATCATTATGTCCTAAAATAGAAAGCAAATAGGGCTAGGCTGGGCTAAGAAAAGACCATTTGTTCATCCAAACTTTACAAATAAAAGCCATTTATGATCTCAGGCCTGCATGAGGCACATTAAAGCCTTTGGCTGAATGTCATCTGCACACAGCATATGCAGGCAGGATCTCGGTATCCCACTAAACATGACGTGCATCAGCCTAACCTGCAACCAGAACATGCTGCAATTAAAAGGGCCATAAGGTAAGACCAGTGGTTCACAACCCCATGCCAGAGCAGCACCCACCATGGTTCTCTCTGGCTTCATACCAGAGCCTAACAAACTGCACACCTTGACCTTGAGCTTCCTTGTGCTTTGCTTTCGTCATTTAACCCGGGTTCTTGCCTCCTCCCATTCCTTGCACATCCATGCATTCAGCTGTGCCAAGATCAGGAGGAGGAGGAAAGCGCAGTGTACTGGTTAAAAAGCAGAGTGAGCAGTACTGCTCCCATATGCAGTTATGAGCTAAAGAAAAGCATACCACAAAAGACACTATATGGAAATGCATTTGAGCTGAAGGAAGACTTAAGACTAGACATTCAATAGCACTGATTCTCATAAGAAATGGGAAGTGACACATGTTCATATATGTTGTGTCCATGCCCAGAATCTTCAGCTGTATGACAGCTGTTTCTCAATATAAGCACTGCACTATGACTTCAGAAAGACCAAATCAGAAGGTGGCTATCCAGGAATATCAAGAAAAGAATGTATTCCCCCAAAATCAATCCTAAGTAGGGAACAAAAACGATTGTACCTGAGAGCAGTGGACATATAGTTACCCAAATCCTGGTCTCCCTGGGCTGCCTGTGATGCCAGTAGCTGCAATCTCCCTAAGCAACGTCCACTTGCTCAGACATTGTGCATGAAAATTGAATTTGATCTCTCTCATAACAGCATTCCCTGACAGCAGCATTTTTTAGCCAAGCAAAAGCTTCTCCCCTGATTCCCTGCCAGAGATGCTGCACATACCTGTTCTCTCTTTCACATAGTCTGGCTAGGCCTGCTGAGTCTGAAGATATATCTTAACATATTTAATCTACAGCTCTGGAATAAAATAGGGTGTCATATTTGATATGTCCAGATACAAAAGCAAATGCCAATGCCCGGACAAAAGGGCTGTGATGTGGAGTCAGCCAGCCCAAAAGCATGGAGAAGTGGGGGGACAGGGCAAGGGAAAGTATCACAGCACTGTAATATTACACACGATTAAGACTTCTCCCCAAGGCCCCTTAAGCAGCCTCACTGAAAGATGCAGGCTGGCTGAGCTGCCACCCATGACACCTTGCTTGCAAAGATAAGATGAGAAAATGTGCTTCCTTTTTTAGCATCTGCATCACCCCAGACATCCAGGAGTGAAGCATCCTGCACAGCAACCCACTCGTCACTGCCTAAATTAAGCTGGATTTTCTCCCTCTGCCTCCCTCCCCTGCTGTAAGCCAATAGCAGAGAGCTCTGAGCACAGCTCAGGTGGGCTCTGCATTAACCCTAAGCACACTGCATGTGACTTTACCCTCTCTCATTTGGATTGCTTTGAACCTTTACTAGTAAATATAGACCTTTATCTCACATTGTCTGCTCACCCCACAGAACTTGTGAAAGGGAAATCATCTCATCATCTACCTGCTTTTGTGTTAATGAATGTGGCCATGCAAAGTCACAGGCAGGAGCACACCAACACTGCTCCACGCAGGCTTAGCTCTGCTCACATAGCTAGTAGCAGCCTGACTTTCTGATGTCACCAGAGAATTCCTTTCAATGCTGATGGCCATTTGTAGCACATGTCTAGATAACGTCTAATGCTGCCACAACCCCAAGTCACAGCAGTAACACCCTTGTTACACCCCTTTTATTGCTGTTCTCCTCCCTATAAAACACAGATACATCAGTTTTATAAAGACAACAGCAGCAGGCTTCTGCCCTGAAACAGGTAAAGCAGAGCAGAATGATGGTGGTTGTTATTATTTATCTTTTAAAAGAAACAAACACAAGTTTTTCTCTTCATCAGGGACTGCAGTGATAGGACAAGGGGTAATGGGTTCAAATTAAAACATGGGAAGTTCAGGTTGGATATAAGGAGGAAATTCTTTACTGTGAGGGTGGTGAGGCACTGGAATGGGTTGCCCAGGGAAACTGTGAATGCTCCATCCCTGGTGGTGTTCAAGGCCAGGCTGGACAGAGCCTTGGGTGACATGGTTTAGTGTGAGGTGTCCCTGCGCATGGCAGGGGGTTGGAACTGGATGATCTTAAGGTCCTTTCCAACCCAAACCGTTCTATGATTCTGTAAGTTTTCACTAGCCTTACACAGAACTACATTGTCAAACACAGCTGGAAGATGTACAGCGATTTGGGAACTGAGAAAGGGGCAAATATCACTGGAATCAAGGTCAAGAAATCTAACTATAACTAACTCTTAGCTACCTCAAAAAACAACTTACATCCCAATAATTCTTCTGTGGCAATTTGAAGGTTGCACAATTACAATTTCTCATATTGTCAGGAAGACCAGAGCTTTTCCTCAGTCACCCTTTAACCACAGATCAGGCCATGACTTTCGAAGCCTTGTTTTAAGATTAAAAGTTTTGATGGTATCACACAGACTTTTCCAGATCATCCAGACATTTCTAAAGCTAAAAATACAAACTCATTTTGTCTGTTGACTGTATGATAAATGCTTTCAATGTTTAAAGCATAACAGTTTGATCACTAGGGCAGTGATGAGTTCTGGAAGTCAGAGGACATACAATATTTGGCATTTTACATCCAGGATTTAGAACTGAGTATGTAACTCAAGAAATCAGCTGCCAGACCCTTCCTCTTTGCCACTGCAAGTATGGGAAACCTCTCTCAGAACAAAACACACTACTGCCCTTTCCCCAGAGGCAAAACAGAGCCATGTGGGCAGCCCTGTGCGCCTCAAGGGTAACAATAAGAGGCTGGGCGCATACAATGGAGGGAAATAAATTTCCCATGGGAAGCAGAGTATAGCTTTGACAGTGTATTATAAATGGCAAGTTGGGGGAAAGTGATATTTTAAAAACAAATATATAAGGAATTTCATTTTGGTTCATTAAATATGGAAAGAAATCACAATGGCCTGAACTGGCATTCCTTGCTTGCAACACAGGTCCCAGTTAACCATCCCTGAGTGCCTCACATCGACTTGCCTTTTTAAGAAAGAGATCAATATACACCTTGGATGTATTACTGTAAATAGCTCTTTCATCATCTGATGCAATTTAAAGTGCTGTGGAGAGATGGAGACTGTTCCCCACTCCACTTTGTTAATATACTATTTTATCAAAGGAGTTTTTATTTCCCCCCTCTGTATTGATGTAAGCACCATTAGTCTTCTGCACAGGAAAAGGAAACTATTTCCCTTCTTCCCCCATCTCCTTTCCAAACGAGGCCAAACTAATCAACCTTTACACCATATTCCTGAAAAATGACCCTCCAAGTAATATACCACCAAGTTAGCTTTTGTAATATCAGCCTCAGTCCCTCCTTCAACCCAACTGAAAGGGTGAACAAGACAGAAGGAAGAAAGAGCAGACATGCTACAATCTATCTATGAGTTTTTAACTTTCCTGTAAAGAAGTACTTTTCTTTTCCAGCTTAGCAACCCCAGAGTCACAGCTGTAAAACTGGGACAAAAGCTGAAGGATAAATCACAGCCATCTAATCTGAGGCTAATCTTTACCCTGTTATTTCTTTTACCTTACTTCAGTACTAAGATAGTTCCAGCTGAAGTACAAATTCACCAACCCACGGTATCCCAAGTGAATAGCTCAGTTAGCAAACCAGCCTCACTGTTTAATACCCAGCTCATGGACAGCACATTGTGTCTCTTCATCTGCAAACTATTTTGGGTAATTTACAATTGTTGCTCACAGAAAACAAGCAATTCCAACAGTTGGGTGCAACCTCCAATAATAGACTGAAATGTACAGCAACTTTTAGGAAGGTTTTTATGCCCTGATAACCCATGGCAAACTAAGGCTTAGGTAACAACTAATCACTCACTAAGTGACCTCTGATTCCTGACCTGGCAGGCCTTCTGAACATGACAATTCCCAGATACTCTTATCTCTGGGGATCTCCTCCTATAGTTGTTTTCAAAGCCAGTGATACCTCCTCATACCCATTTACTGAGCAATTCTTTGCACTTCCCCCAGAACCATCTTTGGAATTCCTGTTGATATAGTACTCCTCCAGTAAAAGCTAAGGAGACAGACATGTTTTGATTTCCAAGTTCAAACTGGGGTTAAGCTTAGAGAATGTACTTGTATAGTCTATCCACAATTGTTTCTGCTCAATTAACATGTAACAAAGAGCATGCAAAAGAAAGAGGCAAACAAAACACCTTTCTGGAAAACAGTAATTCTTGTGAAGGAACATTTTCTGATAGAAAATTCACAGACCTGAGACTTCCTGCCCTGCCACAACTATATTCTCAATACATTCGCTGCTCTGTCTCCATCACCTAAAAGCTACACCTCCAGAGAAGGATCTAAGGCAATTTATAGAGCTGCAGTGAAAATACCAGGCCTTGTAAAATATGAAATAGCTTATGTAAATGAAGACTACTCAAGCAATTTAGCCATTGTTATGAAACATAAGCGAGGACTAAAATTAATCCAAGAAAGCAATTCAAAGGATGAAAATGCCTCAAAAAATGGCAAACATTCTTCAAAAGAATAAATCTTCTTAGAGGAATCAGAAGAATGGGCCAGTGGAAGGATTTATCAAGGGAAGAACCGCATATTCTTAGGCATAATCTAACAGCTTTTGCCAGAAAGGAACAGTGCTTGGATGTGCATCGTATCACTGGATTTTGCATCATGTCGTGCATGCATCTTCCAGCATGTGGTGATCCAAAGTAAATGGTTTTATAAGCTACAGACCCTTGACAAATCAGCACTTAAAAATACATTATAATGCATTTACTTTCTTCATGGGTCCAGCAGATTTCAGGCAGTTTCTGAAATTAAAACACATCTACAATGCTATTTTATACATTCTAATTGTCAATTTCCATTCAAACAGAGCTTGACATAAACCATGAGCAAAAAATAGCCATTAGGGAAAAGTATGGACATTAAAGAATATGATGAATGTACGGCAGAGCTGTATTAGTTTAAGTAAATGTGTACAGAGATGGAATATCCTCATGGTTTTCAATTAGCCTTTTATAATTAAAAACCTAATGTAAAACAAGGCTAAAATTAGTTATTCTAATAAAAGTTTCCTGGGGTCTTAGGTAGCACATCATTAAAAATCAGTGATTTAAATGACAGTGTTTGAAATAAATCCACAGTGATGTCTGTGATACATCTTTATTCTACAGTAAAAACCAGGCTTGAGTGTTACCAAGAGTGTATTTGTGTATTTAGCAGACAAAAAGAATTATGAAATGGGAAAAGCTTTGTCTTGCAGCACACAAAAAATATTAAACCCTTCAGGTTTGAAATTTTACACAGGATTTTCAAAATTAAATTTTAAAAACGCATGTTCAAACCCCAAATTGCTGTGCCAAAGTTCCCCAGGGCATTCAATGACATATATGGATACTGGGAGCATGTATCATTTAAGGCAAAATTGGGCTCAGTGTCTTACACTGAAATCCTAGCTACATCTTTGCCAAGTATTTGCACAATACCCATATAGAATATACCATACAGCTTTCACACGCAGTGAAATCTAATTCACTAATATAATTATAGGATATTTCCTCAGAATGAGCTTAAATCATGTGTTGGATGTTGCTTAATACCCTTTAAAGCCAAAAATCACTGCAGACTGCTTGCTTACAAGCAGCCAGCCAACTCTCTCCCTTCATGTTTTAAGTCCTCCCTATGGACTTGAAGGAGTTTTCAGACAGCTCGGGAAGAACTGATAAAGAACAAAACAATGAAAGCTGAGTCAAATGCGGCTGAACAGCTACAAAGCTGCAGACTTTTCACAAGAACTATGATTAAAAGGAATTCTGTCTTCATTTTACCCACTCAGCTCATTCCTAATGTTGAATTTGTGATGCCTTTAAATCAGTTCAGACCTTCTTTCTGAATGCTGGCAACAATCACCTATATCTTTATCTAACAAAAGGACAGTTATGTCCTGACTATAAAACTGCATTAAGAATTAGAGAACCTTTAAAGGAGGACTGCAAAGTAAATCTGGTGCTTCTCTGTTCTGATGCTTCATTGTTTCAACAACAGCCTCACGTTCCTCCCACTTCCTGGGCAGTGAGGCAAAAGATGATTGCCATTTTTTCCTTCCCACCTTTTCCAACAGGTTAAGTATGTTGGCTCTGCTCTACCTCAGCATTACCAGAGACCTTGCTGGAAGTTTTGAATCTTTACTGGGAGCTTCACTGACTGCATCTAATTTAAGAGATAAGGCTATTGAATAATTAACAAAGATATCTCTCTCCCACAAGTTCATTAAGCATTAAGCTTATTATTTGTATCACAATAGAGCCGAGATCCCCAATTGAGAGCCAGGATCCAACCCTGTTCAGCTCTGTACTGATAGGCATGAAAGCATTTGTCCTAGAGAACTTACATTCTTTGAATGAGAACATAATGTGCAAACCAGACAAGGACAAGCATACAAAACAGGATTGTGAAACCTCCACGTGGATGCCGTCTGGTCAGGGAGCAGCTGCACCACAGATTATTTATGCACATGAAACATTGAAAAACCCTGATCCACCTCTTGGCTCTACTGTAATGCTCATAACACACAGGAGAGACCGCTACAAAGAAAAGGGAGTTGGAATATCTTGCCTGTGATTCTTTCCAAACAGCATCATCACCGCATATCTTGGCATATGTAGGACACAAGCCTCTATTGCACTGAAGAAAAGGAAAATGCTATGTCTCCGCCATAGTTTCAAATGAAGATGATTTTTTCAAGTGAAAGCTCTTGCTAGGCGATTGCAATGCTTCAGTTTCTTCGGGATAAGGAGCTTTTCTCCTATCTAGAAATCCCACTTTTCATTTGAAACACAATTTCCTAATTAGTTCATGCACATCACTAAAGTGATCCAACCTGTCAGCAAAAAGGTAACCAGAAATAACTAAAGCTTCACAGACAAGGACCCAGCAGACAAAGGGCTCAACCTCAGGTAAAGAAATAATGTAATACTCTTCTCATTGAAATGCTTTACCATGGAAATAGTGAAATAGAATGCCTAAGGGAAAAACCTCTGTTTGAGGAAGAGAGAAATGTATTAAACTATGTTCAAAGACGGGTAGTCTCTTCAGAACTTCAAAGATGACCCCGGAGCCAGAAGGCTGCTGGTTGGAATTCCATCAGCACACTGCCTCATACCCAGAGTGTGGGGGATCCCTGCCCCATCCCTGGCAGTGCTCAAGGCCAGGTTGGACAGGGCTTGGAGCAACGTGCTCTAGTGGAAGGTGTCCCTGCCCACAGCAGGGGGTTGGAACTGGATGAGCTTTAAGGTCCCTTCCAACTCAAACTATTCTGTGACTCTATGATCTCTCTACAGCTGATCTGCTCCCAGCTGTACTTTTCATTTCTCTTGTGCATTCAAGAAGAAATGCAAGCCAGTGTGGCACTTTTTATAAATGAAGCTAAACTAAAACTAGGGATTTTTACATTCAAATGCTTGCATCAGTTCACTCGTCAGGTGCCTCGGTAAGAATTCACTGATAGAATGTTCTAATGGAGAAGAATCAAAGAAGGGCTGCATTAAAAGGAGTGTGACCAGCAGGTCAAAGGAGGTGATCCTGCCCCTCTACTCTGCTCTTGTGAGAGCTCACCTGGAGTATTGTGTGCAGTTCTGGTGTCCTCAACATAAAAAGGACATGGAACTGTTGGAACAAGTCCAGAGGAGGGCCATGAGGATGATCAGGGGACTGGAGCACCTCCCGTATGAAGACGGGCTGAGAAACTTGGGGTTGTTCAGCCTGGAGAAGAGAAGGCTGCATGGAGACCTCATAGCAGCCTTCCAGTATCTGAAGGGGGCCTATAGGGATGCTGGGGAGGGACTCTTCATTAGGGACTGTAGTGATAGAACAAGGGGTAACGGGTTAAAATTTAAACAGGGGAAGTTTAGATTGGATATAAGAAGGAAATTCTTTCCTGTTAGGGTGGTGAGGCACTAGAATAGGTTGCCCAGGGAGGTTGTGAATGCTCCATCCCTGGCAATGTTCAAGACCAGCTTGGATGAGGCCTTGGGTGATATGATTTAGCATAAGGTGTCCCTGCCCACAGCAGGGGGGTTGGAACTAGATGATCTTAAGGTCCTTTCCAACCCTAACTATTCTATGATTCTAAGATAAGCCTGTTAATGTGGCCAATCTACTTGCCTCTGCTTCTCACACTAATGCTAATAGAAATCCAGAGAGTGTGTATCCTCTACTGAGGATACTGAGTCACTAACTCAGCCAGTGGAATAAAACAGGCTGAGATGCTGTGGGCTGGAAAGACATAATGATCACACTACTCTTTCAAAGGCACCTAATCCTAACATGGATGAAGAATAAGGACTTACACTTTAGGTTCTAGAATTTCTCCTTTTAAAAGTTAAAATCACACAAATTTTCCTTGGCAGAATCCTGAAAAAAATGGAATAGCCAAGCCATCAACATCACACTTATAGTCAGCATTGTCTAGTTGTCCCCTGCTTCTGTGCTGCTCTACATCTGTCCCAGTCACTTTGCTTTACAGATCACATCTCATTTATCAACCTGTCATACAAAATAAAACAGTAACAAAACCAAACACCACTCATTTGATTTGTTTACAAAGGTATTTACAGATATTTGGTGTTAGATTTCCTGCTGAATGAAAGAAAATCTCAAAGCTTGTGCACTGTGTACATCAAGCAGAGCCTAAGGAACAGGGTTGACTAAATCATGAATTATGAGTACTTTACAGCATCTGTATATTGAAAAATATTGTCTTAGAAAATTAGAATAAAGAAGTCACTGAAATGGCTCCTCAAGAAAATAGCTATTATTATTCCAGGCAATACATGTGCAGTGGAAGAAACAGATTATTAGTATAAAGATAAATAAGTACCATGGACCCGGCTGCTATTATTTACTGTAAGGGTGGTGATGCACTGGAATGGGTTGCCCAGGTAAGCTGTGAATGCTCCATCCCTGGCGGTGTTCAAGGCCAGGTTGGACAGAGCCTTGGGTGACATGGTTTAGTGTGAGGTGTCCCTGCCCATAGCAGGGGGGGTGGAACTGGAATCTTAAGGTCCTTTCCAACCCAAACCATTCTGTGATTCTGATTAAATGAAAAAGTAAAGTTAATTATTCAGTATTCTTCCTTCTGATCCTCACTGGTGTGCACTACACAAGAGTGTAACATTCCAGATGTTAACCCCTGTATTTAGAGGCATTTGATTTCCCTTGAAACCATCCAAGAAAAGCTTGGGTGTCAATAAGCCTTTTATTTATGTGAAGTAACAGACAACAGAAAACAGCATGTCAACTTTAATGCAGACATCCTAGTGGATGGAAGGCTTCCTTTTACATTACATAAGCCAAACAAACCTGACAGACTTTCAGTCTACTGAATTTTCCTCACTTTCTCTGTTTTAAGGAAAGCTTCCTCCAGTAATTTACTTGGAAGCAATGAGGGGAAAGTGACAGCAATATAGGATATAAAATAGACGCATTGCATGGATAAGGTTCTGTTCCAAAATCATGTATATTAACAAAAATAATACTTTCAAAAAACAGCAAAGCATTAGAAAAAAAAAAGATGTGCGCGATTCAGCAGCAGGAGAAATGCGGAAGCAATGTCGAGCAGCTTACACTAAGTAAGATTTACTCTTCAGTGCCAGCAAGAAAGGCTTCTCCGTATCTAAGTCAACTACTGCACAAAGCTAAAGCAGCAGCTGGTGTAACTTTGAAGACAAGAGGACACTTCATTAGCATCCTTTCAATGGAGCTTATAAACACACACTGTTCTCACTTTTTCTTTGTTTGTTTTGGAGAGTTCTGCTCTAAAGTGACCAGAAACTCTATACTGTATCTTTCTACAAGTCTTTGCCAGTAAAAATAACTGTAGCAGGTATTTGTGGATATTGAAGCAGTGCACTCTGAACTGTTAAGAGTAGGAGCTCTCTTGCTGTGTGTACCAGTAAGGCAGTTTGCCCAGCAGGACCCAATTTTGATTAAAAAATAAAACAATAAATCTCAGCACAAGCAGTGGGGAAGATTGTTTTATAATCCTTGCTTCCTATGGCTTCAGTGTGGTCCCCCAGAAGCAATTCAAGCAGAGATTACAATTCAGGCAGATAAGTACTGGTTCTCAGGAAGTGACTGCAGCTCTTTCACTTGCTAACTATCAGACAATTTGAGCCTATCATTTGCCTGGGGGCATTTTGGCACCTGGGGTCCTGTATCCTGGAAGTGGCCACGCTGCTGGACAAGTGAAAACCAGATGTAGTGTTATCCAGATACTTCTGCCCCTGCATACCAGTCATTTGGGAACACTGCTACGACATGCCTAGAAAAAGAACATCAGTACTGTCCAAGGTCCGTGTGCCTTGAACTTCATTGCCAATTATGCCTCCTAAATACCAGGAATTCCAATGCAATTTCCACATAATTCCTTTGTCTTGGAAGGATTCCCTGAGTGCCTCAAGTACCTCAGAGATTTCTATGTTGGTCTGTAAGTCTTGTAAGGTTTTTTTTCAGGTTCCTAAATTTTTCCTTAGCCGATTAGGCCTGTGCATTTTCAGCTCCAAATCTACAGCTACAGTGGAAAAGTATCACTTAACAGACAGAAAAACATGGTAACAAAAAAGCTATCTCATTTTCCATTTTGCTAAGTGTCTGATTACATGCTCTTAGGCAAATCAGACAACCTGAGATTCCCTGGACTCATCCACCGAGCACAAATATTATCCAACTTTGCCTTTACATTGCACTTTATAACCCTGGGAGCCCAAAGCCAAGTACCAATACACAGTGTCTCCCTGAGGGAACCCAGCATTGGTGGAAAAACTACCTCATATCCCAAGGAAATCTATAGTCATTTTCAATTACAAAACTCACTAGGTAAGTCATTACAGGTTAGAGTGCTCAGTACAACCCATCGACCAGAAAAAGAATCAGAAATCCCCAAAAATAACTACAAGCAGAGATTAATATCAATAATTCACAAATTATCCTTTAAAAGCATTAAAACCCAACAGCAAACCAAGATAATTTCCCTCCCAAACCTTCTTCATTCTTTCTCTTTCCCCCTTAAATTGCTTTCTTCTCTATAAAGGTTTCTTGAGATTCTTCTCACAGTATCATTGTGCTATCAGTCTACTGGAAGCATAATCCTGATACTCCTTTTAAAGGATAATTTAATTGAATTCAGGCGTTAAGTAGTAGAAGAAAATTCATTTCCTCCGACTTTGTCTTCTTTTGAATACTTAAACCTACACAATTATCTATGAAAAAAATGGAATCTCTCAACTCTGAAACCTCAGATTTCATCAATCAGGTACTTTTCCAGTGCCTAGAAAATAGAAATAGTCCCTTTTAAAAATCTGGTCACTGGCAAAAAGCCATTTGTTCATGTTGCAATGCCTAAGTGTCTCTTTTCACCTGAAGTACCTGACACTTCTATCAAAGGGCACAAAAAGGACAGAAAGAAAAAGAAAGAAAAGATGGTTTCCAAAGTTGTTTCACATTTCTAGAGGTGAAGAAAAAATTAAAACACCCAAAGGTTTGCATTAAGTTAGCTTCAACCAAATGCTGATGAGCCTGGTGAGAGGCTTCAGAGAGAAGCATACTTACTGCTTGAGGCAGACAGTTCTTTTGGACTGGAGGACATTGGCTGAGCACACATCTGACAGAGACAGTCCCTTCCATTAAAGGTAACCCGATCGCCTGGTGGAAATGGACGCCTGGAGAGTTAAAGAGAAAAATATATTTTAGCAAAGGTTATGCCAGAAATTTTCCTCTCTTCCCTGTGTCTTAAGTTTGCTGCCTTCCCCCACTGCAATCAGTACTCTACAGAACCTCGGGCCAAATAGTTTTGCGAAGTGGCCTTGGCAAAGCCAGGCACTGGAAGAAATCCAATCTGAGGATGCAAGCAGAGCAGAGGTTAGACTCGCCCTGTATTTTGGTTTAAAAAGCTATCAAGCACACTTTATCTAAAGAGTAGGTGACAGTGAAATCCACTTAGTCACAACAGCTACACTTATTATGGTCTCAGCATGATGTTGTGGATAGCAAATTGTACAAAAGAAATCTCAAAGGAAGAATTGCAGTTGGCCTTGAGGCTAGTGAAGGAATGTGGAGCTAGTCACTCATAAATACACTAATTTCATCTGCGTTCAGCAATGAAACATATGTTACTGCGGATACAGCAGTTTGCAAAAGAAATGAAATGCTATCCACATTCATTCTCCTAGAGATTTAAAACAGGTATCTACATTACAGAAGTACCACTGTAATTGCTACCTGTGCAGATAGCGTTAGGAGAAAGGCAAAGGCTGAATGTCCTATGGAAGCTTGAGATTATTTGCTGAATGCAACAAAATATGTGCTAGCCAGAAGCTGACATTGCTGTTAACTTTTACTTGGTGTGTAAAATAGAGAATGAACAACATTTTGTATGAGGCTTTCACTGGAATTAAAGGGTTCAGTAACTCCAAATCTGTAGCTGCTGAATGCAGGCTCTCCTAACGTCACCTCACTCCAAAACTGTGCTTAAAATAATAATTTGCTTGTTTCCACAAAACAAAATGTTTAAGGCATTGTTTTAGTTTCCTTTTCATTGCCATCCCTCAGTGGGCCATAAATAACCCAGCAGCAATACTGCATGTCATGAATCTATTCCAATGACTCATCTTTTGTTCATCTGACATAGAAAGATTGATGCAAGTCAATGTACAGAAAATTGATGCAATGTTTCATACAGCATCATCTACTTTCACACTGTCCTTGGGAAATAAAACTGAAACATACACATCATTTGATTATCAATGTGCAGTAAATTCACACACTGTTTAAAACCAAATGGAAAAATGATCAAGACCCTTTCAAGAGTAAAGGTCTTGGAAAATATACCAGGCTATATGATGAAGTACTTCAACTACTCATCAGAGATAGGTATGGAAGGCTAGGGCAGCAGCTGGCAAGTCTGCTGCACTAAAACTCAGACACATCATATGACGGGATCTCCAAGAAGTTACTGCCCCAGAATGCAGATTCTTGCCTTTCTTGTTCATGTGATCCTCCTGCATTAAGTTTCAGATGATTCAACTGCTGCCAGATTCAGACTTCTGGAGAACATCACCATCCAGTTGCCCTCCAAGACTAGAAAGGAACAGGCCTTGTCTTTTGGGTCTTCCCTCTCTGTGAAATCTACCTACATCTCTATCTTTTGCTTCTTATGTGTCCTTCAGGCATTACACAAACTAAACCAGCCTAAATTCTAGCACAATCTCAGTGCCTAGTGCCAGCTAACAGAACACTATGCCCAGGGGCTTTGGGTTGAGTTTAGGCTGTAAAGCTAAGCTGAGATTTTTCAAGTATAAAACTGCTCAAATGAGCAGGCTATGACAGCATGTGGAAGATTTGCCCAGTAGTCTCCTAAAAGCTGAGTATCTTAGTGAGAGTTTAAACAGAAACACAAGTTAAAAAATGCCCCTTTTGTCCTATTCACACAGCCTCAGCAAACTTATCTTTAATCCCTGTAGAAATGAAGACTGGTTCTCTTCTTGGGGACAAGATATAGTATTTGGGGAGAAGAAGGGGATTGAGCTTGTCCCAGAGCTATGCATTCTTACATGATATGAAAATGAGTCTACAGTACATTTTCAATTCTTTAACTGTTCTGATAACCCAAATGAGTTCTCTATGGGTGCATCCCAAAATTGGCTTTACTTCACTTCACCCATCAAGCTGGGCTCATCACCCAAACTCAACTCAACCCATGTCCATCACCTCTAGTAACATGGTAGCCTGATAGTTACTCTCACATGTGAAAGAATTAAGTTTCTGAGAACAGGGAACTGTATGTGTTCCCCAGATAAATGAGTGGCATTTTGAAAACCCTCAAAGTCAGACTTGCAGCAGAGCTTTTCCAACCAAACATCTCCCCAAAAGAACTGTGTTGTGACACTTGAGTCTCATGGTGACACCTTTCTCCCTGTTTTCCTTATACTGGGTTCATGCCAAGTTAGTTGAAAGGGATGACTTACTTGCAAACAGTGCAGGCAAAGCAACTTGGATGGTATGTTTTGCCCAGAGCTGTCACTACTTCACCCTCCACAAACTCCCCACAGCCATTGCAGCGGGTACCATACATGCGCTGGTAATCCAAGGTGCAAAGATACTCCCCGTTCTTAATGAAAAAGCCTCCTTGTGCCAAGTCACAGCCACACACTGGAAGAGAAAACAACCACAGAGAGAGATTAGAGAAATATATCTAGTAAGGATGTCAGCACTAGTCTGTGCTGCTGACAAATGAGATGACCCTGGTGGTCTCGCTTCCTTCTATCATCCAGTTAATCATGTTATCATCAGTTATTCGTACCAATGCAATCTTGCTTTTGCTCTAGGACTGGAGATGAGCAGAGGAAAAGATTCTATAAATAGAACAGATTTTACTAGCATACATTTTTCCTGCAACCATGTTCTTTAAGAAGCTTTCAAGGTGCTGATTCTTTTTGAAACAGTAAATATTTTAGAAATATGTATGGTTTAGATGAAGTCCTCCAGCCCTCAGATAACACTGAGATACTTCACCACTGCTACATCAATACTTTATGTTTTGCTTTAAAACGCATGATCTTTGAAATGTTCAGGGTGACTTTGCAGTATTAATTTAGACATAAATACTGGGAGAAAGCTGCTGTGAAGGGACAATTAGGCATTAAAAACCTAGCCCACACGTCCACTGTATACACTTCGTGATATATGCACCCAAGCTACACAACATTATATTGGACACTGAATAAAGGAAGAGTATTCCCCACCCGTATTCTGACCAAATTAATATCCTAAGAACTACTATTACCTTTGAGTGCCAATCTGCATTGGTCTTGTGTTAAGTCTTTTACATACTGTACTCCTTGTACTTAATGTATTAGATAAACAACTCAAATATTTGGATATAGATTTGTGGCCATGTACAGCTTCACAGGGAAGACGAATTGTATCAGTAAAAGGGTGAAGGACCAGTCAAGGATTTCTGTGGCTTGGCACTTTTTGCACTGTTAAATATTTATTCATGCAAAGCCGAACACTCCATAACCAGGTGCCTGGTTTGCTTTAGGAAAATATTCATAGTGCTACACTGGTGTTTCTGGTCAAAGCAGGAGACAAAGAGCCAATGCCTATGAAGAAAAAGTGCCATGGGAGATGGAGACTGAATGTCACACTTCAGCTTTAGCTTAGATTGAATAAAGGACTTGAATGTCCCACAGTTGCTCCAAAAATACTACCTGCTTCACATGAGCTTTAAAACCCCTCTTTATTCATCTCAGTGAGAAAGCATAAATAAGAGCTGCTAGATGAATTATTAAACATATATATGTCTGCTCCAAGGCATTTTGGTTTCAGGCACTCCTATTGCTCTCATCTGTATATTGCTGTATCTGTGCAATTCAGTACAAGAAACTTCTCTTCACAGCAGCCTAGGATGCTAGCTTAACTCCAACTGTCCAAGTAATACCATCTCATCCCTCTTCATAACACTGAAGTACACTCAGATCAAATATCAGAAGTATCAAGTATTAGAAATTCTGATTATTAAGGCAAAATAAATAAGCAGCATTGAAGGTCCTGCAGGTACACAGTCCTTGAAATACTAAAATATGAAATACAGAAAGATTATCAGGGGAACTGGGTTCAGTTAATCTCTGCCATAAATTCCAAGGAAGATACTGTACACAACATTCATTCTCTCCCCTGTTATAACAGGCTAATATCTTATTAAATGCCTGCCTAGAAAATTAAAATTGCATAGTGTTTGGGGCAGGGATTGCAAATTCTCTGTTCTCTTATTGCCAAACCCCAGAGGTCTAAGGGCTGTTACTGTAATAATAATTAATAGAACAATAACCAGAATGCACTAAATTGCACCTTAGAATTAAAGCAATATCAGTACTAGCATTTTCCTGGTTTCACATTTCTGCATAGAACAGTGTTAATATCCCACATGCAAACAAGTTATATTTCATAGTGGCATTAAACAGCCAGACCTCAATCATTAGTGACTTAACTACAGAGAACTATTGTTAAGGTTCTATTATAACGCTGCAAAATGCTCCAAGCTGTTTTTCAGGTACACCTCCAGAAAAAACCCTCTTTCATTCCTGTTTTCTTCTACTGTGCTCCACTTTGTTTAAAGTATTATTTTCAAACACATCATGTACAATATCATGTTGCCATTAGACAGAAACTACTGTAACCTCTACACCACATCACCTTATACTCTTCCTGAGTTGGGGACCACCCAGTCATCTTCCACATCTGGAGGTACAGAGGTGAAGCCTAAGCCTATTTACAATAGGTTTGTTTTATTAAGCTAACTTGGGTGGATTCCTTACAATTAAATTATAGACTAATTGAGAATTCCACTGATTGCATGGAGTCACTGAGAATGTCTAAGAGTTACATCGGTATTTGAACTGTTAAATCCTGTGGTTACAGGGTATGAACTGGAGTATGTCACGGGGTGGTCAGTACTAAATGCTTCAGAAGCTGCTAAATTTCATAAAGAGCCATGGAGTATTTGTAATTCTACGTGATTATTTAAATAACAGTTGTAATTTAGCTGGCAGCTTTAATGTCCAGGTCTGTATATATTTCAGCTTCAAGCTGAAGGTGCTCAGCAGGCTGCTGGATCTGCCTCAGAAGAGGCAGATAGAAGCCCTCTTTTTACAGTGGTCCCCAGTTCTACTACTGAGTCACCTTTTGAAATCCCACTTAGTCATTAGGACCCTCTTCACCTGCCTAGTAATGGGGCTAATAAGGTAGGATGATCAAAAGTAACTTTCAATGCAATCTCTGTACTAGCTTTTGGAAATCCAGCTTCAACATATCACAGAGGTCTGGGCAGATCATTGCTTGCAGAAAAACCCTACAAACTTTGAGTGAAAGCACTCATGCATTCATAATTATTAAGCTCCATCCCTTTTGCATGGCCACAAGGATTCAAGCCTAGCAGTGAAAACAGGCGATAAAATTATTTGGCAAGTCTTTTAAAACCAGTAATTACTGTTATTAACAAGAAGCTCCCTCCATTAGCCTTTCCTTCATGAAGTTTCCTTTCCATTTAATCTCTCATTTTTTTCCTGTCTATAACTCAGAACAAGTTAAATTCCCTCATACTGGGAAGTCATGATTTCAGGCACAAGCAGAACTGCTGCTGATGTGAACCACCAGCAGATTCATCATCTTTGGCTTACTCACCGCAGGAAGCACACACCAATCTGCAAGAATTAAAGATGAGTCCTGGCAGACCCACATTACAAGAGATTTTTGCAGTCAATTTAGTACATGTGCTCCTATCACTAATCACAGCTTTGAGCTACATGGGCAAAACAAGGGTCACCCAGACTGTTAACACCCATGGCTGGAAAAACGCTGTTCCAGTCAGCTGCTTTTACTTTGAGTCAGAGATCAAATCAGAAAGGAGGAACTCTGTATCCACACTTGGTGTACAATGTGGTGTGCAAGAAAGGAAGGGACTGAAACAGCTTCTTTTAAACAGCTTGTTTCTTTCCCTCCTTTTTGCAACTGTACAGAAGTCATGGTTCTGACAATAAGTCCCCTCAAGCTTAAACATACTGCCTTTATGACCACTGCAGAAATACCATGGGAAAGATGGATGAATTGTGACTGTTTTCATTAAAAAGAAAGACCATCTGCCCAACACTGCTCATGCCACGAACAGCAGAGGCACTGAAACCAGCTAAGATGGCTGCATACATACAATAATTCCTAATAGTGTGATCTAGGCAATTGCTGTGATACAAATCTCATGTCATCAAAGAAAAACCAATAAAAAAATAATGACAATGAATACGAAACATCAAATTATGTTCTTTTGGGTTTTTTCCTATACTGATGGGAAAGAACTTTGAAAGAATTACATTGTGGAGCCAATAGCAATGCACAAATCATGTCTGAGAAGACAAAACACAAGGGGTATTCTGTTAGCATCCACCACGTGGAAATAGTCTACAGGAGACCAATTTCACAAGACCCTTCTTGTTCAAAACAATGGAAGAAATCCCACTGTATGTGACCAGTACCTGCCTGGTACTGGGAGTATTTCTATTCCCCGAGGTACCAAAAGCATAGAGACAAAACACTCAGCATTTTTCTTTAAATGAAAAAAAAGAAAATCCTCATCTTCAAAACCTCCTGGAGGAACTCAGCCTTTTCACAGAGTCTGTATATCAAAGCATTCCGCATTCCATACACATGATCCTGCCTCTCCTGTGGATAGAATAAGCTGGAATACACTTCTGCCTCCTACTGTACAGAATTCACCAACCTGCCAGCTTTTTCCTCTCTTCAGTTACTATCAGGAGCTACTATTTTGCAGCCTGAGCACAAAAGGATTGGAGATACCCATCAGCACTGCTGTCTGCTCTCAAAGCTACAGGATCTGTGCAGGGTCTGTGTAGGCAAGTGTGGGCTATTACAATAAAACATAGCTCCTTAAGAGCAATCCAATTACCTGTGATCTCCAAGGGCCCAGGATCATTCTTAAGCAGAGTCACCTCCAAGCTTTAACGGAGATGATGAAAATGAAGAGATCGGATTTTTTCAAAGTGAATGGGAGTAGGATTTGATCCTACTGAGCATTATGTAGGATTTCTATAGGGTTATTGTCAGTGAGAGTTGAAAAACCAGGGCCTGAGTAAAATAACTCCATGTTGATGTAAAGTAAAAAATTGTTTCAACAGTAAAGAAAGAAAACCACACAAGCAGACCCTGTGGGCATGGGCTCTCAGCTTGCAGAAGTGAATGCTATTCATTCAGGAAAGTCTAATGATCTGCTTTGTCACCATGCATTAAATAAGGTGCAAATTCAATTTCCTGTTGGGGTTTTCTTTCTTTCTTGTTTTTCTAAGCTTCGCAGAATAATGGTGCGGTTCTCAAGTGGGGAAATATTCATACAACATTTATTTCTCAGGACATAATGGATTTCTTGTTTGAGGGTAGAAAGGAATTTGGCAATGTTTCAGTTTATCACCTACATCTAAACGAATACACAGGGAAAACCTGTTTCTGTGGGGCTGTTTTTTTTTTGCCTAAGAGAGAGTTTAACAAATCCTGTATTCAGGAAAGCAAGGTCCATGTTCTTATTACAGTTTAAAGTTTCCACATTCCAAATGAACTAAGTCTCTGCCTTTGTTTTATTCCTCTTATCAACACTTAATGGCAGAAGTCATTTCAAGAATGAATGTACTTCAAAGTATGATCAGAAGACTATGTGAGAATGGCAAACCTCAGAAGCCACACTGCAGCACTGCTGTTGCAGAAGGACTACAAGGCACCATTAAGAAGTTGTATACACCTTGCAAAAGCTGTAACAGAGATCCTGATAACTGTCACACTCCTGCCACTCGAGGTTCTTTTTGCCATATATTGATGAGAGATGCGTTCTGATCCAAGGTATTTGGAACTGCGTCTAACATTCCCAGTGGTTCTGGAACCTCTCCTCATTTCAGATTGACTTTAGAAACAACCCTGGGAAGTCTAAAGACCTTTATATAAATGGAACAAATACAGGTGATGTTAAAACCTGCTATGTTACCTAGTCACCAGCTGGCAGAAAGGTTTAGCAGCTAAACTACTCCCTGAGCAAAAGAAGGGACCGCATTTCTGCCATCTTTTCCTGAACTGGCCTGGGATCCCTGTGAGAAGAATCCTCTAGCCTCCATCCAGACCGTTCTCCTTTTGCCTGGAAAAACCTTGACCCTCCATTTCCAACACCCTGCCTGCATGATCATTGAATATTCACAGAATAATGGTGAATAACGTCATCACTGTCATGATGGCACAAGTCATTCTCAGTGGGGTACCTGAGAGAACCCCCTAAGCACATAATGCAGGCATTCACTCAACTGAAATCATTAGTGATGACTGAGTGTCGGATGAGCTCAGAGTTTTAAATCAATCAGCTTCCTAATCAATGCCATGACACTGCCTTTTAGCTTTCTTTGGTTTTTCTCCACTTAACACTAGAGATACAAACAATACTACACAGGGAAACTTTCCTGCCCACACCTCACATGCATATATTTCAGTCTGTCTAGCAATTTAACAGACAACAGCTAATACCTGAACTCAACATCAAGCAAACAGCAGCTGTATCTAACGTTGCAATGTGACAGCTTCCCAACTGAGCTATCGATGCTTTGTGCACCAGGATGGAAATAACAGCAAGAATCATTCAGCCATTTAAAACACCTTTCACATTAAGCTAAGCGCTAGGTGAGATCAAAGTCATTTATGAGTCTGTGGGAAATGAACCCTGAAGAAAATGAAGTGGGTGGAAAAATGTCAAAGTTTAGCCGGGAATAGCTTGGTTCTAACTATCTAGATGAGATCTCTCTGAAGAGATTGTAAATTAACAAACCAAGGATTTAAGAATAGAACAAACAACTCAGTGCAGGCAAAGGAAGGATACATTGACAACAAACCCAAGCAACTTGCCAGATTCCCATTTAGGATGCTTTGTCCCGCTCATCAAGCACCTGTAAAGCATCCTGCTGGCCCTCTGCTTTCAAAGGGATCCAGTAGATTGCTAGAATCTGACATGGCATCTGTCAGCATTCAACAACATCAGCCAAGGAGAGCAATTAACTTTATTTCCTGACAGGTGTTTGATCACTGAAAGATACCTCAGACCCAAGTAAACTAAGATCAGTGACAACCAATAGCTATTACTAGTTCTAAAACCCCAAGAACAAAACAAGGATCCAGTTCAGAATGGAAGCAGACTGGTTGGGATCTTCTACCTGTCAACATCTAAAGCAAAAACTACAACTCGGTGTTTTACATGGAAATGGAAAAAAATATTTGGGAAAAAAATAAAATAAAAAAGACCTAAATGGGACATTGCTATTGGAAACAAGTAGAAGCACAGGAAAGGGGCAGAGGATGGGAGAACGGTGCAGGACAGCACTGGAGGTATAGTTTGGGCCCTGCTGTCAAAGGCCCCAGTCACCTCATCCACTGTACCTCTTCAACAGGGAGTCAGGAATTCTTACGGAGACTGTTTTCCACAAGTGTGGAGGATGGACTGGCAGCTTTTGCTGCCAAGGGGCTCGATACAGCTTAAAATGTACCGCACCTCTGGAACAGACTATTGGCACCTAAAGGCTATGGCCACTAATGAGACAGGTCTCCTTGCTGCTCATGGGTTACAGGAGGAAACCAGCCTGCCTTACACCAAACTTCCCATGCCTCCACTTGAACCTGACATGAAACAGCAGTAAAAATCACTGCAAGAGAAAGAATAGGCATCAAGACACAGCAGATGAGGAAAGCAAATACAGAAAATGGTAGTTGCAGCTGAGGCTTGTTCAATTCAAGCTATCTGAATGCATGAATTCACATCTGAACCCCCATTTTCTGTCACAGGAGAAAATGTAACCTCTATTAGCTTCCCAGGAACAGCAGAATACCATTGCTTCCTGGATTTTCGAAACTGGTCAAACCTGTTCCTCGGGAGGTCTCCCTCTGCATGCAGATAACAGCATGCCCCTCTTTTCACTTTTTCACTTGATTTGTGTACTAATCTCCTCAGCATCAAGTATTTGCTTTCATTTTCACCATTAAAATCTCATTTTACTCTTACTCATTCCCTTCCATTGGACTTTCTAATGTGGCTAAAGGATGTAATGCTTCAAGATCCATGACCATCCCAACCAGGGTATTGTATAACCGCTGTCCTTTTTATTTGTATTCTGCTGTTAGAGCATTTCAGGCTCTTATTTTCCAGTGGTTTATATTTTAATGATTAGAAGTTCTGTTTTCTTTAAATAAAAGCAGAGACATGCAGGTTCTAGGAAAAAAAAAAAAAGAAGAAAACACAAAAGATTTAATAATGTTCAAAGCTGTTTCAATAACCAAGCTGAAAAGGGGAGCTCATAAACAGAAAGCAGAACCAGAGCATATCAAAAGGGAATCAGAAGCCTGGAGAGCTTTTAGATAAAGGCAGCTCTTTGGTTCAGTGATTTGGAGCTTCAAGGGACCTCCTAATTTCCTGATGCTCAGGAAGGAGCACGTTCTATCCACCAGTTACGTTACCGTGTCCACAGATGAGTCTGTTTCACAAGTATTTGTGGAAATGCAGAGATCTTGTCAAGCACTGCGCTGGGTATCTAGTACGGGCATGTCCTCACATTTAAACTTTGCATCCACTGACACCAAGCTATTAATAGCACTAACCACCCAGCAGCCAGTTTGCAGCCTCCTCCTGCTGCCTCTGAAGGAATCCGATGACAGATCAAAGGTCAAAGAACTAATGATTTAAAACACATTCCAGCCTGTTGATACAGTGTCTGCTTACATGACCCTCACTTCTTCCCAGCCCTTCAAGGGAGGAAAACCCAGTTCAAAGTCAAAGATCACAGAGCATCCCAAAATGTAAACTTAGGAGCTTAAACTTTCCCTGTCAAGCTCGTTGAACTACAGACAATGCGCTTTGCAAAAGTCATCACATGAAAGAAACAGCCTGTGCCTGAAACCTAAACATACCATACCTAAACATTCCAGGATTCTGGAACTACATATTGATGTAGGCTTCCCTAAATAAGCTCAAAAGACATCTAAATCAAAAGAGGGAAACTAGAACATTTGTTCTGTGATTAGGAAATTGCTTTATGCTGATATATCGCAATGTTTTCATAGAATTTGAAAGGTTCTTCTCCATGGAATACTCTGGGTTTGTGGAATGCTTCCTGCATGACGAGACTTGGCTTTGCCTTACAGTTAACAAGAATATTAGCTGATAATTGACTTTTGGTAACTGGTCTCACTATAGCATGTAAAACATTCATACATAGTGAAACATTTCCACCTGGCATAGCCTAATCACTTCACAGACATTTATGCTGCATAGCGAGGACTACAAAACATTAGGAAACCATTCATATTCTCATAGCAAGATTGCTTATTCATGAGGTAATTTTTTAGTTTAGGCTGCCACATGGAAGCTAACCATGTTTTCCAATTTATATTCAATATCAAGAACAGGGACACTATCTACTATGTGAAATACTCCTACCACAGATAGTGCATTACCTTTTAAGATAACACAATTGGTCTCCACATGTACCAAAATCAAGCTATGTAAACTTCTACACTGTTACTATAAAAGCTTAAAACTTGTTCTGTTAAGCAATAGACTATTGAAACCAGCATTTCCCTCTCATCCAGAAGATGAATAGGAGCCTAAGATGAATTTAGGCTGGAGAAGGCTGCATGGAGACCTCGTAGCAGCCTTCCAGTATCTGAAGGGGGGCTGTAGGGATGCTGGGGAGGGACTCTTCATTAGGGACTGTAGTGACAGGACAAGGGGTAATGGGTTAAAACTTAAACAGGGGAAGTTTAGATTGGATATAAGGAAGAAGTTCTTTGCTGTGAGGGTGGTGAGGCACTGGGTTGCCCAGGGAAGCTGTGAATGCTCCATCCCTCGCAGTGTTCAAGGCCAGGCTGGACAGAGCCTTGGGTGACAGGGTTTAGTGTGAAGTGTCCCTGCTCATGGCAGGGGGGTTGGAACTTAAGGTCCTTTCCAACCCTAACTATTCTGTGATTCTATGAATCATAGGCTTAATAATAAAGTCTTATTATAGCAATTTTGCTTGCCTCAAAACTTCCTCTCCTACTACATGCAGGAGGGTAAAATGAACTGTAATCAACTGACAATGATAGAAAATTATCATTTGTATCAGATCACAATTTGAGATACTAAAATCTCTGCTGATGCACATTGTAATTTAAGGCTTGATCCCACACACATTTATATATGTAACAGACATTGCAGTGAATAGTCTTAGTTTTTCCAGGAAAGTTTTGCAGTACATTGATGCTTAGAGGAAAAACTTCTTACTTCTTTAAGAAGCTATTAATTAATTCTTGTTAATGTTAATGCTTTTTAAAGACAAAAAGTAAAATAACGAGCTCTCCAGCTCAGTGTGTTCTCCCTTCAACCTCCTCATCTCACCCTCCCTCCTCTCAGCCTTCTGCTTCCATTGCCTGGTCGCCATTAACCATTTGGTATAGTAATAGTAGGGTACTCCTGGTAAAACAGAAATTATGGCTTATTTATTACAATTGGAAGTAACATAGAATCCAATTAACTTGAATTTGTAACATACAACAACAGTGTAAGTGCTTAGCAAGGTAAGTGACTTAGTCCTAAAACAAAGACAACTGCTCTGAACAGTTACTCCTGAGCTGCACTCTTAAATGTCTCTTATCCATCGCCTGTCCATCACTCCCTTGTTAACTCTAGCTCCAAGTCAGCTGCTGACTGCGTGAGATTCTTTGTCTATCAGGAGGCTGATGGAGCTCATCTTCTGAGGGACAAGCCCCACCAATTTCAGCTCTTTGTTTTGTTTATCAGCTCTTCTCTGGAGCCACAAATAGACCCAGCCAGCCCTACCAGACAGAGAGGACAAACCTGCTGTATACACATGGCTCTCAACAGGCAGAGAGCAACAACAAGTTGCATTTCATCATGAGGGTATGGGAACATGTCAGTGTGTGGAGGTTTTACTGTCATCTTTGGCAGTTATTCTCTTCCAAGAAAGATTCCAGAGATGGATGGAAATGGAGATGGAAGATGATTGTCTGATCACATTACATGACGCACGAGCACGTCCTGAGCTGGCTGACGCAGCATGGAAGCTTAAGTCGCCCTGTTCCTGCAGTGCATTAACTACCACTGCTGTGCATGCCAAGCAGTCATGGAGTGCCTCTGACATAACCTAGGGAAGAAGGATCATGATCATATAAAATACACTTTGCAGTATGATGTAACCACAAAGCTGAGAGCACGGATGAAAATAGGAAGTAAGAAAAGGAATCTCCTACAGAGCAAAGGAAGAACAGGTTCACACTGAAACCCTGTTACTTACAACTCGTGTGGCAGCTTTATGGGGACTTTTCCACCTCTTCACTAGACTATCTAAGTCTGTGAGTAAAATCTGAAGCATTTTCAGCAAGTATGGCAACAGTCAGACAAATATGAGCTTGTTCATGTCTTTCACACTGTAGATGTATGAGCTGAAGTCTCAAGAGCAAACTTTAGTACACAGAAAGGAGAATGACAACCAAGCCACCTGCAGATACAGCTGCTATGTTCTGGTCCCAGTATCAGTTGCTCCCTCTAGCTAACAGTATAATGTTTAAATCGAGGGGGTCTGACTCCATCTCCTGTAGAGTCACAGTCATGTCAAATTAAAAACCCATTAGAATAAGAGGAAACAAACCACTAGAACAGCTGTGTCCCACTTATATGAACCATATGGTCAGACAACATGCAATATAAGTAACTAACTATAAGGTTTAAAGAAAAACTGCATTCACTTCAATGAGACAAGAATATACAAGCTCTGCAGCTCAGGTGTAAGATTCAACAGGGAACTTGCACCAAACTCCCATACAAAACCCTTTCCTTTTATACAAGTAAACACAAAAAAGATGACACTTGCTGGCAAACCCAATTAATAAGGCACACTGAAAGAGCAAAATCTCGAAGATTCACTGGCCCTCAGTTCAAACTGGGATGTGCAGATACTACAAAGAGGCAGAAGCCACACTGTCACACAGTGGAGGGCCATAAACTTATGAAGCCCAAGCCAAAAGGAAGGGAGAAGCACAGGGAATGGCAGCCCATAATGGGGACAGCTCAGTGAGAGGCTCACACAGCAGAAGACCAATGGCCATTTGCGTGAGAGACACATTTGGGAATGGGGGAAGAGGAGCCCAAAAAGAGCAGGACACCTGAAAGCATAGGGGAAGGCAACAGAAAGGTGGGAGGCTCACATAGCAGAGGCTTGTAAGGAGCCAGGGTTGCACAAAATTGTTTGAGGGTCTCCCAAAAACTGGGGGCTGAGACTCAAAGCCCTCAGAGGCTGATAACAAGAGTCAATGGAGGCCAGAGAGAGTGGGAGGCTCACAAGTGGAGCCCCCAGGCAAATAAGACTCCAAAAAGGGGGAGGCCTCCATTACAGTGGGAGTCCCAGGAAATCCCAGCCCACGGACAAGGGAGACCCAGAGAGTCAGGGAGCCCCAAAAGCATGGGAGACCAGGAGAGGGGGAGGCAGGCAAGGGGGGAGGCTCAGAAGATAAGGCCCCATGGATATGCAGTCATAGAGAGCCATGAGCCCATGGGGAGTGGGAAGCCCGGAGAATCCCAGGCCATGGGAGGGAAACCCCAGAGAGCAGAGGCCCACCCAGAAAATGGAGACCCAGCCCCACACACTGAAGACCCAGCAAAATGGAGGCCCCGGGCAAGCGAGCACACATCTATACATGTATAGTTATACACACACAAGTATGTATAAATATGCATGAGAGCAATCACACCACCATTTCTTCAATTTAGGCAAAACCCAACTACAAGAAAAGTGAGCAAAGAAGATTTTTTGGGCCACTCAGCTTAACAGCTCCAGCTTAGCTCTTTCCGAGGGTCATGGTGTCAGCAGAGCTCCTGCTCCTTTTCCTTTTGGAACAGTGGTCTGCACTGCTTGCTCACCAAAGGTGACCCTCTTAACATGTTGGTTGAGGTTCCCCCTTGTCCCAGTACAGTCTCCTCAGTGACCACCCTGCATGTTTGTCTCAGGTGTCAGTACCCATTGGGGGTCTTTTTTGGTGTTTTTTTCTGAGTTCAGGTACTTAGTTTGAGCAATCAATTCAGTTAAAAGTAGCTCAATTATCATAACTATCCCTAATGACAGGCACTGGCTTCTATTTAGCATTTGAAGAACAAAACCAACCCAGATTTATCCAAATCCTCAAAAAAGCACTTAGAACAAACACAAGAAGACACTATTTTCTCAACTATACTTATGCTATCTTCCTTTAAACCCCATCACACTACACAATATAAACATACCTTCACCTTATATATGGAAATAACAGGAAACGGAGACAATAAAACATTAAAACCAAGTCACCTATTTACACTGGATTTCTGAGAGGCTCGTAGGGCCTCTCTTCCTATCATAGAGCCCCAGACTGGTTTGTGTTGGAAGGGACCTTAAAGCTCATCCAGTTCCAACCCCCTGCCACGGGCAGGGACCCCTTCCACTAGAGCAGGTTACTCCAAGCCCCTGTGTCCAACCTGGCCTTGAACACTGCCAGGGATGGGGCAGCCACAGCTTCTCTGGGCACCCTGTGCCAGCGCCTCAGCACCCTCACAGGGAAGAAATTCTGCCTAATGTGTAATCTAAATCTCCCCTCTGGCAGGTTAAAGCCATTACCCCTTGCCCTATCACTGTGTTTTGTGACTCTCCATAAAGCACTTCATCTTGTATGTATAGAGTTGTTTCATCGCTTCCCAAATAAACAGAAAGAAATTTCACCAAAGCAGAGTCTAATTGCGGCCTAATTCACCATCTGGGAAATGTGTGAAACTGTCTGCAGAGAATTGCACAAAGCAAAGAAAATTGAAAATTATATTAAAAAGAGCTAAGAAATTATTTTCTTCATTTCTTTCAGGTATAATTATCTATTGTGTAGCTTGTACCCAATGAATAGTAGAAAAGGAAAAGAATGAACACAGAAGTATTCAGAGAAGAATGTGCTATTTTGAGTCTTCAAATGGTGGTGGCAACCTCCTTTCCGCTCCCCCCCCCCCCCCCCCAATAAAATCAAATGCCTTCTACAATTCAATTTAATTATAGATGTTTGCATATTAAAGTTGTTCTGTGTGGTGCCAAACACTTGCTGCTTGTACATGTGCCATCCAGCCACTTCACTCCCTGTTGTTTACCCTCCCCATCCACAAATCCTTCAGATCCTGAGCAACCACAATAGCCTGCAATTGGCTGCTTGCAGGAAGTGTGAGCTGTCATCACATGGCTCGAGGTATATTTGCACAAACAGATTCATTTCTACTAGATGAACACCCAGGTCCTACCTTTGCAGGTGAAGCATTTGATGTGAAAGTGTCTGGCCTGAACACGAAGTACTTCCCCTTTACATGGCTCCCCACATTTATGGCAGTGGATGACGGGCTTTTCAGAGGGGTGGTGAGGCTCCTGAGGATGGGCCACTGTAAAACAAGAGAATACAATTTAAACCCAAACAAGAAAGATGTTTTCTCCTGTACATAAAACCATTCTCAGACACTTTCCATCATGATCCAAATGCATCTGTTCACGTTTTACACTCATCTAAAAAGTCACCACCTATTTTAAATATAGCCTTTCCATAAACCAGTAGTTTAAGCCATTCGCATCAATTACTGCCTCTTTCCACTGAGACTGCCATAGAAAGACAAGGAAAAATTCCCCTCTCAGTTTCACTGCCATGAAGTGTTTCAGAATGCCTAGGCTTTTCTTTCAAGAACATGAGTGTGTGCAAACCATTCAATGAGCACACAAGGCAACAAGAACTGGGCTATTTTAATACAAAAAAGGGATTCATTCCATTTGCTTGGATTGTAAGGAAAGCAATTCCAAATAATGTTTTGGGAAACCAGATGAACCAAGCAGCCTGACTTTGCATGCAAATGACTATGGTGAATAGAAACTACAAACATCCCCATTTTCCTACAGCACATACCTAACACAGGGAAAGCACATTTGAAGCGCAAAGAAAGCAATGTTATTTGTTTCTACTGCCATTAATTCTGTATTATAAACTCCATGCAGAAAAGACTCTCTGCATGTAAGTTAGAGATATTATGAGTAGAAAGAAATGACCAAAGCATCTGAAATACAGTCAGGTAGACAAAATTCCAGATACTGATCATTGATCAGCTAACCCACAGCCCAGAGCAGAGCTTGGATAGGAACAGGAAAGGTTTTTGTCAACTTTATTGTGTATTTCACTGTTGCAGTAAAAGTTTTACTGCTCCACATTTGGCTTCCATAAAAAGATGTTTAACTTTCCCTTCAGATGTGCCTTGTGGCAGTTTGGGGCCCCAGTAGCAATGCTCGGGCGTAAGCTAATGCAAGATTGAGTCTCAACTGTACTGTTTGAGGTGGAAAATATTACTCAGAATGTTCCCAAACAAACGATGTTCCTTCAGATCCCCCTCCCACATCCCATTCTAGCAGTAGAAAGTTGTCCTCCTTGTAATACTGTACTCAAACTAGTGATGCTCATTGGAACATTTCAAAGAGACATACCTCTCTCTCAACGCCTCTGTCTTTGTATAATTGCTGTTCTGACTTTCCCGGCCTGCAAAGTGCTGATACACCCACATCACCCTCACTGGGAATCATTATTATTTAATCTGTGTTTTCTGGAGCTCTTTTCTTTTCCTGATCAATTCCTGACATCTCCCCAGACAGGTGTATGACTTTTTTTTCCCCCTCACATCACTGCTCATGGGTACCTTGCTTGTATTTCCTGCACCATTTTCCTCCCCTTCTTCAATGATTTTCTAGGGAAAAAGCCCAATTGCTTCATCAAGTCCTTCTATACTACTCTATAAATGGCTTAGTGAAGAAATGCTGCTATCATTCTCCATTACATAAATACAAGAGTAATAATAAAAAAGCCCAATATGTGATTAAAGCAGTAACAGCATCAAGAATGGAGGATAACAAATATTCCAAGCAACAATTTCTGCTGTAAATCCAGCCAAACTAATAGGGCAGCTGCTATTTGGTTCTTACCACCCTCATCACCATTCTTCAAAGAAAAAGGCTGAATTCTTCCACTCAAGCTTAAAGTTTTTAATACCTCCTCTCTGGTAGCTCATTTCAACTATTTCCCTTGAGCAGTTATTCAGCTCATACTGGTGAACAGAATGCAGTTGGCAATGCCAGTCAGTATTCCAATTAGAAGGTCCAATTAAATAAGAGCCCAGTGAATGCTTTGCCTTGAGTGAACCTCATCTAATAGTCTGCACTGCAATACTGTTTCTGGAGCAGAAGTTATTCTTCCAAACAAGACTATTAACTATTAACTTGTAACCAAGGAAACACATAGTTTTTGTAATGAGAAAGGAAGAAAGAAAATAAGAGACAAACAGAGATACAAGTGTTAGCAAAGTAAATTATTATGAGGAAAATTCCTTCTCAGATCCAGGCAGCCTGAGAAGAGCCTGATGCCAAGTGAAGAAAAGGCAACAGAACGGACTTCCAAAATTTTTCAGATGAGGAATTGGATGTAGGATTTGGGCAAATGCTCCCCAGGATTTATACAGTGCAACATGAAACCTGTACCTGCAACATTTTGCTTTCTTAAACTCACATGTGGAAGGTACCCTAACACATTCTGCATGCCCAGGTTACAGATTTTCTGGTATTGAACTGAAACACAAGTTTTTGCTTCTTACCAGAGAATAAATAAATGTTTTCAAGACTGATCTAATGATGCAATTTTCTTCCAGTTCTACTTTTACAGCCATTTAAATGAATACAAATACTGCCAGTTACTATTTCCAGCCTGACATCTTAAATGAAGCTGATTACAGAACATGTAAATTGTGAGCTGCTTTGGGTCTGAAAACCCTGAGCTAAGAGCTAAATTCATCTCCTCATGGGGATTTCACATCTTGAGTCAGTAAATATTTCAGGCTATGCCTGCACTAACCCTCCCCACATCAGCTGCGTGCTAGAGAACACTTTCTCAGGCATCATGCACTAGCAGCAAGTGCAATAAGGCCACTCTAAATCATGACTAAGACAATAACAGATTCCAGGCAGTGCAACTAGTGACAGGACATAAATTTTGGATCTGGATAACCCAGATTCCAACCCCTGCTCCACAACAGATATATGAGCTCTTTGGCTGGCATGCCCTTAACTCTAAAGTCAGACAGCTAAGTTCAGCTAAAGTCTCTGAGCCTGTAACCCATCAGCTTAAAATTAAGTTATCTGAATGTTTTAGTTTCTTTGTGTCTTGTGTACTCCTGATTGCAAAGCAGGTGTAACAGTGCTGTCAGACTCACCCTGCGTGAGGATAAATACAGCTACAAGTGTCCCAGGCATTGGGATAGAAACAGTCTCAAAAGCAACTACAACAGTAAGTTGGTCCTGATGGTCACACATGCCACATCATCCATATTTCTGGAAGCAGTATTCACTGGGAAGTGTGCAAGTGGACAAACACCAGCTTTGAGGAGCTGCACTACCTTTAGTGAGGTTTCAAATCCAAATATATTAACACCACAACTATCTTCCAAATTAAAGAAATTAAAAAGAACATAAACCATCAACTTTCTGAGGGAGAGATGCTACCAGAGCAACAGATTCTTGGTTCAGTACCGTCTTCATATCAGTAAGTACAACCTTACAGCATGGGTAGTATAATATAAAAACAAGTCAAGTATTTCCCAGTTCCATTATACTGATGCAAATCAATACTTGTCTACATACAGATGATGTCTAGCTGTGATTTTATCAGTGTAGCCCCAAGGACCATAACAAAGCGCATGGATCCTTTTGCATAACATTAAATATAACGTATCTATCAGTCTAGCTCAAGGTGCAAATGCCTGCTAACACAACGGATCTAATTTCAAACAAGTATCATCCCATCAAATGTACCTAGGCTACCGACTGAACTGCGTTTCTTAAATGGGCTCTAGTTAAACAAGTGCAGTGTCTGCACTTGAACAAAGGCATGCTGGAAGCAGGCACACGGATCAAACAGATGCAACATTTTCTTTGAATGTTTAGTCTTATTTTTAGTCCTTCAGCACATTTCAGGTTTAAGTATGAAAGTTCCAGTACCTATAGAAGCCTAAGCTGTCATAGTGAGGCTTTACAATCTTACAGAGACTGATTACAAGAGGTCATCAGTAAAACTTTTCCAAAGTTCCGAGTTGCTTTATAGCAGCTTTAACTTCCAATGCTGCTGGGCACTGCCTACAGACATATGCTTTTTCTTCATTAATGAACAAAATCTCTGGTCAGAGATGTACACAGAACTTTAAGCTACACTGACACTTCCACTCCTGCTTATAAGGCCAGCTTAAATGAATAATCAATGACTAATTAATGCTTTAAGCTCATTTAGACTTCCAATGAGACAAATCAATGTCTCATTACACATCCAAGTTTCCCAGAGTAACACATACGCTGACTGGAACAACTGGGAAGTCTGAATTACATTGTTTAATGATTGGGGTGAAGAAAGAAAAGAAATATATAAATCAACAGCACCTTCTATAAGGAAACAGTCTTTGTCACTGGGGTATTGCTCTGTGCTACCATCACTCCATAGACATATCACCATGATTTTTGCCACCCCTTATGTTCCCTTGTGAATCATGCAATGCTGGCTTCATTACATGTTACAACTGCACTATTTTGAGGTAAATTCAAAAGCAGCTCTACCAGCTCAAGAGTACTTGTTACTGCATTTTATCAAAGCATCTCAAAATAATCCCAGATCTGCAAAGAAACAATTAAAAAGAGCCAGAGAAGAGCAGTAACGACCCAACGTTCATGTGAGAAACCAAAGGCACTCTGAGCAAAAGGAAGGAATTCATTCCCTGCACAAAGTTTAAAGCTGTTGTGCCAGTGGTGTTTTATGTAGAGCAGATCATTGTCCAAAGGTTTAATAGCAATTACAGGTTTTGCTGCATCAGCCAGAAAAAGGACCTCAGTACTCATAGCAACCCCTTCTGAAATGGAAATCACAGCAACTACCTGAAGAATAACGGTTGGTGAATTAAAGAAAGTGATGGAAATAAACACTGCAGCCTCCTTTATTGATGGTTCTCTCCCTGAACACAGAGCTGTTAGGAAACCAAAGACCCAAGCTAAGTGAGCCTTAGCTGCAGATTCTTGCTGGCAAGACTCCATGGCTCTGCTGCAAGCCAGAAAATACTTCAGCTTTTTATTGGAAGGCAGAAAGAAGCTTCTGGGAAGCGCCTTGCTGTGCGTATGCTGCAACACAGAGGTCAGCAGAATACGCTGTGCTGGGTTCTGCTCTAAGCTGAAGTAAAAAGCAGCTTCCTCTACATTTAAACAAGAGGAGGATATGGGCTACTGGTCTTCTAAAGACGAATTTTTTCATTTCCACATTCGTATGCCTACCTTCACAAATAAACCTGGAGTTATGCTCAAGTCTATCCATGTTGGAGCAGGTGTAACTTCAAGCTTTATGCTAGCATATACAACTTCTATGAGTTATAGCTCTGCAATCTCTGGGTTCTTTTGCATAGCACTGAGAACATGCTGCGCCTGCAGCAGCACAGGCAAGGGGACTCTCAGGATTTCACAGACATGTCCTTTATATTTTAAGAGTGGCCTAATACAGACAGCATGCTCTGAATGGCTAACTTGCCACTAGCTGCTGTGTTTGCTAGGCTGAAGACTGAACTATTAAGAAGGACAAATAAAGCAAAGATTTAACGTTGTGAAACTATTGCATAGTTTTTTGCTAGTCCTCACTCTTTGTTTTCAAGAATGATTTCAGGCCATCAATTCTTAAATTCATTTACAGGATGCGAAGTTCAAACCTGAAGGTCTAAGTGTTAAGATTTCCTCAGCCTCTGATGCTGTCAAGCAACTCCAGCTGGGCAGCCTCCTGCTTGGGACAGGGCAGAGGAGGCAGGTAGGCACAGTGCACAGGACCGCAAGCTGTGAAAAGAGCTGTTCTGAGATGAAAGGTGCTAGGGACACATCACATAACCAAGTTCAAGAACCAAATCTGGCTTATCACTTCTTCATGCTCTCTTCAGAAAGAGAGAAGAAGTAATTTTCTCCCATCCTTTGTGTCTCTTACAGGTCTGCAACCCCTGGTTTGTAAAGCTTGTCTATAGCCCACACGCTCTCTGAGGAATTTCTCTTTCATGAAAGCCCAGCACAGTGGAGCCTTGAGGAGGCTGAAATACCTATTAAAAGAAAGGGGTGAAAAAATGCAGTGTCATTTTGCTTATCTGCAGACTCAGGTCCTGAATCTTAAATCTGTAAAAATCCTATCACCTAAGGTGACCAAACAGGAACTGAGACTGAAATCAACCCCCCTAGCTGACACACACAGATAAAGAAACCACTGCAACCACTACCCACAGTTATCAAACAGAGATCTTCAGGAATTCCAGGATATCCCAGAAGGAGAGAGTGCCATAAAGAGATACTAGTGAGCTGCATGCCTACACATGCATGAAAAAGCCTAAGGCAAAATCCTAGACTGTAGCTTGCTCATACTACTGCCACTCAAATCACATCTGAAGACTCATTTTAAAACTCTCTCTTCCTGTAAATGTATCTGTATTGTGCCTACATTTTGCCAATTTGTCTTATATTTTTGCTGTCTACATATAATGACAGTAGCTATTTTAAAAAAAGGCATAAGAAAATCCTTAAACTTATAGCCATTTTTAAGTGTTTTCTGATATTTTCCAGAAGGGTATTGTTATTATTGTTATTTCCCCTTCCAATTCATCTGCCACTGAAAACTGTGGATGCAAACAGGACCACAGTAGCAATCAGGACACTTCAGGACATTATCTCTTTTGGCACTGTAAAAGCCAGTGCCCTAATCATGGTAATACGTGGTACAAACACACATGAGAGAACATTACCTGGCCAGTGCATTCATACTAACAGGATAAGGCACCAGCAGCTCTCTCCTGTGTTAACTCACACTCCTTTTATTGGGGTGCTGGTGGGATGTAAGTTAGAGCTTAGCATATAGAGTAGAGCAGGAAAGAAAGGTGGATTATGGGAGAAAGGCATGCAATGATGGACAATATGGCCCATGTCTGTTCTGGTTTAGGTCCAGAAAGAAGCACAACTGATTCTCTCCACAACTACCTGAAAGAAGGATGGGGAGAAGAGGCAGCTGGTCTCTTTTCCCAAGTAACAAGTGATAGGACACCTACACCTCACAAACATTTGCAGTGTAAAAGTCAATTCCTTGAGGTGTATTATTTCAACAATAAATAATGGGTGTGCTCTGGAAGGCTATCAACTTTTACCACTATATGGTAAATGGTCAGTGCTTCCTCTGTGATGGTCCAATACAGTACTCCTGAACATAGCCCATTCTTGGGCTAGCACTTCAAGCACTGTATAGCAAGCAGACAATCTCAAATACATCAAATCCCTTTTTGAGGTGCCTTTGGAGAAAAAAGTAAAATACAAATGAAACTGCTTCTTTGAACAAAGAAGCCATTTATTGACCCTTGTTTGTGCCAGCAGCAATAAAAGATAACCCTAACTGCTCTGCAAGGTTGTGTTTATATTTGGATCACTTCTTTAAGTTGGTGTCATATTAAGATCCCACTTCTGTAGCAGATCCTGAACTAATATGGAGTTCCACAATACTGCCATGTAGATTATACTAACATCTGTGGTTTCAGACTGGTGCACACAGCACTGGGAATTAGGGAGCTATCCCACTGACACTGTTTACAGAACCTTGCCCATTAGACTCTCGTTCAGCACAAATGCAACAGCATTGCACTTCTGAACAGCTGGTGTTACTTGACTTGACCCTTATTTTAACAGTTACTCCTTACTTTGCAGCTTAGAGGTGTTTTCTCAGCTTTTCTCTATTTTTTGCCCTGTCTATATGGAATATAACAACATATCTTGAGGTCCTTTCCAACCCAAACTATTCTATGATTCTATATAACATGCACAGTTGGGCTATACAGGCATCTAGCATCCCTCGTATATAGCACATTATGATAAACCTATATAAAAGACAGTATTATTTCTCTCGTTGTCTCATACACAACATGTCTCTTACATATCTCTTCTCACAGCTAACATACAGCTGAAAATGACTGCCATTAATCAAATACCTGACACTACTGCAAGAACATCACAAAGCCTCCAAAAATGGAGTCAGGCTTTGAGCAATGACTGAAGCACTTATTTAGCTTTAAATCCCAGTGATTCAATTAGACTCAACAAGATACTTTGCTGAAGAGAACAGGCTTAAGACAATGCCTAAGTGTTCTCCTCAGCCAGATCTCTTGTGAGCCTGAAAGCTATCCAGGCTCAGTGAAGGAAAGGATTAATCATCCTTTTGGGGATACCGACTGTTCTCTAGGTGGAAAACCAACTCTTGTTATAAATAATCCTTTTTAAATTAGTTATAGATTGCTCCCAGAAACAACAAAATCCTGTTCTCTGGCTTCTCCCATCCATAGGGCATAGCACATTTTGATTAGCGCAACTTGGACTTTTCCCCTGGTATGCATTAATTTTTCCACAAAAGGAATTGATTCTCCTACAGCATCAGGCCAAATTATCATCCTAACTTGCAAGTTCTTTCCTACCAAGCATCCCACCCTCCCTCTGGAAAAACATTCCTTTGCCCAAGTTTAATGTATTTTAAACATGCACGATTTCACTATGCCAAGATTCTATCTTTAAAAGCCTTGCCTTTTGAATTCTTGTCCATGAAAACCAACCATATAATTTGCTCTCTACTCATTTGTTATTCAACATAACCAGCAAGGCTTTGGAAGCAAGGGTGTTGCAGTAGTGACGTGGGTTGGAGGCAGTCATGGACCACATTGTGCTGGTCACAAATGGTTCCAATCAGCTCAGCAGTGGATAAAATGGACCTGCACATCAAAACTAAAACAGGGGAGCACAAACATATACGTATGCAAAAACATATACGTAAAAACAAGCAGGAAAGGACATTGAAAGGAGAGACCCTCAGCAGGAGACAAGAGAAATGCCAGAGCACCAAGGATACTGAAACACAGAGGAGACAACGCTAGGGCAAGAGAGACACCGAAGCACAGATAAGAGAAACAAAAACGATGCCAGGGCAGGAGAACTGCTAAGGAAAGCAAGCTGCCCCAAGCAGGGACAGAGAGGAGGCTCAAGAGGAGGGACAAATCTAAAAGGACTGTGGCCAGCAGAGGAACCCGTGGTGCAATAACATAGGAAAAAAACAGAGCAACAAAATGAAAGGAATAATGATGCACTGAGCCCAGCCTCCTGCACTGCCCTTACTGCACCAAGGGTACTGAGTGCAATGTGTGGCATGGGGACCGGGGACCAGAAAGGGGAAGAAGTGTCCAGAGAGGAGCTGAGGTGTGTTTCCCCAAGTGGGTCTTTGCTTGCTTTTATTATCAACACCAGAATCAGTAATTAAAAGTTTATTAGCTGCCAATAAATTAAATTGATTGGATCTCCCCTACTCAAAACTGGGGTTTGGCCCACACCACTTGCTATTTCGGATGGTGAAACAGCTTAACTGCCTCTACCACTACCTGAAACCATGAACTCTGTAGTCTCAAACGTAATGGCTAAAACCACTTCACCCTCCCCTTCAGTGAGATCAACAGCACAAGTTCTCCCATTTCTCACTACAAAATAACTGCCATTGCATCTTCAGAGCTGGTTTCTATATGCAGCTGGGGTGCAAGAAATGCATGGAATTTCACTACTGAAACAGGGGGAGCCAGGCATGGCAGGATTGCACACTGCTTGCCTGACTGTGGATATGAGCATTCGTTCCCTCACGTGAACTAAATGCTATTTAAAAAGAACTAAAATCACCAATGCAAACATGCCTGATTTGGCACCTCCTGGGTTATTTCTGTTTCTCTCAGTATCAATGCTGTACAGCAGAACTGCAATTTGAAACTTAATATTAAAAGTAAATTTAGAAAGAGAAAGTACAGAATAAGCAGCAAGACACTTATAAGACATTCACATACCGCTGGATCCGGTTTGTTGCTCAAGCACAAGTAGTTAAATCCCAAGACTGAGACTTCCTTGCCATAGCTGTGAGCCAAAGTAAAAGAAAACTCTCTGCTCCAAAGACTTCGAATCCAAATAATTGAGGCAGACAAGAGGAATGTTCTTATCCTCATTTTACAGATTAACACAAGGAGAGATCAAATTACTTCCCCAAGGTCACCTTAAGAGCCTCGAACACAGAGCTGTTCCACAGCTTAGTACTTTAACTACAAGAGTATTTGTTAACATCTACTACTACATGTATTTACTAAATGATTTCTCTGCAGCTTGTGGAAGGTAGCACATAGACTAAAGCAAAACCAAACCCCAAATGTGCAGACCCAAAAGCAAACTGTCAAGTAGAACTGAATTTAATACTAAGTAAACTGAAGCAAAAATAAAGTGAAACTCCCCATCCTCCCCCTGCCGAGGTGTATTGCATAATCCTGTCATGTGCTCCAAAACCAACTAACTTGGAGATTTTCCCAGGTCACCTGGGGTTGAAGGTTCCAAAGTCAGAAGTTCAGATCAAGACCATGTTTCATTAGCAGCCGTGACATTGAGACAGTGTCAGGACCCAAATCCCATTATTCAACATTTTCTTGATTCATGATGGGAATAAATATTAAGACTGCAAATACACAGAGCACTGGAGAGACAGTGTTTGGGATAGAGAACACCTTTAAGTTAACACACAGGTAACATGTTGCATGCTCTTCAAGGAGCTGAACTGCTCTAAAGCAGTTCCATTTACAACAAACCAAAAAGCTTTTGGGTTATGCAACTGGAAAGTAAGACATGACTGGAGCTACTGCAAGCATAAGAACAGTCCTCTTGGTTATAACCTTCAGGGGTATTAGCCTCATGCTTTACCAAAAGTATGAAGAAACAAAACCACAGAACTAAATCTCTCTGCAAGACTGAACTAGACCATAAGACGGGGACAGTTGTTAGAACATGGAATCACAATGTAGCTTACTGCAACTTGGCACCCAGTAGGTGCCAGCATCTACCCTTCAACAGAATCAGTATGTGAAGAACAGAAATCATAAAGCCTCTATATCCACTTCTTTAATCCAAAGGATCATCAACCCTTCCTCTTTTCTCTTCTTGTCCTTCCAAGCATGGAGAAGTTTGGCATGAATAGATGCTAATCCACTATCATAGGTTTGCCTGTGTATGGTCCAGTCCAAAACCTCATCAGGTACAAAGCTGACTCCCAATATGCTCTTGCAGACTTGGCAGGTCTATGACAGTCTTCTTATCAGCTGGTCAAGAAATCAAGGCTTAATCCTCAGTTTATGTGAACTAGTGGAGACAAAAATGAAGCTACAACACTTGTATCACCCAGCAACATGGCTGGGAAGCTCACAATTTACACATCGAAGCACTAAGAATGCAGATTATTCAATATGGGTTTTAAATTGCAGAAGAGAAATAATAACAAGACATGCATATGTGCATGCAAGCTTTATTTCCATTAAAGGGTATAAAGAGCGAAAGTTGCTCTTGGATGCAGCACAGTAACAATTCAGCTGAGTAACTAGATAATAAGGGCTCATAATGGGAAATAGATAAGCACACAGCCAGAGCCAGGGAAGTACGGTATCAGTCAGACATAATTTAGGAAGCGCCATTTGGTGTCAGCAGAAAACACCCTGGCCTCAGGATTTTTTTTTGTGTATGAACTAACCAGGCAGACACTGAAATCATCCCACAATATGAGCATAATGAACCATGCTAATTTGCTGAAATCTGTTACTAACCCGTTTGCAATTCACTGGATTGGAACTGCATTTTTCTCATTGAAACCAGCCCCTCCAGTGCCTGGTTAACATGTTTATGAAATGACATGGCCTGAATGCATTTTCAGCTTGCTCAAACAGCAGCTCAAGCAGTGGCTGGAAGGCAGGGTACCAGCTGTACTGTACTGGCCTGCATTTTGCAAGAGCATCACTCTAGAGAATGGTATTAGTAGCAGCTTCTTAGTAGTAAATAACTCCTGACCTGTGTAAAGTAAGGGGGGGGGGGGGAATAAAGGGAAAAAAAAAAAAAAAAAAAAAAGGAGCAGGGAAGAAAACAGATGAAAACCAAACAACTTTGTTGGAGAAATCATTTCAAAGTAATAAGGTAGAAAGGCAAAACGCTAAACAGATACTATCTCTTCTCATTCTGCAGCCATGAGATATGAAACAGCAGTAGTTGTACATCAAAATCAAAGACAGTTATTTCAGTCATTATCTGTGTGAACAGAAAAAATTATATCCAATATCAATATTAATAGCCATTATAAATAACGCATTAAACTTGGGGAGGAGGAAAGGAAGCAATTTAAACACAAGCCTTTAGCACATTTTCAACCAGTTACTGTCGAGTTTTCCCTCTTGTTTTTTATACAAATGACAGGCTCATTTTAATTTTCTTACAGGTATATGATATCTTTCATAGTGTAAGACACTAGAATTGTGTTTTCAGGGCACTCTTAAGGTACAGCCCCATGTAGCTCAGGGAGCCCAATGAACTGAGCATCAGGAGGGTGAGGAGCAGAAACATGCCAAAGGATCAAAACTGAACAAACCCACAGCTAAAAGGCTACACATATTTTATGCGCGCTTCAAGAAAAATCAGCAGCCTGATTTTAAAATGCATCTTAGAAAACAAGCAACAATTACAATAACACCCTCACTTTTCTGAACAGACAAGTGGCATAGTTGATTAAAATGATGCAGAGAACCTTGCACTTTCAAGGATTTGGGGTGAAGCTGCTACTGAAATCCCCCCTGTGGCTTACTGATACTGTTAGCAGGTCAACAGTTCACCACTGCCATTATAAAAATGATCCTGTAACTTTGAAGTAATGGATCTCAAACCTTCTAAGTTGCCAATACTATTTATGCTGGACCACTGCTCTTCCTCAACCAAAATTATCAGGAGATTGTACAAGTTATGACTTTAACTCTCTTGGTATGTCTGACACACTACGGCAGGCTATAGAGATATTTGTCCTTCTATCTTCAACCTAAACATCTACAAAGCTAAATTCATTCCATTTATTTCATTTAAAGCATTAAAAAAATCTTAATGTGGGTGTTCAGAGTTCAAGAACTGCTCACTCTCATTCAACTTAACTACTTCTTGGCTCTTTCTTTGCTAATTTGAATTTATCCCACATTACCTTTTACAGAGTCCTCAAAAGTAAAGAGGACAGATCCTGTTCTTCGCAAAACAGAGACTAAGGCTGAATCTACTAGTAATGATAACATAATGCTCCAAACCCACATCCAATCCACTAATGAAATACAATTCACAATGTATTTCACATCTTCAGAATGCAATAGAAGATACAGACTACTATTACCACAAGGAAAGACCACACAACCATTTCTACATGCTTCAACTAGTAAGTACTCCTGTAGGAGGCTTTCAATGTTATTTATAGGTAACAGAAACTGATACCTAATTTACTGCTGCAATATCCAAACAGTATACAAAATCTCACATAACCCATTTTTTCATTAAAAGGTAAAAAAATGACCCTTTCAAGTCCAGACTTGCTGAATATATTAATGTTTAACATTAAAATATTAAGGTAACTGCTTTGGTGGCCAAAGCTCTTTGAACTGTAGCAAATACAGGCAAAAAACAGTCAACAGCAAACTTGGGTTAAATCACATTAAAAGAAAATATATGTACACAGCGAAGGAACCCAGCTGTGCAAACATGCTTAATCAGGTGTGTTCCAGCTTCTCCCCTTATTAAAACACAACAGAGGGTGATATTAAAACAGATAATCAGTGCAATCCACTGCAGGTTTTGACACATCCCCTTTATAGAAAACAGCAACTGTCAGTCAAAGCATGCTTCATTTTTAATTTGAGGGTTTAAACCTCAGGTGAGGCTGGCACCTGAGGTTGTTACAGCTCCAGTCTATCAATCAATAAACACAATTACCTTTTTCTTTCACCATGGCAAACGAATTTTCTTTGTCGGGGAAGCAGCAAGAATTAGCTGCAGTAATTTCAACACAATCTCTTTTCCAGCAGTGTCTGGCTGAGGTGGATTCGAAAAGAAAAAGGCAGCTTATTCCGTATAATGATCTCCCTCGGTCAGATTTCCCACAAGAGCTGATCAGGTCTGACTGCTCGTCACTGTCTCTTCTCGCGTCTCTTATCTTTCTCCACTGTGGTCTTTTCCTATGGCTAATGGCAGCTCATACCCTGCCTGTGGACTCTGCCCCTTGTGCTGAAACAACCAGCTACAGCTGCTGCTGTGGAACAAATGCTGAATTCCACCGTCCCTCATTTCCAGCCACTGACACCACCTTGCATTCCCCTGCCCTCGCAGAGCCGAGCTGGCAGTGCAATTTGCTCCTGAATGACGGGCAAAAGACTGCAAGGGAGAAGAAGTGAGAGAGAACAGGCGAGCTCTCCCAACACACACTGAAAGCTGCAGGAGTATTTATGAGCTTCCCATTATTTTATTTACTTAAACTCAGCCAGGATCAAGAGGGGAAATACAAAATGAACACAGGCAAGTGCTGAGCAGAGTGCAGCAGCAGCTTTTCTATGGTGAGCGCTGTTTAGCCGCTCCTGGTTTTGGCTGTAAGCAAATACCAACTACTTGACCACAAAACACACTAATAAACAGTCTCACAATGCCTTCTGACCATAGTACAGAAGAGAGTAACATACAATCTGTGCAAGCTGGGAATGCCAACTCTGTTCGCTATCTTGAAATAATCAAATTAATGATAAAAATGAGCAGTGTCATTGCTCAGTGAGCACCTGGGTTTAGAAGCATAGGCAGGGAGCACCAGATGAGAATCTTGCTTTCAGCTTGGTATTTGAAATACCAAATAATCATAAACCGATTGCAAACAAATACCAAATTGTAAACAACAACTCCTCTTATATTCCTCCTTTCGAGATGCTAGCCATAAATACTCAGGGAGTGAGGAGAGAGTAGCATACTGAAACAGCAGCACTTACACATGACTTTCACACCCAACAAAAAGCAGGAGTGTTGAATCTGCACATCAAACTGACCTTCCAATTTATGGGTTTCCGGGCACTGAACTCTACCTGAGAAAGGACCGTCAGTAAGCTGATGTTAAAACCCAAACAAAGCAACCCTTTACAATATTGCGAAGTCTCACCGTCTAATAGCAAGATTCAGAATATTTCTGTTTTCTATTAAAAGATACAGGTCAAAGTCAGGTGGGAAATAAAGCTTTCCTTTTGTACGTGTACTTTTAGTCACAGTTATGAAGAAAAGCTTGGAAACACCCTGAATCAAAACCCTGAATGGCCATTTAAAAACCTTAACGTGTATTATTTTTAATACATACATAGTGCCAGCATCAAGATTTGGGGGTACCTCTATCTATATGCTACTATATAGCTATATAGAACTATTACTATATGCCATGCCTCCTTCATAAATGACTTCATCCCTCATTTTAACTAGCTACCAGTGGCTTCAGCAATACAAGCCTATGCCATCATACTTTGGCTTGGGCAGTAAATTTCAGTATTTGTTGTTTAGAGGTGGAGAAAATGACAAAGGGAAACGAGTTGACTTGCCAAAGACAGAGGTGACCTCAGTAGTAGAGAGCTGGGCTAAATATAAAGATATGCTGGGCTGAATTATGGGCAGATGCATTGAGCTATAGCTTCAACTTGACCACAACTCAGTGCACAATGTGCTTTAGGCTACATGATGGAGGTGCAATTCTGCTTATGCTACATCTCAAACAAATAGCTATGTTCAGTCCAGAGTCAGAGGAACCCCTATTTATCGAGGGCTGGATTTGGACTACAACTCACACCTCCACAAGGGAGTTCCTTCTCTATGCTATTCCATGTAGGGAGAGAAAAAGTAATGTAAAGAATCAATGTAGGCATCAGCCAGACAGAGCAGCAGATGGCTGATACCTGCTGGAAAAAAATCAGAGCGTGCACCCAGCGGTAAAAATATTTGCAGTAAATAAACTCTAAATGTTTTGTATAAATGCCACCAGAACAACAGCAAGAAATGAAACAAACCAGTGTGCCTCACCCAAAAGCTCGCTCTTATGCAGCAACAGCCTTTAATAAATAAAAAGAGAGACAGACATTCAGGCACATGCATGGGAGAAAAATAGTTATTCTATTCTAACAGATCTAGGCTGGCTTTCTATTGTTAGCAGTCTAACGGGTAAGAGCAGCACAGCCCAGGCAGTCTGGCATTCCTGCTTCTATGACTCAGTGTGTTACTATTAATAGCATTTGAGGCTTAATCGGGGAGCTGGGCTGAACCCCACCAACACATAATCCATCCTGTCACATCCCTGCCACACTGGAGCTGTCAGGTTGTAACTCAACCTGGCCATGCTCTTTCTCAAGCAGTATTTTGTAAACAGTTAGGGGTCAGCCCCCTCAAAGGGGCTCATCTGACCCTCATTCACAAAGATGTGATCTGATGTGCAGAGGACAGCCTATGGATACAGCCCCATGGACACTGTTAACCCCTTCCTGTGACCCTCAGACCCCCTTAAAAGGCTTGCAGTGATTATCATTCATTCTTTGCTCCAGCAGCTGCTGACACAGAAGCTGCCCATCGGTATCTGGACTTTCTGTTCTCCAAGTTCATTACCTCCATTTTTCACATGTGCTAGAGATTAGCACTGCTCTATCTCATCTCACCCGTGGCTGAATAGAAGCCTTTCCTCTCATCATTCAGCCGTGGAAAGCTGCAATGTTAGACTACAACATGCACACAGAAATAAATTTAAAGATACAGACTGCAGTAAATCACACTGGAGATTTAGGAGTCAAATGTAATTTATTCCTGAGTGAAGAGATACAAAGAGCAGTGTAAATGAAACCTCTTTACCCCAGGATCATTTTTGGTTTTAATCTCATTGTTTTAAGCCTGAAGACTAAACTTCACCTTGCTGTATACTTCAGAATTGACTCTGATATCCTAAAGTGGAGGTGACAGGGGAATAGATAGCAATTCTAGAAACAAAACCCTGGTACTTATTGTTATTTAGAGGTGCTTATTTTAAAGGAAAACAAAATAACCTTTCTTCTTTAAATAAGCTTTTTGCACTGTGCAAATTAAACAGTCTCCCTTGAACACAGTGTGGATGGAAGAATCACAAGTACACTATAGCCAAACATGCTTATATTGCTGTTATTTTCTGGTTAAAAATATCCTGTGCATTCAGCAAGAGGCACAAGAACCATACTGAGATCACTCCACAGAGGGAAGGAGTTAAACCAGTTTGTTTTGCTTTTACTCATACCTTGATAATGTTGAAGAATTATGTGTAAGATACTAAACAGTGCAGTCATGATTTCAGATTTGCTATTCTCATTTGAAAAGCTGGCTTTCATATTTTTATCTTCCTTTCATTCTTCACAGATGAGGTCATGGCTCACAAGTATCAACACAAGGTTTTTATGCAATCCCTTCAATACTGACTGATACCTCGTGTTCATCAACCAAAGAAGGAAACAGTCTGCTAGACAGCAGAAAGGGAAAGGGGAGAAAGTGCTTTATTAAGGAATATCCAAGAAAACAGCCCGTTTAATGTCCTTGCTTCCAGCAAACAGCCTGGCACAAACAGTTTTGATGATAAGCCTGCCACAGGCTTCCACAGCTTAACCATTGCACGACCTCCATCAACTGAGAGCCACCAAAGCCACCATTTGTATGCCTTGATTCTGTCTTTTTGCAAAACGCTCCCTTCTCCAGGGAGCATAACGCTCCCTTCTCCAGGACGAAGTGCCACACTCTCAACCTGCTCTAAATGTTATCCTGACTTAACTGTGCCTTCTCAGAGGAAAATCAGTAAGGTCAATATGGGATTTCTTGCAAAAGGCCCCTGATCCACCAGCAATCCCGCTGCCCTGATAAGGAAGCCCACAGCTTCCAGTTTTAGCATTCTCAAAAGCCGTACCATTAAGCATTTCCCGGGTTCTGTTTCTCCTGAGCACACTCTCCTCCAGCAGTCTACTCCTCCAATGCCTCTCCCTCAGCCACGTGGACAACTGACACATCTTTTCCATCTTTTGATAACAGCTCCAACAGCCGTGCTTCCTCAGGACTGTAGTATAAAAGACAGGCTGACAACTCGGGCAACTGATGACTTTGGTGAAGCTTTTCAGATTCATCCAGATGCACTGAGCAGAATTTGGCCTGTACCTGACAAAAACATTCCCCATACTAGGTGTGAATAGCTGTGTGTGTCCTCGTGAAGACCAGGTTGGACGAAGCCTTGGGTGACATGGTTTAGTGTGAGGTGTTCCTGCCCATGGCAGGGGGGTTGGAACTTGATGATCTCAAGGTCCTTTCCAACCCTAACTATTCTATGATTCTATGAATACAGACAATAACATGTTTAGTAAGGCTACTCTTGCATGTGTTGCTGTGCTGCCTCTCCAGGTCCTTACGAGCAAACTGCATGCAAAGTTCCTCTGTGGAAGTCATCCTATAACCCACAGACTGACCTCAGACCCTCTATGTTGAACTATTGCAGGTTTCAAACAGACTGTAGGAGTGGACACAGACCCATCAGGGAGGAATATAGTTGTTGTTCTCTCTCTCCCAGACTGAGAGAACTGGGTGCCTTCAGCCTGGAGAAGAGAAGGCTCTGAAGAGACCTTAGAGCAGCTCCGGTACCTAAAGGGGCTACAAGAAACCTGGAGAGGGGCTTTAGACAAGGGTAGGTAGGGCTAGGACAAGGGGGAATGGAACTGCAAGAGCTCTGCAAGATTTACATCAGGCAATGGGAAAAATTCTTCCCTGTGAGGGTGCTGAGGCGCTGGCACAGGGTGCCCAGAGAAGCTGTGGCTGCCCCATCCCTGGCAGTGCTCAAGGCCAGGTTGGACACAGGGGCTTGGAGCAAGCTGCTCTAGTGGAAGATGTCCCTGTCTGTGTCAGGGGTTGGAACTGGATGAGCTTTAAGGTTCCTTCCAACACAAACGAGTCTGGGATTTTGTGATGACACACTATGGTCCTGCAATGTTACATCTTGGGTTGGTCACGTTATCCTTATTATCAAGACAGATCTTGAAGCAAATAATGCCTGATGGCCTGGGTCCTACCCACAGGCTTTCCACTATAGGCCTTTCTTTGTCACCTGTGTCATGCTATTTTGACTACAGTCAGTCTGTAATATTGGTGTTTATAATTGTGTGTCACCATTCTTCTAGAGTAAATGAAACTGACTTTTAGCAAATACATCAATCAAATGATTCAGCAGAATCCATAGTGCATTCATTCTGATCTGCCAGGATTTGGGGGTTTAGTGCTTTTTTAACAGAATAATTTAATAGTCTTTCAAATTAGACTCCTCAGGAATAAAACATTTCTCAGGCTTTGATCTATTGAAGGGTCTGGAATTCTTATAGATTTCTTACTGAGGTTCTCCTAAACACTATTTTCTTAGTAGGCTGCTATCCTGCTGAACAGTCAGCAAAGTACAGATAAAACAGTAGGAGTAATGTCTATTTTATTGCAAAACAAAGCAAGGAAACGAGGACATTTGGCTTTGCTCTAAAAGCTAAGAAGCCTGTAACACACACTTATGTAAAAAGCACCTGAAACCTCCAGATGATCTCAGGAAACAGATGAGAAAAGATGGTTACATTATGCTTCATTGCAGTGGCCCCAAAATACACAAAGCACACTGATGGGCAATCTTCTGATTGCAGGTATGTACAAACATTTACCTCTGACCACACATTTATATTACTGATGTAACAACTGGCTTCCAAACTGCTTACGTTATTGCTAATCCTTAGAAAGGGATCATGCTTTCTTAACACCTGTGTGAACCTTTCCACTATACACATGTACTTGGCGCTGACCTGAGATAAAGTAGAATAAGTTGCAGTGACAGTGGTTTGGACTCAGTGTTTTAAAAGCTACCATATAAAATCATCAGTATTCACCTGCTATAAATTGAACTCACCTAGCCAAATCATGATCACAAACAGTGCTGTTGCTGATAAAAATAACAATCGCTGCTGAAAATCACAAGTAATTGCACACAGGCAGGAATCCCCAAGAGGAAAGCATATATGCAAGTGTCATGCTTTACTGTGCATGCCTAAGGTTAAGGAGATTTGATATTGATAATCCACTTGAGAATTGGATTAACTCCAGAAAAACCTCATAGTCTGCCCTGGGAGGTTTTGGCTCAGTGAAATCAGCAGGAATACACTAAAGACCCAGTGGTCTAAAGAGCTTCTCCATGAGAGGTCCAGGAAACACCAGACAGAAGCAGCTTCCCACCAGTCAGTTAATTTGCAAAGAAAAGAAACAAGTTCTTTGTTTTGCAGTCTTGAGAGATGTGACATTAACCATTAACCTTTAGTGTACGCCTCAGCAGCACAACATAGAATCACTGCATCACGGAATAGTTTGTGTTGGAAGGGACATTAAAGCTCATCCAGTTCCAAACCCCTGCCACATGCAGGGACACATTCCACTAGAGCAGGTTGTTCAAACAACCTGCTCAACCCACAGCAAAGCACACACCAATGCAGGTCCATGATCCCTGAAGATGAGGACCATTGCACAGGCATTGGGTGTATCTCACACTTACATTTAAACTGGACCAATCAGTTATCACGGTGCCAAATGACAGATTGCTTCTCTTCTGACCCTATATTAAACTATATATAGGACTCTAAAAACAGAGCATCTAAAACCGTTCTGTGATTTTATCTCACTCCCAACAGTTATTTGCCAGTCCAGTGTCCTGTCAAACAAACCAGAGGACCTCGAAGATAACAATATGCTTTCCAAGTAGATATGACTGTTACATAGTGTAATATTAATATATTCAAACAATATATCCAAAATTCTTTGTAAACTCACTCCAGCTTCTGGAACTTTTCTAATGGGGGCTCTCATTTCATCTGCTAGTTATGGTGGTCACTTATTTCAGCATGTAAACACGTATTTGAAGTTCTCTTTCAAATTCAAATTTCAAAGTAGGATCATCATCAAAATATTAAGCATATTACAACAAACTGATATTGGAAATACCTTGTTACACTGACTTATAATACTGATTCCAACCTCTTCACCGATTAGAACTTTTAAAAGATAAAACACTAAAGCTATTTTGCTGCTACTGCTCCACAAAGAAGGCTTGCTCACGGTTAGTTTACACCAAACCGGATGCTGCATTGCCTTTGCTCCAAAGGAAAGAGTCACATATTTTAAAGGAGAGCTTGCCAAGTGAAAAAATAAACAAACAATGTCAACCCTTCCAAGCATTGATGCACACTGGTAACTTAACTGGGTTTATAGTTTTGCTTTTTACAGTTTAATGCCTCTATGTTTTATGATGAAAACTGCATAGACAGCCCCATCGTCTATTTCATGTGGTAATAAGCCAGTGATAAACATTCCCTGGTACCACAGTGCTTCTGCATCCCACCATAAAGACCTGCTGTTCAAAGGAAAACTGAAAAAAAAAAAAATCAAAAGCAGGATAATGCAAAAACTGTGATTACAACCTCCCATTCTAACACCATCTTCTTTCCCTCTCAGCTGCACCTTGTCTGCATCACCCGGGTGAAGAACATTCCTGCTTCCATTTCTCACTTTCTTCTCCCATTAACTATTTGCCCACAGAGATGTACCAAATACTTATCATTTTCTCAAACTAAAAGCCACTTTTAAGGTCCCTCTATAGAATCACAGAATAGTCAGGGTTGGAAAGGACCTTAAGATCACATAGTTCCAACCCCCTTGCCATGGGCAGGGACACCTCACACTAAACCATATCACCCAAGGCCTTGTCCAACCTGGTCTTGAACACTGCCAGGGATGGAGCATTCACAACTTCCCTGGGCAACCCATTCCAGTGCCTCACCACCCTAACAGGAAAGAATTTCCTCCTTACATCCAATCTAAACTTCCCCGTTTAAGTTTTAACCCATTACCCCTTGTCCTGCCACTACAGTTCCTAATGAAGAGTCCCTCCCCAGCATCCCTATAGCCCCCCTTCAGATACTGGAAAGCTGCTATGAGGTCTCCATGCAGCCTTCTCTTCTCCAGGCTGAACAGCCCCAGCTTTCTCAGCCTAAGCCCCAGCTTTCTCAGCCTATACTTAATGATATCCCCACCTCTCAGCCATAAAAGAGGAGGAGTCAACACCAATTAGCATTCATCCCTCAACCAGTACAAGAGACATATGGGAGTGGATGAAAGCCATGTACCAAGCTTCTCTTTCCTCTTTTACTTCCTCCATACCCCAAAGTCAAAGTTGGAGTGACTGAGGACAGCCATTTCCTACACCCTTCTCTCTGCTCTGAAGGTTTTCCACTATTTCAGCTTCTGGATGAGCAGAGGAGACCCAAGGAACAGCTTTCAGAGGAGAAGAAACAGCAATTCCTACTTCTCTTTTCCCCATCCCAGTGCCAATGGATACTTTACCCTCAGGCTGGAAGACTACAACTTCTTCAGCTTGAAGCCAGCTTCCATTCCAGATTTACCTGGATCTTTCCTGCCTGCCAGAGGCTGTGGTAGCTGAGGGGCTGCTCTTAATGCCTGCACAGTGGAAGGCAAGCCACAGCGCTGCCCTGCTTCAACCCTGCCCAGGAAGGGGAGTGCCTTTCTCCCTGGGCTGTTTGATTAAAATACCAAGCTTATACAACTGCAAATGACAGACGCAGGAGAGGAAGTTTCAATCACATACAGAACAAAAGCAGGATTCCCTGTAAACAACAGTGGGGGATGTGTAGCCACAATATGCTCTTCCCAGTCAGAGCCAGCACAGTCAGTATCAGAGTTACAGAGCAAGTGACATCTTTGCTCCAATTCCCCTGAACAATCTTCACGCTACTGACTGGATACAACCACACAGTTTTCATTATTTCCTTCTACTTAAAGCTGATTTTGCTCACTTTTCCTACTAGGATCCAGTAACAGCAGGAACTGCAATCCTGTTCGTGTTTATTGGATAACAGATAACAAAGAATGTAGGTGGAGGGGGAGCACTGAGCCCTACGAAGGTGAATTCAGTTGCTCTAGAGGATGTTATGTTAATGCAGATTAACGCTAAACCACTGATGCACTACTAAACAAATCAACTTGGATTGATCTCAAACACTGGCAACAACTTGTCACGCAGCAAATGGAAATGTGAAACGGGAAGCCACGGGTTAAGATGACCTTAAATGTTCATATATTTCAAGTAAAGACGTGGCAGTGATTAAATTGGAGAAGCTGCCAATGGGCAAAGGATGAAGAACTTGTCCTGACTGATTACTTTTTCTTTTTAAATGTAATTAAAAAACCCAATCAAAATAACTGTGTATTTACAGAAGCAAAGATTATTAGGGCTTAACACAGGGAGTTCCAGCTATATTTCTTACTCAAACAAACCCACCACTCAGTATTTTTCATAGGCACATTTGTCTGCGCTTCTCAGGACAATGCAGAACACATCTTCATTTGACAACCCCTTATTCATGTGAAGATTGACTAAACCCCTCACTTACCTCCATTGTTCTAGCTTTAACAAACCTAATTCTATTAATCTTCTCTCAAGTTCTTTTTCCCTAACGCTATTTCCCTATGCTTCTCACTGCTTCTGCTAATTTCCTTCCAGTTTATCAGTACCTTTCCTAAAAGGCAATGTCCAAACCTGGAGACAGTATCCAGAAGAGTTCTCATCAGTAACAGAGAAAAATTATCTACCTTGCTGTATATATCTCCTGCTAACACATCCCAGAAAAAGAATGGCTTTTTTTACACCAGTATTATACAGTCAATCTGTATTTACACTGGGATAAGTATCATTACCCTCCATATACTTTTCTGGAGTAGTGTTAGTTATTTTCCATTTGTTATCCATGCAAACCCAACACTTCCCACTTTTGGCCTCTGAAATTCAACTGCATGCTTTCAGACTATCTGGCTGACCTATTGTGAGTTCAGACATTGTCCTGTAGAGAATGACATCATGCTCCTAAACCCGGATCACCAACTTTAAAATCATGCTCCCTATTCACTATGTCAGTATTAATAAAAAGTAACTATAAAAATAGAATTATAGGGACTGAGGCCAGGAGAGATTGCTCAGTTGAAAGAATCCTTTTGAATAGCTCTCAAAAAGAAGAACCAGCTCATCTGAAGTACATGAACAGTCTGTTCAGCACCTCTCAGCATCTAAAGAGTACCACCTGCTACAATGCCAGCAGAACCTGGATTTTTCTCTCTCATATCAACACTTGCCACATTCAAGATTGATCAGCTTTGGGCACCTGACAAGCTCACAAAGCACCATTAAAATCCTATGGCTGTAGATCACATTTAGTACACTAAATGAGCTACTATGAACACCATTAGTGAGCAAGATCAAAGATTAAAAGAGGAATTCTTCCTCTCCAGCTGTACCTTCTTTCTTTCTGTCCAGGTACTAACACGGACTAATAAAGGAACTGCAGTTTTCAGGGCGATCGGGAACACTCCCTGGTACCAAGAATGGAAAACTACAATGGGGCACAAAACAATGCCTGTTCTTTTCCCTGGCTGGGGGCTCCAGCTTTCTTGCCATTAACACAGCAAGAAAACCCTATGGATGCAAGCAAGCTGATGTGTGGGAACTTAAATGTAAAAGAGTGGGGCAAAGATTCAAATGCTTATGTTGCATCTAGTATGTCATAATTAGACCTTTTATTTCAAGTCCGTAAAGCCCATTCCTCTCAAGAACACCCTACCTCTGTGTCTACCCTCACATCACCATGTTGATTGCTTGGACCCCTTCTCCCTGCAATACCTACACAGAAAAAAATCAGACCTTCTTTCCCACAGACCACCATTTCCTATAGAATAGGTTATTTCCATTAGAAAGGACCTACAGTGATCATCTGGTCCAACTGCCTGACCACTTTGGAGCAGACCAAAAGTTAAAGGATATTAAGGACCTGGCACTGAGCCTGGATAAACCTCATACAATTGGCCTTGGCCAATTGATCCAGCTTGCCCAGATCCCTCTGCAGAGCTTTCCTACCCTAAAGAACATCGACACTCGTGCCCAACTCAGTGTTGTCTCTAAACTTACTGAGGGTGCACTCAATCCCTTCATCCAGATCACTGAAAGATATTAAATACAACTGCTTCCAGTACCAAGCCCTGGGGAACACCACTTGTGACCAGTCGCTAACTGGATTCAGCTCTATTCACCACAACTCTTTGCACCTGGCCATCCAGCCAGTTTTTAATCCAAAGAATAGTAAAATAGGGTCTCAACACTCCATAAATGTTCCTGTTTTCATGCTCTCTAGATTCCTCCCATGCCCAGGTTCCTCCAGTCTGTCTTTACATCCAACTGATCCAACAAAAGCAGCCATTCTCACAATCAGTGCTTTAAATTAAGACTGTTATATAAACAGTTGCTAAACTCACACAGGAGGCTGCTTAGATAATATGGTACATATCTCCCTCAGGTGTATGCCACTGTTGCATCTAAAGAGTAATCCATTTGGAGGGATGTATAAGGTGTCACCTGTACAAGCAACAGATCATAGTATTTCATACAAGAAGCAACATCACAGAGTTCCAAGTCAATTTTCTCTTTAAAATTCCATTGCTCTCTTGAAATCAGATTCCACCTTTTGCTGTTCCTGAAGATCAGATATTTTTCCACAGAATCCTTTGTACCAGAGCCTGGCCTCCAGAGAATCAAAGCCACGTTCTGAACCAGGCCTTCTAGGCTAAGATTTTGCTGCAGCAAACCATGTTTGTTGCCAATCCCTCTTGTGGGAATTACCACGTCCACTAGAAACAAGGGGGAAAGTGGCTCAGCAGTCTTTGGCCAAATGAACTCAAGGGGAATGCAGAATGAGGGGCCTTTCAGTGATACAAAGCCTCTTGTGAACTCCTCTTTTTTAAGTTTTCTTCAACTATTAAATGGCTTTTAACTGTCAGCACCATGGCACCTCTTCACCTGAGAAGTTTAACCTTCCACATTCCCCTTATGAAGGGGATGGAATTTCATTATATGAGTACAAAGAAAAGGAGGTCACAGGTTAAATTGTTGAGAATCAAAAAATTCATTTCCTTAGTATCAAATAGCTCTGCACTTGTTGAGAATTCCTCACCTTCTAAAACCATAAAATATGGGACTTTCCTCATGGTTACGATTCCACTGATGAGCAGCAAGGAAAATAGTTGGAGTCTCCAAATGCCATAAACTGGGTAATTCCCAATTTCTGTTTGCAGAGCCAAACACAGACAGCAAACTGTCTTTCAGCAGAGTATATGAGCTGCTAAATCTTGTAGTACTTGAAGCACCATAATCCTCAAGCAGACACATGGCCTAAGACAGACGTGTGTGGTTTGCATCTTAAAGTCACACACAGCTTTACAACCAGGCTTTTTTCAACAACCATCATGCTATTTTTGCTCTAAGCAGGTGAGTTTCTGATTCCAAATGTTGTAATAAGTGAAGCTGAGACACCAGATACCTTGCAGCCTTTCAGCTAGCACTGGAAAGCAGGACCACCGTAGCTGTTCAATTGAATAGTAGCACCCAAAGTGTAGGATGACAGCACAAAAGCCCCAGTGATTATTTGCACTACCTATTGCAGCACAAAGCTAATCAGAACCTCTCCCACTGTCTTTGTGACTGCTTACAGAGTGAAAAACTGCAAAACTGCAGATTTCTAAATTGATTTAAACCCCACTGAAATTAGAAGACAATTGCAAAAAGGTGGCTCCCATCCTGCTACAATGGCAAGGTACTTCTTTGGAGTCCTGCATGGATTGATCACTTAGCTGGTCACTGCTCAGTCAATTCATTTTCTATCCTAAACTGTGATTTATGAAAAGGCCTAAATTGCCTCTAGATGCTTTCTCCAGAACACCAATGTGAAACGCTGGGAGGGGGCTGGCAAGGCACAATGAGATGTTTTTTCTGGTTCACAGCCATATTATACATTTGCCTCATGTTTTAGCTATATCTTAGTTGCAATTTTACTCGTTAAATTAATTACTCGGAAGCAGTAATTATCCAAAAGAGCACATGGGGGTTGCCCAATATTACTCTTAGAGTGAGAAGTTCATTGGGTACAGAGCTGACTGGCTAGAAGCTGTTTGCACAGAAGAGTGTTTTCTGGTACTGACAAAATGACAAACGTGAAAGCACATCTTTGAAAACTCCTTGCCTATCCTACACAATCACTGAGTATTAACATTTTAAGGAGCTGGGCAGAGTGACCGTTTTGTAGCAATATTCTTGATCTGCTAAGTACAGGTACAATTCCAGCACATTCATAATTTGAGTTATAAAAACTGAGATCCATAAAGCAAGTCCTACAAGAGAATATTTCTGAAACTTATCTGAACAAATCAACATTTATAGCCAGTTCCATAGATTGGAGCTTCCAGAAAACTACTCTTTGTTATTATTGTTGTTGCTTTTTAATAGATTGTAACAAGTCAGTTAAGCTGATGAATTCCCAATATAAGTTCTTCCACCACTAATAGCTCCATGAAGGAATAAACCAGTGTCTAATGTTAACTAAAAACACAAACCAAGTTTTAGGACCTACTGGGATGAATGAAGAACCCTGTTGTGACTCTGTCCATATTACCCATGTTATGTTACATGTTGAATTCCACAATTGCTCAAGAGAATTAGAAAACTAAAATAAAAAGGATGATCAAAGGCATGGACCGGCTCCTGCTCAAAGATCATCTAAATAAATTACAACTGCTTATCCTGGAAACGGAGGTACCTGGATAAAAGATACAACAGAATAATAAACTCACAAGTGACAACAAGAAGGTAAGCACAGACTTTTAATCACCTCTTCCAATTAAAAAATGAGGTAGCATCAAACGAAGCTACTCGGCAATAGGTTTAAAACAAAAAGGGAATATAGCTTCACAAAACTGATTGGAAGTCTCTGGAACACGCTACCACAGGATGTTGTGCTTTCACAAGGTACTTCTCTAGCTTGAGTACTTCTACAGTTTAAGGCCCCCTTTGTCCCAGAATGACCACATTGAGAGAGTTCCACCTACATCCATCAACTACTTTTGACTATCCAGATTCTAATTTGGCTTTTCATTCTTACTTCTATCTTCTCTGTCAGTGATACAAGTATTTCTCTACACCTGAGTAGACCTGCTGTCATAAAGCATCTTGCTGCTACACTAAAAATAAGCTAACTGCAAAGCAATTTAGCCTATTCATCAACTAGGAAGCAAGACCCGATGCCAGTCCCCACTTACCCAGATCCTCAGGCGTGTCAAATAACTGCTCACATAAATAGTAGTCATCTGGATTCAAGTAGGGCAGTTGCTTCAGCAAGCTCTGCTTAGGAATGAGATACAAGACCTCTGCAATATCCCCATCCTCAATAATTGACATCCGTTTGACTGAATTTCGGAATTTCACCTTTTCCAGCACCAATTCCTCAGGTTTACTTGATCCACACAGCTTCCTAAAGCTGTTTAAGATGGGGAAAGACGGCATTTCTATTTGGAAGGTGCTAGTTCATGCAGTCAGACTACTACACGCAGCACACTGCCCTTACCAATCCTTCTCATTTTCTCTTACCCAGCAAAGGAGATTAAGGAAGATATATTTTTAGTGATTATCTTTAAGAGATTATGACTGTATGCTTGATCAGGTGACTGCCATCTAAAACTATTGTAATCAGTTGCAACTCATCCCCGGGAATGCAAAAATCAGGAGTAAAACCATAAAGAGTATCTGGAAATCAGATTAATATTCAGGACAAGAGACAGGACGTAACTGAGTTACATAAGAGGATTAGTTTCAAAACAAAAAACCTTGCTGTGTCAAAAATCTTATTATGGAAGAATCATCATCATGAGCTACAAATGCACATCTGTGCACTTCATCTGCCATGCCCCTGTTCCATTCCAGGTCTGTATGTATGCTACGGCAAAAAGGTTATTGTAAAGGTAGAGTATGTTGGTTCTCCTTTTTGAGGAGTATACAAAGGCTGGTTAGCGCTGCTTCATAAGCAGATCTCTTTGGAGAAATCCTTTCTGCAGCTTTCACTGCCTGTTCCAAACAAAAGCACTTAAGCTTTCTCCTAACTATTACACATTGGTTCGCTTGTGCTCTTCCTCTCCACTTTCCTGTGTAGCTGACAGGAGAAGCTTTGCAGACACAGTGCCAACCCTTCCTGCTTCACTTACGAGAGGTATTTACATTAATCCAATTCCAGTGACTTGCTAATCTAATCATCTAATGAATATTTCTCCCTGGTTAAAGGCAGAGTTAATCATCAACAGGGCATGGGAAAGTCACAGGAAATTCCAAAGGAAAAGATAAAAAGAGAAATAAAGCCAACAAAATCCAACCTAAATCAACATTCAGCATGTGAAAGAGTCGCAGGTAGACCCTAGACCAGGACCTGCTCAGATGCAACTTCAGCTTCTTTACTCAGCCAAACTTGCAGACACAGTTGCCCAGACAGTGTTTGGCCCAGGCTTTCAATTCCCCTTACCATACAGAATTTAGCTATAGCTACAAAATGACTTGGTGCAGTAACCGCAGTAAGGCTTTTGCTAAATTAGAATGTGAAAAAACTCCACCAATAGACTTACTGAGCACACTGAGATACTGTCATTTAATTCTTCCCCCTAAACACACAGTTCAAATACTGACTACAGATAGGGGCAGGTCTTGAAGACTGCTTTATTTATTATTTTAAAGAGGAGATGTCTCACAAATCCAGACTTTGATCATTTATTATTATACACCTCCTATGAGGTCAATTGCTTTTTATTTTTCAAGCAGTACAACTTCTACGTTATCTTGAAGACGACTGAAATCACAGTCCCCCATAAACAGCCGTTCTCCTGGGTTTAAAATCAATCCCAGACACAGTAAAGCAAAGCCAGAATAAATCTGCACCACTGTGCTAATTTTAATGGGGTGATGCTAACGTATATTTGAGGAAGAGCTGAGCTGGCTCAATAAATACAGCAGTTCAAGTTCTGCCTTAGAGTACCTCTATCAGATCAGAGACTTCAGCAAATGCCATGTTTTAAGCATTCCCCATAGGAAATTATGCTTTGCATCAATTTTCCAACCTCTCCTAGGTTTCCCAACCTGCTGGCCTACACACCAGAGCCACTCAGTGGGAAAGACAGATCTGAACCTTCAGATGCTTCTACCACTTCAGCTGATGGTGGGTCACCCTCAGCGCTTCAGGTAAAAGGATGGCTCACAGGCAATGGCTGGATGCCCTCTAACACATGTATTTATCAGTTTTGTGTAAGAGTTGTCGCTGGGTAATTGGTGAAGGAGTGAAGGAATTTGACATCTGACAACACCAGATGTGACAAAGCGGATGTCAAATCCAACTTCATCAACACGTCAAGGGGGACTTTGCCCTTTGAAGTCAGTGAGGCAAAAGCACACGTTGCCCTGAGATTAACTGCTGCAGGAGTTAATGCTCAGGAAGCAGAAAGGTGAGCTCTGCAGTAACTTTTTGAAGTGTTGCAATAACCACTACAGCGTGGCTGCCTCAAGTCTGGAAGAAAAGCTTGTCCTTTGCTGGAGTCTGGATGTGCTGGTTTAAGACCGACTCCAAGCTTCCTGTTGTAGTCACACAGATTCCAACCTTCCAGCTACATTCACCTAGAGGGTCCTTACACCAGCTATTGCAATGAGTACTAAACTAGTATGACCTGTTGTGTAGCAGTAGCCAGAAGAAACTGCCATCTTCTCCCATATAATCAAAACACCATATAAGCCTCTATCAATTCCTTTAACTCAGTTTGCCCAGAAGAGCTGCAACTGAGTGATAGAGGTGCAGGCCATGCAGGGATCTGTTTTTGCACTTGGCAAGCTCCTGCAGTGTTAGCTTGGGAAGCAGCAGAGATTAGGGTTCCTTATCCCACAGTATCTCCACTACAGAAGCACTGTGACTGCTGTAGAAGGGTCCAATGTTATGTCAAGTAGTGAAGTGCAATCCAGTCTCCTGCCACCAAGAGCATGGGAATGGTGGGGAAACATAGGAACAGCTCAAAGACCACATACTAGCTGCTGCTTATAACACAAAGCAGTATGATTTTTTTTTTTTTTGCTAGTGTTTTTCAAGTCCAGGATATGCCTTTAAGAGTCTCCATCCTGTTCATGTGTAATCACAGAATACCAGGTTGGAAGGGACCTCAAGGATCATCTGGTCCAACCTTTCTATTCAAAGCATGACCTAGACTAGATGTCTCAGCACCCTGTCCAGCAAATCTTAAGTGTTCAACATTGGGGAATCCACGACTTCCCTGGGGACATTATTCCAACGGTTGATTGTTCTCATTGTGAAAAATTTTCCTCTAGTATCCAACCACAGTCTTCCCAGGAATAACTTGTACCCATTACCCCTTGTCTTTTTCTACATGTAAAATATAAAGGACAAGAAGTAGAAGTGATCAAAACAAGACCAGGAAGCACCAGAGCAGCTTCCCAGTCAGATGAAGGGCTGCTCAGAGCAGTTAGCTCTGAGGGTCAGATCCATGTGTCCAAGCTAAAGGACAAGGCCTGAGACAGCCTTTTACAGCACATTGTTACCAGGCATTGGAATTTAGCCTTAGCCAGAATCAGACAGTGGCAATCTCCTATGACTTATGTCAAACACTCAGTTAAGAGGAAAAGATTGATTTCTAATATTCTTGCTGAAGAGAAAATGAAAAGGCAGAAACACAAAGGCACAACCCTGTCCTTACGTTTCTTGAAATACATTCTCAGAAACCCAGGGCAGCCAACCTGTAAGTAATCACAGAATGGTCCGAGTTGGATGGGACCTTAAAGCTCATGCAGTTCCAACCCCCTGCCATGGGCAGGGACACCTTCCACTAGAGCAGGTTGCTCCAAGCCCTGTATTGAGGAAATTTCTTCAGTATGTGCCAAATAGCAGACTACTTTTAAATCACTGCCAATTCAAAGCCATGCCTAATCCAAGTATTCAGAGCTGGGGGCTCCAGCCTTCACAGAGAACAGTGTGAGGTAGAGGCGCTTCCCAGACTGCCAGTTTTCACATGGAACTGGGTATGAGACAGGAATTAGGCAGAATGGCTATTTTAAATATTTTATCTCATTGCCAGCTTTATAAGTATTTCATTTATAAATATTTTCAGCCATCTCAAGACCATTTCCTAGTCAATCCCCTCTGAATTCACCAAACTAATGGGCTGCCTGCATGATAAAAATACATGTATATTTCATATACAACCAGGAATAGAGGCTTCTGTACCAATGTTACTAGAACAGAGTTAACAAGAATTGTGACTGCAATCCACAAATGAATCGTGGAACAGAATAGCAGGCACTGAATAGTAGCAAAAATTAGGTACCAGGGAACAAAAATCATAGAAAAAATATCCCTTCATCATCCTGAGTAAGAGAGGATTAAAGTGGCCCTTCAGCTAAATAAAAAGCAGATATGTCCAGTGTACTAATGCTCTCTGTAATTGCTTGGGCCATCAGAATCAAGCTTCCTGCAAATGTATTTCAGTGTGACTTTATTCTTGTATTGAAAGCAACACAAATTCCAACCAAAACACCCAAGAGATTGAAATCAGCCATAACAGATCAGCAAAACCGAGCTGCAAAGACGCGTCAAAACCCCAGAAAATAAGGTAAAATGAAATAAAATCTTCCTCAGGAAGAGCAAGTACTGGGTGTATTTACACCAAGAAATATAGTTATTCAAACAATAAAATAGCTAAAACAGCAAGCAAGATTAAAAAAGGTCATTCCAACATTCAAGTTTACACACATGAAAAAGAAACAGAAGCTTTCTACTCGGGGTAAAATTACCCCCACACACAGCTTTTTCACTGTCGACACACAATTTACTTACTCAAGGCTGCAGGCTGAGCTGCACTCAGCTATTTACTGTAAAGTTGAGGAAACACCTCATTCACATAACGGAGATAAAACATCCACATGCACATCTTTAATTTCTTTACCTAAACGTCCGAAACAGGCAGTCATCTTCTGGGCATACTGACACAAGCCATTCTCCCAGTAGGGTTCCTCACCAAGGACCTGCTCACTCATTGCTTCAGAAGGAGCTGCCTTTCTCTGCAAAGTCAACCAACTACTGCTTCCTTGAGACTAAGACAACGGAGCTTTCTCTTCCAATTTATCACCATTAATAATTCAGGTACTACATAAGATCTGCTGAGCTTTAACAACCGGCAGTGCAAAGCTACTTTGTGGCTTTTGAAGTAATCACATCTTAAGTCTTTAAAAAGTATCTCAGCTTATTATATTCCAACAGCTTACACAAAATACTTTGAAATTGCAGCAAAATCCATTCTCTTCCTGCACAAGCAGAAATACTGCTGGGGTTATGCTCAGATCAGCAAGACATCTAAAACAGTCACCCAGCTCAAACCCAGAAACAGAAGTATCAACACTACTGACACGTGTTATAAAATACTCCAGCAAGCAGACAACTCCACTGCTCTAAGAGCACCACTAGTTCATCATATGGCATCACACACCACTTCTGTCAATGCCATGCATCTTCTGGAGACTGAAAACAAAAGAAGAGCCCAAGTGTTAACATCATCATGTTCTCTGGTACTTTCTAGCACAGTATATTCCAGAGTAACCAAGGCATCACAACCAGGAGCAACAGCAAAGAGTTATTTTCTCAGCTCACTCACAGAAGCAGGAGCACATCTAATCTGGTTATCTTGGCTGATAAGAAAATACAGGAGAGCTGACTCAGCAGTCCTGCTCCCAGCCAACCGCAGTGACCACACATACCTGTTTCTGATCTGCTCCTCAGAGACTAAAGCAGAGCTCTATCAGGTTAACTAGGGGAGAAAGGGCATAAGAAACTCCACTACAAATCACACAATCAATGACACCTGCTTAGCTATTTACTTGCAGCAGGGCTTTGGCTATACTCTCTTAATCCAGGTGACCATTACCAGTGAAGCATAGGTGTTTCTCATAAACACATACGCTCCTTGTCTAACACACTTGGTTTTTCTCAATTCACTTAATACTGCTTCATCACTAAGATCATATCCACTCATGAAAAAATATTTAGTAGAGATCATATGACTACTGATGTCCATATTAAGCAGTTATTACTGAGTAGACACTTTAAAAAGAGATCTGTGCTAGTATATAAATAACATAAATTTTTCTCACAACAGATTGAAAAAGCCTAGTTATTAATATTTAATATTATTTCAACAATTCTTGGTCTTTAAAAGCATAAGACATATTTTAAAAAGAATTCAGAGCATTGTCATCTTTCACTGTGCTAAAAGCTGTGAAGCATCCACATATATGAATTTTACAGTTTGCAGGTCTCTATCAAGTTAATTGCTGGTTTCAACCCATACAAGGTTCTACAAGGTAAGCTATATGACTGCCTGTGGCAAGAGGAACACAGAGACCACAGAGCCACAGGGCATCTCTATACTGGCAAAAAGAGTGGCTTACCGAAAAGGGCTGACATAGCTTACAGTGGTATCAAAAGTAAAATAATTTATGTTATAATCAGCTGAACAACCAACTTAAGCACAAGTCTCCCATATAGGCTTGTTATCAAGCGGCCAAGTCAAGGTTTTTTGTTCACTGCTATTAGAACTGACATTTAACTATTCGATCCAAAACACCTGGTTTTTAGCACACACGTGCAAAACACAGTATTGAAGACTGTCACGAAGTCTGTCAAGTCCAAGAAGCCTGGGAATGTCTGTATGAAAGGATAGGAGCGAGTTCATCTCTGAACAGGATGAAGCTAGATCTGTATCATCTTCCATTGCATCAAACATTAACTCTTTGAAAACCCATCTGGGGATCTCCCGAGGTGGTACACTGCAGTCGAATCTCAGTTTTATACATTAACAGCAAGATTTGCACACACAAACTATTTTGTTAAATTAATTCAGAAAAAAAGAAAGCAGATGTTATTCTCTGCATTGATTTCTTCTTGGTGTTCATTCCAAGACACACATGAAACATCACTTTGCCCTTTATTCTGCTGTTACAACTTGCAACCTAGAAAAAACCCAAGAGCAAACACAACTATGTTTCTATCTCAGGCTTAACTCAGACCACACGGTGACAATTTCCTTTCCCAACTGATGACATTTGCAAAATCTTTCAGCTGAATTAAAGCATTGTGCTCAGCTTCCTGTTATCAACTATGTATGATAACTTTCATGGCACACAAGCCTTTGATAACAAAAGCCTAGCTTTGCAGTGCATTGTAAAGCAGGAGAGGCAGCATAACAAGCTCTTGGGAATGCTTTTCCCTTTGCTGTACATTCAGAAATTGACTCTGACTCACTTCCCGAAACCCCTGCATCCACCAAGTTTATCCTTCATGAAGCAGTGCGCCTGAAGATTAAACAAAGATTTCTAAACAATATGCCTAAGATTACATCTAATCATCTTTTTGTTGGACAAAAGGCAGAACAATACCAGCCATTTACCATCGTGTGCAATTATTAGGTGGGCTAAAATAGCACATCATAGAAAAATCAATCACCCAGATGAAATATTTAAATGATGATAGGGAAAAAAACCCACAATAATGTTAGGTAGTTACTGTCTACTGCCTTTGGAAGCCGTGAACGTTCTTTTCAAGCATCTGGTATAGGTCCCTATTAGGGACCAGGTACACATGCACTGGAAGTGAAAGAATGGTTTAAATCAGTTTCATAACTACATCATTTCTGTACTGGATAATTCACATCCACTAAGAATACTGCAAATAAATAACCATAAATTGGTTTTTAAAAGCAACTTATCTCAAAGCAGGAAACAAACCTATCTGTAGAACTTCAAATTTACTAGCATAAAACAAAATATTAACTCTTCCTCATTACTGTTCTGTGACACTTGATAAAAAACCCTCAGCAACTTTCACTTTGCTTGTAATTCCCAAACTCATCAATTGAAGCACTTCAAATCTACCAAAGATTTTTGTAAGACTTAAAATCTGACCAAAAGATTTCTCAAATGATTTTTCTGCCTTCTGCAGGAAACTGGTGTCTGTGAAGTTTTAAAGCTAAAGCAGAGACACGACCAAAATCCCAACCTGTGATACAAAATGGGCAGTGCCTTTGGAGGCAGAAAGCTGAAAATTCATATATTCTTGATCTGCCAAAGGAGCCAAATGAAGTGGCTTCATCACTCCCTTTCCCATCATTTGGTCTTTACATGAAATGAATTCTACAATCAGTTCTGGCTATAGCTGTCCTTTAGCAAAGCAAGAAATAACCCTGCATTTACTGAATCTTGCAGTGTCCCTGCTTCCTAACACCTGCGCCTAAAGGCATTTTCACCTAGGTCTCCATTCCTTGGTGCACTGTTCATGGCTGGCTACTGCTGCTACCCAGAAATGAAGAGCAATCTCTGTGGCACTGCGTCTGCAATGCCCATTTATTTCCCTGTTAGTCACCAAAGGCCTCAGGTACACTGAGACAAATCCTAGTGAAGAACATCACCAGCACCCAGATGAACTACTGCCACATCCAGAACAGCCTATAGACAGCCTATTCCACCCTATTTAAATAAGCAGCAAAACTATTTGCTGAAATCCATTTTTAGCATTTAATGCCATTATGGCTACCAAAGTATCTGCTTCCTTAATCAATTATACAAATTATTAATAAATAGAAGAAAATAAAACTGAAGGGCTGGAATGCTAACCTGGGATTTGAGAAACATGCAGCCTCTGCGCTCCCACAGACTTGCCTGAGCCATTCCCTTAATCCCTTTCATTGTGTTTCCCTGTATCACCTTCCCCCTTCACAAGGGATTTGTAACAATAGGTACATTAAAGACTGAAGTTTTCAGATTCTGTGTTAATGGGTACTATAGAAGTACCACAGATATAACATTGGGGAGAAACTGGTCAGCATTAAAAAAAGAGGTTATCAAAAGCATGGCTGAGAGCTTCTCCTTGATCTTAATTGCCTTCCAACTTCATTACCATATTTCTTAATGATGTTCCAATACATTGCAGCTCTTATTTGAGACTAAAGGTGCTCATTTTCCCTGCAGAATCATGTCACCAGATAAGGCAAACATAACTAACTCTGTACCTCTCTGATGTGAAAATCCCATCTTTATCTATCCCACCCCAAACAAGCTAGTTGCTATGACTAGAAGAGTGCACAGTTATCAGCTTATGACAAAAGGCATGATTCAACCAAAGGCTATTTACCTTACTTTATCAATCCTAATGTTTATTTCAGACTAGTCATGGAAAAAAAAAAAAAATCTCTGTCCTTGACTATTTTGAGGCACAAAATCACAGTGTGCATTAATGGACCCATCTATTGCATTATTACAAGATGAGGTGGCTCAGCATTTTATTTCCTGGCAGTGCAAGGCTACTCTATTGATCTGTAATGTCAAGAAGAATGAACTATATATTCTTACAGCAAAACCAATTCTTTTTACTTACACATAGGAAAAAAACCCAACAGTAATTGCTGACAACTGATGCAATTTTGTAGGTAGGATGTAGCAAGAGCTATATGAACTATAAAAACGGCTGCACCCCCAAGGCTCTGTATGATTGAACAACTCACTCGCCAACACAATTCAAGTGCTTGCCTATCTCAAAGCTTATAAATAATCCCACGACTTCCGTGGGGCCGAGCTCTGTGCTTGAAGTTAAAGAGACGCCTGAGCCACTCGAGGGAATAATTAGCATGAAGGATCCTAGCAGAAGCTGGCAGTCCTTCAGATAGTCAGTAGGGAACTGTTCTTTTTTTCCTACTCCTCTGCAATGTTTAGGTATCATGTATTTAAACAGAACAAAGACTTTAAAGATAAATGTAATTCCTTTAATCAGTCTTTTTTCTTTACTTTTCCTTTCTTGAACTTTGACATTTTTTTTTCGAACTGAAAGGAGAAACCCTTTGTAACATTCTATTCACAACATAGACTTCACAGTTAACTGAGACAGGAGTAAGCTGGGAAGCAGAGATCAAAGTTGAAAGTTCAGTGTTCTTTCAATCCTCGTATTTATTTCTTGTGCCTTTATAAAGAGCTGCGTGTTACAAGCATGATATCAAAGAAAGTACCACTCCTCTTGTCCTGTATTAAACTGGATATTATTATACCAGCTCTCCTGACAAGTCACACAATGACAGAAATATACACAGCAACTTTACTCACATGCTGAACAAAGAGCTATATTAGAGGAAAGTCTTCCCTAGGTCACTGCAGGCCTTCCTGAACATCTTAACATTCCCCATTCTCTCCTAACAGTGCATCTTCTACTGCAGCTGTAGAACCAGCACACATGATCGGATAAAGAATTAACTATTCTTGCTGCATCAAACTCTCAAGGTCTCCAACATCACAATCATTCTCAGAGCATGGCATAACTGTAAAAGGACAACTTTTACAGTCATACTGCCCTCTCCTAGATTCAGTGAAGAGATTCCATCTTCATACTATAAGGACTAATTTAAGTGCCTACCAGAAGCCAGCATAAACTTTTTGTCAATGTCCATCAAAACTAAGAATAGGAGGTTACCTTTCCATATAGTGGAAAGTATGGCACTGCTGCAGGATGCCAGAAATGACATCAGATCAGTTCAGCCACTGCCAACATTCCTACTAAAAGCAGTTTTAAATATGCTGTGTTGGCTAATCATTGTTTTGTAATTAAATAAACCCTACGGCACTGCTGAAGCCCTCCTCTTGTGGTCAGCACTATCTTCTGGTTAAATCAGCTGCGCGCACACACACAAGCGATCAAGAGCTGTGTTAAAAACTAAGAAACTGCCTGTTAAGCAAAATTATGACTAATAGCACCTCACTTCTCACCCAGGAATCAGATTCTGTACTGGCAAAAATACAGCATGGACACATCTGAAAATACATTGATGGGGCAGATGAAAGACTTGGAATTCAGTTCAATTTATTCATGACAGGAAATGACATATAAGGTACTATATAAATATTGGTATCTGATAAAATGAGGTTTTGTTCCTCTTGGGGATCTCATGGTCTCATTTTGCTTGTTTTTTTCTTGATAGTTACGAGGAATCTACCCAAATAAGTTCCATAATCCGGCACAACAGGAAAAGCAACAGCCAGAGGAGCACAGCAAACTTCCAAAGCTGACAGGACATTAAAAAGGAGAAACATGTCCTTCCCTTGATGACAGGTACAGCTGGGTTTGTTCTTTACCAGTGCCACTCATCACGGAACAGGCCCTATCTTATGATATTTCCCTGACGTCCAACGTTGTGAAGCTGTGCCTGTCAAATCCTATGAGAGTTATTCAGAGATAGCACTAAATCAAGAGTCTTGATCCTGGAGTGGAAGTGGAGGTCATTCGACATGCAGCAAACTACAGTTTTCAAATAGAAAGTAGGAAATAAGGTCTTACAATACTGGGAAAAATCATTCCAGTGGTCTCATGAACTACAGAAATGCTAAATGAGTCCAAATGAATAGCCACAAAGAATCTAAGACCACTACATCAACTGCTTGATTGATACTTACCATCTTGTATTTGCAAGAATTACTTACAGAAGTATTTCTTCAGCAAGAATTTCCTGACCTTATCCTGCTACTGCTTTACCAAATGCCACCTACTGAGGTTATGACAGACAGTCACGTGTACTGTGGGCTACTAACAAAAGTAGCTTTTCCACCAGAAGAACTTTACACAAAAGTATAGTTTTTAAATAAACTGTAACTAAACCATAATGTAAGTCAAGATGGTCCTGCCCACCTGTGAGAGAGAATCTGCTGCTGCATTCTTAGTCGTCAGAGTCTTTATACTTCCTGGTACTTAAAATACATTAAAGGTTGCACCTAGACAGCTACTGCACAATGGGAGGTCTGATTCTTCAGTTTATGTAGAGTGCAAACAACTAGTGCGTACCAGGAGGTTGGTTTGTTTGGAGTTTTTAACATGTCAACACTCCCTCAGTTGCAGAGCAAAGCTTAGTTTTCTCTTACTTGTGTTGACACTACCTCCATGGCACTTGTTTAATATACAGATTTAGCACTGACACAAATCAATGCCCCAAAAACAAAATCCCTTTTCTATGCAGTTTGCCTTCCACAGCCCTTCTGGTATTAACACCCTTTATGCACCTTCATGGTTTTTGGTAGAGGTTTTATCCTGGTATGATTTAGGAATAGCTCCACAACTGAGAATAGCAAAAAAAAAAAAATTAATACAGAAAGTGGGCAAGCCAGGCAATCTGTCAGGCTGTGCTACTAAAAATTGATTTATGAATGCTTCTTCTAGCAGCACTGAGCAGTATTTTCAGATGAATCAGTTAAAACAGGTGCTGACCACCACAGGATTTATCTGTAGAGAACATTATGTTATAAACACATGCTGGGCACATTTTCAGACTGGAACTAGTTGGCAGTTTCCAGTTACTTCCTTTTTAACTATGAATGAATTACAAGATAATGTATTATTTTGTACTGGTTTGCTGATTGTTTTGTTATGTTTTTTTCCTCATATTTATCCTTTCTTTGGAACCTAAACCCTCCCAGTACTTTTCCCAGAATCAACTAATTGATTCTGAAGGAGTAAAAAGATTCAGTTCTGCAGCTGCTTACTGGATTATCATCAGAATAAGGTCAGGCCTCCCAGCTCGAAAGAGAGAGCTGACAAAAAGAATCTGTGGCTGATTTCTCTACAATGTGAAAGACAGCACGTGAAACTCATTAAAAATGAAAGTAAAACTATTTGTTTTCATTACCCACTTTAATGACAAACAATTATTCTCAAAAGTATCTTTTATACAGTGGATTTCAAAAGGGATAAACTCTCAACTTCCTCCTAAAGTTCGGGAAGAGAAAGCATGAACACTACAGAGTAGCAGGGAGAAGTAATCAGTCTTCTCTCCTGTACTTTATCAGCTTTGCGGATCAAGAATTTATCTACTAGGACCCAACAGTGAGATTTCCATATCTACGCACGAGGTCACCTGCACTAAACAAAGCAGACAGAGATAAAAGCAAGGCTTCCCCAGTTCTTAGTGCTAGTCGGGAATGGAGAACCAGATGTTCAGCTTAACCTTATTATGATGAATCCCCACAAGACATGGGCAAATGCTTGTTTGATCAATACATTCACATAATCATACAATCATTGAACGGTTTGTGTTGGAAGGGACCTTAAAGCTCATCCAGTTCCAACCCCCTGCCATTGGAAGGGGCACTTTCCACTAGACCAGGGCTCAAAGCCCTGCCCAACCTGGCCTGGAGAGTGATATGGTAGTTTCCCACATGACAACAATATATAAACAGTTGATTTTAACCAAATGCTGTTGTTTTGCACTTCTATGGAGATTAATTTATATTAATATAATAAATCCAAAGTAGTATTCAAAAAATAAAATAATAAAGGAGAAGGGAAAAAAGTAATTTTGCACACCTAATTCAGCACACATTGAGAGAAATAAAAGAAATAGAACTGCTATTTCTAGTTCAACATTAGGTGAAGTGTTTGGCTTACAAAGACTAATAAATAACAGGAAAAAAAGGTTTTCTTGTTATAAATAGCACAAAGTTTGGGTTGGGGTGTAAGAGAAAGTGATACTTTTCATAAAGAGATACACATAATTCTTTAATACATCTACCTCCATATTTTTAAGATCCAGATCCATAAAAATAGATGATATTTGTGTGAGCATTATTTTTAAGAGCCAAATAATGGATTAGACAATGCAAAGAAAAAATAACTTTACTTCTTCCAGCTCTAATGCCTAAAATCAAATGGGTACCCCAAGGGTTTGTTTATCTGTTAGACAGTAAGCAACTACCCACAGTTGAGTTACGAAGAAAGCTAAATATATCTTTTCATACTGATGCCTCTTCCCCCACCTTTTCCTAACATTAAGGTATAAAAAAGAAGAAATGTTTACTAAGCAAACTCAGATTTGCGTGCCTCTTGGATGAAAAGAGTACCTACTTCATACCACTTTGTTGCAACTTATCACCAAAACCATGCTGAACACACTTTCGGTGTTCAGAAGCGAGGTGCTTTCAGTCTCATCTCCTGGTAACTCTTGCAGGTTGTGACACGCTGGCACTCTGTACTGCACAGTCATACCTGCAGCACCTTGGAACAAGGAAAAAGCACTGCTCACCGGCAGCAGCAGCTGCTCCACATCCTGCTGCCTGCCCCTCTGGGCAGAAGCAAACAGAAGTGACAGACGCTTGCAGGACAGCCAAGAACTTGTAGGTGTGCTCAGTCACCGATTGCACAAGAGGGTTTCCTCGGGTTAAATGCCAAAGAAAGCTGCCCTCTATAGCACCCTGGCAGATCAGTTATCAGCTTTTAATTCAAAGCATTAATTAACAATACTTGGAACTTTCATGCCACCTTACACTAGAAAACCTCTTTCTACACAACCTACCCCACAGCAAGAGCATGCTGTCCTCATCTTTACCTAGGGGAGAAACTGCAAAACAGAGCAGTGAATTACCTGCCACAAAACCACACATGCAGTCACAGCTGGGTAACAAGCCTGTTTCATTCCACTAAATTGCACTCTACTCCTTATATTAAAAACTCCAGTCCAGCGGACAAACACCTGGCTGCCTGCACATGCTTCAGCCACATAACAAAGTCCACTGTCCACAAAATACACCAGACTGAGAAGGAGTGTAACTGTTAAATCAGTAAAGAAAAACAAACATGCTCTGTCAGAAGCATGCCAAGTTCAGTTCAACAGAAGTTCCACAGCCTATTTTCCTTCTGTAAATCCAAGAGCTAATGTCCCGTGGATGGTTTACCCTGTGGAATTAATCAACAGAGATATACATAGCAGAGCTATAGCCCAGGACAAACCTTTGCCGTTTGCGGAGCTCTGATGTATTTCTAGTTCCATTTGTGCTCTCAAGTAGTAATGTTTCTGGACCTCTAAAGCCTTTCAGAGTACAGAGGGCAAGCTGGAGGAATAACCGAGGTCCTTCAGAAGTGGCTCACTCTATGGCTTTACTCCCAGTATTTGCTGGGTTGAATAGTACTAAAGGGAGTGGCTCAAGCAAAATAGGTGTGTCTGTGTTCCCAAACAGTTTAAAGGAAGAGTGAATATTTTCCTGTAGATATTCCATTAGTCACCAGGATCATGGTATAGTGTCTTTCACTGATGTGTTCCAATGTATTGACCAGCTCAAACAGTAACTTTTTTTTCACACAGCCAGTCTCAAAGGTTGACTACAAAGGGACTTGACCTTGTCCTGAGACTGTTTGCTTTCTATTTTACTCATCATCTCACCTACACTCCACTGCTTTTGTTTTACAGCTATATTGCACCAAAATGAATGAATGTGGAGGAGAGGGACTGAAGAAACACTTGCCACGTTCCACAAACAGTGCAGGCAAAGATAAAATCCCAGGCATCTTCCCTAGGTTCCCACAACACCCCACCCGGACAGAAGCAATTAGGCTGACTGTAAGTGTAGACTTCCAGGCATTTCCTTCTACGCAGTTGTACATATCCACAAACAAACTGTTCCCTGAGCAGCTGATTTAATTAATCTTTTTATTCTGACAGATTTGCCTCCATCATCCTCAACACCCATTGGGTTTTGCCCTACCTCCATGTAACATCCTCTTGGCAATACCATTCTCAGAAATGCCTTCTGTTCCTTTCCATTTGTCTGCTTTTCCAGTTCCTCTCCATGTCCTTTAAATCCACCCATAGAGCCTTAAGCTGTCTTCCTTAACTGCTTAATATCTTCAGTTTCCACCCATACGTCCTAAACCACACACTCTCTTCTTTCACTCTCATTATTTCTCATGTACCTGAACTACTGATTAGTACCTTTAAGTTCTGTTTCCCTGGAAGGAGGAGAGGGAAGACTGACAGAGCAGCTGGATAACCTTGATGTCCTAAGAAATGAGACTGAAAAGCAGCCAAACACAAGGCGCAAAACCTGAAACTTGCAACCTGAAGCCCTCTCTAGAACACATGTATTGTTCTCCAGACATTATTATGGACTGAGAGATGCTGCTGTAACACGAATCCCATTTTATCCCTAAGATTTCACTTTAGACAACAAAATCCCCACTATTTCACCTCTAAACATATATGAAAAGATGCCAGAAACATACAAAACCTGTCAGGTTCCTGGGTGAGAACTGCTAAATCCAGCCAAATTATGGCCAACTGCTTTTAATTCCCTGCTTCAAACACTAAATCCTGATTTTCCTGAACTCTTGGACATCATTTTTCCCACAATGAATTGTCATCTTCTCAGCCATCTTGTTAAAAATACACACTCATGCAGACACAGACAAATGTAAGTACAGGCAGAACCTGGTCTCTCTACCTTTATTCTCAGTCTGGCATTCTCTTCCTCTGGCTTTATACATTTTATTTGCTGCCAAATTAAGTGGAGTGCAGGACAGGGCGTTCACCCTGTTTGGACTTTAACATGCCTGACTGAACATGATTAACTCGTCAGAAACACTGCTTTCTCTCCGCCCCCATTCTGCTTTTTAATAATCAAAGCACTCCACACTTTAATTACCTTTACTACCACTCTGATGTGGTAAGGAGATACAATTACTCCTGTTCTACAGAGGAAAAAAAACCACGAAACACTATACTCCCAGGAAGCATTGACCACTAGCATTTATTAATTTTCTTTACTCTGCTCCTAAATACAACTGTGTATTGTGTATAAAATAGTGAGGATAGATAAAATATTGAAGAGGAGTTCTATGGGTTCAGAAATAAGTTCTCCTGGCCTCAGTAAGAGACAGGTGTGTGAAGTATGCCAGTGTGACTTCTGCAGTTAACCACATTTATAACTTTATTGTTTAGGTGAAGAGATGAAAGAGAAGGAAGATGAGAATGATTCAATATACATCTACATATTGTACAAGTCATCACGCTCACACTGGCTATGTAGTATTAGTAGCTGTAGCATTAGACGCTATATTCGAGACATATAAACTTGAGTCTTCCCTATGGCTGTGCATGTACATGTACATCACCTCTTTAATACAACTGATGACACACTGATTTTCATTTATGTTAAATTACCTGAACATACCCAGCAGTTCTGTACACCATGTGAGAACTGATCACTTCTCCCATTGTACTAAGTCCTGAGTCTCACCTCAGGAATTTCTGTACACGTTTCCTCATGCTGAGAGTCCAGCCTCCAGAAACTCCAGAGAACTTGAGATCTGCCACTGTGCTGCCATAAACACTGTATGTTGTTCCCATGAAAAAACTCACACAAATCTCTCCAAGTGACAAGACTTTGAAATCCTGCAGACTATTATGCTCCACAGACAGATGTTTTGGTTGGCTACTGAAGCTCAGCAGAGACTTGCTGGCTATTAGCTCTCCAGCAATTTATTTGATTTAGCTTATTCTGTCCTACACAGTTCTCAGGCTTATTGTCATTCCTACAAAGTGACTGGGAATAATCAATCCCCGCAGTGCAAGGGATATGAAGAACTACAGTGGTGACAGAAAAACAGAAAGACAACAGTGCTCTCCATGACTCAGTCACACTGACCAACAGTCTGACATTTCTGACATGTAAGAGCTTATTTGTGTGATTTTCATTTGCTTTTATAGCTTTGTTTTACCTCCAGACTTCACGTAACCCAAACCGAAGCAACAATCCCAAGCTACCAACTACCAGAAAACCTACTAATCAGGAATACGATCAGCCACTTTCTGTGGAAAGCCATGGATCTATGAGTCAGCACATTCCTGTTGTGTCTAGTGGGAGACATGGAAAGCATCACGATTTATCTTTCCAGTTTCAAAAGCAGTTCTTCCTAGACAGCATTAGACTATATTAGCTCAGCCTGCTCCCTGCAACTTTTTATCCCTGTTGAGATACTCTTTCCATGCTACAGATGAAGAAAACACCAGACAAACTAAGCAATCTGTCCAGAGCCATAAAACTCTATGCCCAGCTTAGAAAGTGAACATAGGTATCATGAATCCCAACCCAGTGCCATTCCACCATCTATTTATAGAGAAGTACTTATTTAAAACAAAACTATAGAAGAAAAAAAAGACAGAATTTACAGAACACGAATAAGCTCTTATCATAGGGAATTAACTTACCGTGTTCCTTCATAGTGTATCTCCTTATTTCTTCTCACTCCAAGTCCCACATAACAGAAAACACTCCTGCACAGCTCCTGTGGATGCTACAGCATTTGCACCAGAACTGGTTCGTAGGTGACGGCAGCGGGAGGAAAATGACAAGCACTCTTCCTCTTTACATCATCAATTCTCTCACCTCCCAATATAGGCTGAGACTCCTGATTGCTGGTAATTCTCCTTCTCATTTACACTTTCCACTGGTGACTCCTTCAGAACTTTTTCCCCTATCTATGAAATTACTGCATCACTGTCAATGCCTCTGTCTGGCAGCAGAAACAAGTAACCGCCCCAGAGCTTGCGCACAGCAATTAGTTTCAAGTGTAACTGCTTAGAACAAGTATTATGCCATGTATTCCGTGCTCCAGAAAATGAAACTTTATAAAGTGTAGCCTGGCAAACCCTCCTTTCTTGTGCATTGCTAACTGCATCTAAATTATAGCATTCTACATGTATTTATGCCTTTCATCCCTGTGTATCCCACAGCATTTTGTAAACTGTCACATGATTTAAAAGGAGGCCTAAATTAATACAGAGCTACTGGTACCCAGACAGCTCTAGTATCTAGTGCAGCAGCCCGTAGATAAATTCATCATGAGAGAGATTTGGGCCAACAGCAGAACACTGAAGCTCTGTAGTTAGATAAAGACCTTCCCTCCCCCTTCAGACATCATTTGAAATTCTTGCATTTCCATTTCACTTGATGATCTCAATGTTTTAAAAACATTCATTAGCTTGTACAGTGTTTTAATTAGGCAAGGCATAAATAAAGATCTAAAACCTGCAATGCTTCTGCTAGTAGTCAAGAGGAAGCGCTTAAGGGAAAAAGCACCTGAACGAGGGCAAATACTGAGTGAGCCTTCCAGATACTCTCCCACATGGCAGCAAAATCATGGTTTCAATGGAGACTGCCTCCAGATCAGCTACCAGTGCACCCATGCTCTATAATCTTTCTTAATTCCTTTTGGAATACATTCCTCCTTTTCACTGCTTTACACTCTGAAGTAGTGAGCTCCATCCTGTATTCCAGTGCCACATGAAGAAACACTTCCAAAATAGCTTTTTTTGGCTTTTAAGCCTGTCACGTGCTGTTTTGATGAGGTTGAGGACAAAATTCCTGCATCTTCAGAAATAAAATAAAATAAAATAATAAAATAAAATAGAAATAAAATAAAATAAAATAAATAAAATAAAATAAAATAAAAGTCATTCTTTGCATGCTTTCTCTGCACAAAGAGTTGAGACTATTTTATGATGCCTCTGCTCAGTTTTACAGGTAAACAAACACAGAAGCCAAGTATTTCCAACACAATAACCTGAAACAAGACTTCACATCTGCAAGAACACAAGCTATTTATTTTTAGAGGCCTAATTTAAGCATCCAGTTTTAAAAATTCCACCCCTATAGACACCAAATGCTTTTCCACAGTCACACACTGAGCTAATGACAGCCCTGGTGAAAAAGCCCAGGCATCCCTGTCCTTACAATCATTATCAGAAGGCAAGGAGAAGGAGTAACTTGCATGCTCCCCAACATACCCATGCAGGAAGGAAGGAGGCTGACTCAATTCTACTGGGGTTTCAGTGTACGCTTCCAAGAAATGCAAATATTCCAGTTGTGATACACTGAGCTTTAAATAGTTTCTCAGATTGAAATGGCAGTCTCCCATTACACTTTATTTCAAGATTTACCTAACAACTTGCTCTTTCCTTAAGCTAAGCTGAGTGTTTGCAAAGCTATAAGAACATGCAACCTCCTTCTGCTGTTCCACATTCAGAGGTAGCTTGGGAACTTGCTGATACTGATTGCTCTCCCCTGACATGGCTTTTAATTCAGGAGCCAGGCAACGGATCACTAATGGATAATATGAAGACAAAACATTCGGCAGACACTTGACTGTCATATGCTTTCTGTTGCCAAGAAACAAAATAGGACCTATTAAAGTCATCTCATTAATTAACTTTTTCTATAATCCTATTTTTGATTGGCATCTTGTTGGTTAAACAAATGTTTGTTCTTTCAGAAGGAAGGTGGGTTAAGCTTAAAGAGTCACTTTTAGTACCATCAGAGCCTGGCATTTGATAGATCTTTACAGTAAATAACTAACAAATAACTTTGGGCCAGATCCTCAGCTAGTTATGGTTGATTCTGCCCCCTGATAAAAAACCCTGTATCTTTCTCTTCGAGAAGGATGGTGTTAGCGGAAAGATCAGTTTACACCATCTGACAACCTGCATCCTGATTTTCCGCCATCTTTTTTCCTTCACCTTTGTACTACTGAAGGATGTACTACAGTACTGTAATCCTGATCTGTTCTTTTGGTCATTGCCTTTAAAATATGTACCACTGTTTTGTTTTGAATGGTCCTATTTTGATACAAGCTGGTTGCAATTGTGATCCACCTTCATTTCTCAAGAATAAACACTTAAGAAATATCTGTTGATATTTCATTTGCCTCTTTTATATTACCACCTCAAAAGAAGACCCTTAGCAGTCACTCTTGCACAAAGCTTTTGGTGGCTCAAGTCAAAAGCATTCTGGACCCAGATTTAAAACAAACCAAGGATTAAGTTCTGCCCTTAAGAATCTCTTCAAATCAGTGCTCAGTTCAGGTAACAGCCTCTACATTTCCAGAACAACCACAGCATCATTTTGGGAGGAAACAAGGAGTGTAGCCATTTTCATTCTCATTTCAGGAATACCTATAGGCTTCTACTGAGAGCAGGACATTATTGGGTAAGATCTGTAAAAATCATAGTAGCATCCCTGTACCATTTAAAATCTGAACAGGCGAGATAACCACTGGGCGAAAGACAAAATAAGGATATAGAAGGAATTAATTAGCCTAAATTTGCACACCACAAATCACTAGCAAAGCCAGACAGAGAACCTAGAGGCCTTAAAACACTCTAGGCAGGAGCCCACAAGGCAGGTTTGCAGTTTTGTTTGATTAAGTACAGATGCGACTGATGGGAATACTAAAAATGAGAACAAATGAACACTATAGTCCAAGTAAAAGAATACTTGTCTCTCTCTGATTGTTGTTGTTTAGATATATCACCCATAGATCTGAAGACCAGGGCTCAAAAATCTGTGAGAAAGGGAAAATCTGAAACAGTTAAAAGCTTTTATAGTCCTCTGTGCGCTGTAAGTGTAAAGCACAGTTGGAAGATAAGAATACTGAAAGAATTCTGAAGATGCCTTATAACTCTTATTTTTTTCTGCAAGGCATTTTTTATCACAGACTATTAGACTATATTAAAAATTCTTTCATTAAAATTTTATTACCACTGAAATGGCTACACAGGAGATGTGACTCTAGAGCAAGAAAATGTCTTTCTTTTCAGAGTGATTAAAGCACAGTGATACAGAAACCTAAACAAAAGGTGGGGTTTACAGCAGTGAATTCAACATCTGTTTAGTCAAAAGCCTTGCTGGAAATATCAGGATGCTAAACACTGGTGAATCTGAGTAAATAATGTTTGTGGAGTTTTGGTGGTAGTGGTCTTTGTTACAGTAAGAAGAGAAAACTGGAAGTGCAAACACAACAGACCTCAGGAGTATCTGCCCTTGGTTTATCTAACAAATAAGCAGTAAAGAAAGTGAAAGAGTCAGAAATTTGCAGGTTTAAAATTGATAGAGGTTGGTAAGTCAAAAGAAAGGCAGAAGTATCCTTCCTTTAACTCACATCCACATGCTTTTATGCCTGCATGTTTTCTTCATAAGCAGGGCAATGTCATTTGCTTAGCTTCTAGTTAAAATGCACAAGGGATGCCTCACAGATGCAGTGGTTCTATTTATTTATTTATTTCCTGTGTTTCAGAGAACAGAAAATGAGAAGCATGTCCACCTGCCACATCTATTCCTACTCCTCAGTGCCCCATGCGTTATAAACCACACACCAGGAGCACTGAGCGCTCATCTAAGTGCAAGTCCTTTCCCAATTCTGCCCAAATTTTCTGCTAAGGCAAGCAGTATTCTGTCCAGAACTTACATGGGGGACAAGAGACCAAAGATACGGAAATTCATGTTGTCCATCACTCATTTGTCAAGACATTTGCCACTGGGACAGAGTTTAAAAGGAAGAGCCTTGACAAGAGCAGTGCTTGTGGGATGGAGGAGATCATTGCTCATGTGAATGCTGAAACTTCTGGTCAAATTCTGCCTTACGGGTAGTGCTTGATACTATAAGCAGCTGATATCCTTATCGCCCCTTAAGATGTAAGGATGAAAAGGTTTCTGCTTAAAACAAGTACAACCAGTGCCTGCCGACTTCAGACCGCAGCATGCGGATGGGATTGCCCTACATTCAGCAGCCTGCTGCCGTCAGAATCCCAGGGTCTTAAAAGAGAATCACAGAATACAGCAAGCTGGAAGGGACCTCTGCAAATCTCTAGTTCAACCTTCAGCCCAAAGCAGGGCTACTTGCAGAACAAAATCAAGTTGCTTTGGGCCTTTGTCTATCAAGTCTTGAAAATCTCCAGAGGTTGCACAACTCCTCTGGGTAACCTTAGCAAGGGCTCGACACACTCATGGTGAAAGAAGATTTCCTTCTATTTAGTTGGGATTTCTCTTGGTGAGATTAGCAACTGCTGTCTTCCACCCTCTCACCATACACCAAGAAGAGCTGGGGAAGGGGGCTATGCAGAAAACATGAATCCATTCACGTAGTTGAAGCCAGCAGTGGTAGTTGCCTTTGGCTTTCTCTTCCCCAGGCCTACACAAAGCCAGTTCCTTCAGCTTTTCCATGTAGGTCACACCTCCAGATCCCTCATCAGCACTCTGCTGCAGTCTCTCATGTGCCAGTATCTTTCTTGCGCAGGAAAGTGAGGGTAAAACTGGAAAAAAACAGATACAATTCCAGAGGAAGCCCTCAGTGCTGAACAGAGGGGAGCAATCACTTCCCTCACCTGCCACATAGTCTTGCATATCTTGTGTATCTTACTCCACTGTGCAGTAAGCTTTCAGTGTCACAAAGGCACTGACTGACATCCACCCTGCCTATCAGGACCCCGCTAGTCCTTTTCTGCAAAGGTGCTACCTGGCCAGCTGTTCCCAGTCTGCTTGGTTATCCCAAATTGTCTTCATATGCCTTTGTGAAACCTTCCAGGTTTCCTGCTGGCCCATTCTTCCAGATTCCTTAAATCCCTCTGAATGGCAGCCCTGCTCTTCCTCCAGTGCACTGACTGTTTCTCCCAACCTGATGTCATCTGTGAACATGCTCAGGGGCATTCTGCCCCACCTAGGTCACTGATGAAGATGAACATCAATGACCCCAGCATCAAACCCTGAGGTACTACTGCTTGTGACAGGCTGCTAGCTGGACTTCTGAACACTGACACTTTGAGCCTGTAGGTCCAGCCAGCTTCTCAGAAACTTAGGAGTCCACCCATTTGGTCCATAACCCCCAGTGTGACTACAAAGACACTACGGAAGATCAACTACTTTGTATACTGGCATGGAGAACAGCGAGCACACTCAAGTTCAGACCTGCACCCCTGCTATGCACCAAAGGCCAGGCAGAACAGGTTACAGGGTGATCACAAATGGGTGAAACTTCACAGTTGTTTGTGCTGCAAAATGCTGTTTCATCATTTCAGAAGCCCAAGGTGTTCATATGTTTCCATCCCAAATGGAAATGATCAACACCTGGGTCACCAACTGGGAATTCCTCCCTCCCCACTGTATTAATAATAACAACTTACTACTCCTGTCTATTTTTCCCCTGTTATATTCACTGAAGGGATACCAGCAAGGGCTTTTAACACCTCATTCTCTTGCTATTAATTAATCCACTCTCCTGCAAAGAACAGAAAGCACCTAAGATGTGGTCTGCTGCTTCTATTTAAAGAATGAGCTGCTATAGTTAGCCAGCCATCCCAGATGAATCAGGAAACAATTCCACCCTTTGGCATCCGAGAACCCATGGAACGATTTTGTGAACAAAACTTAATAGAAGCCAGTAAGATTTAGCTGGCATTTAACCGAGAGCTTAGTCAGCAATCCCTGCACACTATGACACCTACACACTAATTTCATTAGTTTTTATCGTGAGTTTCACATTTGTTCCATGACAAATCAAAGTCAAAAAATAAACCCTCACTCAACAAATCACTTGGCCTTTTAGCAGGTTGTCCATGCCTGCTAAAGGGAATCAGAAGGCAAACTCAAGGTCAACTGTGCTGCCAAAGAAGGCAGCTCCAAACAAATTCCCCCTGGAGTACATGTCTGGTCAGAGATTTGAAAGGCTGGATAACGCATAACTTAAAGACACCTACATTGGAAACACAAATCCTTTGTTCCACTCTGAGCATTTGTCCTTTTACGTGGACACCTTTACATGGATCATGTATTCTTGGAAGCTCAGTTTCCAGATGCTTTTATTACAGTGTCAGTCATTTTTCCAGCTCACAACTATTTTCTGCTTCAGATCAAATGTTATTTTTAATCTTAAACTCTGGCTCATTGCTAGGCTTAATTTTATTGTGTGCTTAAAGACACATTTAGGATCATTCTCATGCTTTTGCAGTGCCAAGAAAATGATCCTGGCCATCTCTGGACTAAATTTGTAATGACTATTCTTCTTTCATCAATTTAAATACTATGGTATTACCATCAATTAAAAAAAAAATAAAATCCTTACTGCATCTTAAAGTCCAAATTTAAAAGAGGTCATTTTGTATCAAAAGATATGAGACTTTATTTTCCTTATTCCCAGACCACCCATACCCCATCCCAATAGGCACCAGTATACTGTGTACAACTGTCTTTTAAAATCTCCAGCTGATCTAGCCATACCAATTGCTCCCTCACTTTCCACTCATCTGTCTTGGCAAACATAGATATATTCTATACCCTTCACTATTATCATCAATTAATTTGCAAACCAGTAATTCCTGGAACTCTAGAACGAGAGTCCCATTTTCCAGATGTAGCAAATTTGAGAGTCCCAGCAGCTTCCAAAGTAAAAAATGAGCTGGGTCATCACACAGAGTCATTCTTGTTGTGCTTCAATTATAAGCACATACGGAAAAAAAATCTGATCCTGGGAATAATGAGGAGAACCTATTTCCTGATACACATTTTACACTGTCAGAGATGAAAAACACTGCTCCTCTATGCAAATGAGGTTACCTTTCGGTAAAACCACACTAAGAACAGAAAAAAGCTGAAGTATTTCTGTGCCATTGATGTTTAAAAACAGAAAAAACATCTAGCACAAAATGCAATTAAAGCAGGTGAAAAGTATAAAGACAGGCTGAGGAAGTTGGGGCTGTTCAGCCTGGAGAAGAGAAGGCTGCATGGAGACCTCATAGCAGCCTTCCAATATCTGAAGGGGGCCTATAGGGATGCTGGGGAGGGACTCTTCATTAGGGACTGTAGTGATAGGACAAGGGATAACGGGTTAAAACTTAAACAGGGGAAGTTTAGATTGGATGTAAGGAAGAAGTTCTTTACTGTAAGGGTGGTGAGGCACTGGAATGGGCTACCCAGGGAGGTTGTGAATGCTCCATCCCTGATGGTGTTTGAGGCCAGGTTGGACAAAACCTTGGGCAATGCGGTCTAGTGTAAGGTATCCCTGCCCATGGCAGGGGGCTTGGATAATTTTAAGGTCCTTTCCAATCTAATCCATTCTATGATTCTGTGATCTCTAGGAGGCACTGCTTCCTCCTCACTCTGCCATACGAGAACACACGCTCCTTTCCAGCACAAACACACCTCCCCAAAATCTAAATGCATCTTCTCAGAAGCTTAAATGGACACTATGAATAAACTATCATAAGCAAATCTGACAGAAGATGAGTTGGAAATACCTTGGAAATACTTTAAATGGCTCCAGTGCCTTGGAGAGGTAATTAAGTGTCCTGGGCTAGAAGTAAATGATACAGATGTTTATTTAAAAGTAGCTGAGATATATGTTCCAGACCTCCTTGTAGTGACAATTCTTATTTGCAGCTCAGGAGGAAAAAACTCTATTTAAGGAAAATTCTGCTGTTGGGGAAGATGGCTCCAAATCTTTCCTTACATGAATTCCCACTTAAACTTCTTTCCGTGACACACTGGAGCAGTAAGGTCTCTGCAAACAAACACTCACAGACTCACAAACTAGGGCTGGCCAAAAAGCTTGCACTGCTGCTAGTCCAAGTGACCTCCAGGTTATGTCCCTGGTTACCCCCACCAGAGAACAAGAGAAAACAGCACCGTGTTCTGAGATGTCAGTATCTATTCCAGAACCGGGGACAAATGCCTCTGCCTTTGAAACATGTAAGAGAAGATTTAGCTGTGCTCAGAACAGTATGAGAATGACCTACACAAGCTCCACCATGCTCTGGGAGAATGCTAGGAAGCGGAGAGGCGTTAACCAGCCTGGACCACTGCTGGCACCCAGCAGCTGCTGACAACCTGCCAGCACATCCCGGGCTCTGCAGAAACAAAAACAACTTCATTAGTGGGCAGCCACAGTCTGCCCTGACTTCAGCTCCTGGATAACTTCCATATATAACTACGTATGGGCTCAGTCATTAGCCCAGTGTAGCTTCACAAGCAAGGTATCAGAGGATTTAATGACTTGGTAGTGCCTCTAGCAGTGGAGACCAGCTCTTTATTTGTTATCCTAATGCACCATCCCATTGCAGCGTATCTCATTACTCTCATATTCTAGAGCAGAACTATTGTGGAAACAATCAGTTCAATAGCAAGGGACTGCTACCCTTGGGAAGTCAATGCAATTAGCATCTAAGACAGAAGATCAAAAAACACCTCTGCATATTCCTTAGAATTACCCTGTAAAAGCAGAGGCCTTTTCTAGGCAGCTCTGAATATAAAAGGGATCTCCTGGGCTGCTGAATTAGGGCCTGTGACCAGCACAATCCTTTAACACCATACAACAGGGCCCCGAATTTGAATAGATGTTCAAACAAACATTCTACTTTGACCAGCAGAAAAAGGAGCTGTCAGAATACCCTCAAACAAATTCACCATGTGGTAGAGTGGCACAGGCACAGCATCAGGGTAATATTCCAGCTGTAATTTAGAGAGGGAGCATTACAAGCAGCTCAGAGCGGTTCCCATGCACACATCCTTTCCTGCTTTTCCACAACCCTCCTGGATTTAAAAGGGAGATGCAGCTTTCTTTCAAAACACCCTTGGTTGAGTCACTAATAAGAACAGCAGCAACAACAAAAAATTACACACTGGGACTAACTGGCAAGATCTGGCAGCACAGGAAGCCTCCAAGGCACAGAGCCAGACAACTGGAGCTCATGGGCCAGGTGGTGCATTCGTTCCTTGGGAAACCTGGCATTAGTCTCACCCAGCAGCTGAGCCATAGAATAATTCTGGCTTAAGTGTTGGAAAAAGTGTTTAAAGACTTGCTCTCTCAGCTGTGGGTGAAACTAGCATGTATCAGAGCCAGGGTAAAGCAAATGGAAATCACTGCACTGGGAGTAGGAGGGAGGTTACAATTATCAGATTTAGGAGTTCTCAGTCCCTGGTGCTGGCTCAAGGCAATGGATTTGCACAGAGGAGAGACATGAACACTGGGGACATGGCCCACAGGGATGCTCCGGTGTCTCCCCCCTTTATAATAATTACCTTCTGAGGACATGTAGGCAGGTAGGTTTGTTTCTGAGTGCTTGCAGTCTTTACCCACAGCCTGTCATCGGTTTTCTGCCTCCAGGCATTGCAGAAAATTAATTCAAATTAACTTCTGAAATGGGTTACAGAAACTATGGACACCTTCGTTGATAAGTAAGAGTGACCTTATTCCAGTTCAGTTAGCTCATTACAAGAGTAAATTAAGATCAATCAGAGCACCTCCAACTCTGGATTCACCTCTGTATTTAATTTGGATTAATTGTTCCTACGTCTCTCCATCAGACTGTGTCAAACTGGAGAACAAATGGAAAGAAATATTCCTGTGTCTTCCTGGTTATTACTCTGTGAGCCACAGTAACATTCCATGTTCTCACACAAGGCTGTTCCATTCTTGTTTCTAACACCACAGTAACCACGGCTGTAGAACACACTGGTTTGGATCAAAGGAAAATATCCCTGTAATATCTGAAAGTGATACATTGCCACTGCATTGCTTGCACACAATTCCATGGGTCCATTCATATATTTTAGCTTCTTCTGCATGGCTTGGATACCCACAAAACTTTCTGACCCCTATAACTCCCTAAGGTCTCCGGCCAGGAGCAGTGAACAAATGATGAATCTGTCCTATCTAAAATCCTTCTGTCATCTCCACTATCTCCTAAATCCCATTACCAGAGCTGGTTTTGTGTTCGTGACTATACTGATACATGTGGGACAGCATATCCAGGTACCATCTGCAATTACAGCATTACAGAAAAGTGGGAATTGTTTAGTATTTCCCATGAACCCTTGGCAACAAAGGCCCTATAAAGACCAGAAAAGCAACTCTACAATAGGTAGGTGCAGCCTTTCTCCCAGTCCCCGGAACAAACATAACCCCTTTGGGTTATGGCTGGAGGTCAGTGAGGGACGATGAAAGCAGGGTGTCAGAAATGACAGAGTCCTGCGCCGTCACATCAGAACGAGCAGCAAAACCAAACGAGGCATCTGCCAGGCCTCACTCCAAAGGCAATCAAGCTGAATGCTGTGGATGATGCCAGCTGTGATCTGAGCTGCACTTGACAGCCCTCAGCTTCTCCTCCAGTGCAGGCTATATACAGAGGCTACAGAAGGAGCTCAAAGCAAGTGAACCAAAACAGCCTGCATTTTACAGAAGTCTTCAGAGCTGGAATCAGGCTCTGGATCAGGTAGCAGTTGCTGAGCACTGAGACTTTTCTTTATAAGCAGTGTTGCCAGCTGCCTCATTTAGGGGCAGGAATAACCTGTTTTGACAGATTTACTGCTCTTGCCATTTCCCCCTAAACCTTTAATGAAGTTTTTATGAACCGTTTCCTTCAAACACCCTTTTACCAGTTAGTTGACAATGCAAGGAAGTTACATTTACAGAGTGGAACAAAGTCAAGCAGACAGATGGGAAGCAAAACAAGCGGAGAAGAAACTCATGCTGCTTGCCAAGCACCTACCTAATATTTTCCACAACAAGCTGCAAGCAGTATTCCCCACTTTCTCAAATATCACATCTTCCTTAGGATCACGATTTTCAAGTCACCTTTCACTCTCTTACAGCATTACTAAAAGAACAGAATTAGTCAGACAACCTTTTTGCCTAGTTGGAAAATTTATCTTCTTCATATGTGTCAAGAATCTGTATTTATCCCTGTGCATCTGTACAGCAGTAAAGAGAAGCTGAGAGCATTCCACTGATCAAATCGGTGTGACATTGACTTCCTAAAGAAAATCAGCTCACTGGTTGTGTGCTAACTGCAGGCTTCACCAGTTAGTTTGAAATTCAGATGAGTGTAAACCTTTGGGACTCCAGAGACTGAGCTCTACTGTCAGTGAAACCTGAAAAAGCAGAAACCCAGGAGAATCTGTCCTTATGTTGTCTCCTATTTAAATGATGATGGGTTTGCAATATTCAGGCATGCCTGAGTGTTCCTATTTAAGTGTGAGGGGGTGACTGCGATTCCCTGTGTCTTTAGCATTACTTCTCTATGCGTTGTGGAAGTGACAATATTAACAGTACATGGGTTTAAATTTAGATAGGGAAAGTACAGGTTAGATATAAGGAAGAAGCTCATGGCAGGGGGTTGGAACTTAATGATCTTAGGTCCTTTCCAACTCAAACCGTTCTATGATTCTATGATCGCTCTAGAGAAGAAATGCAGCAAGTGTGAAGTATGGAAAAGAAAGGATGTGGTACTGAGAACTCTGCAACAGTGTCAAATATGTGAGCTTAAACCTCACCTCAGTCAGACTTCCTGATGACTTTTGGGCACATCTTTTCTCTCTCACACGTTAAAATGCATGTGCACTGGAAATGACTGGCTGGTTTTACTGGTCTTAGGTCTAATACTAAGACAGACAAAAACTTATAAATCTTTAAGAGTGCTTTGTCTTCTCTAATTGTAGGTTTCCTGACAGTTCTTATGCAACAGTCGTGCAGGAACTGAAGGAGGAACCACCAAACTTCACACTGCAGTACAGAATGTACACCAGCCATCACACTGTGCTCTGAATTACACACATAGCACCATTTGTCCCAAAGAATTCAAAGAACTTTACAACCTTTAGTGGAATATGAAGTAGGCTGATATGAAGTCCTGATACAAATAACTCCCACTCTGGTGAGCAGGAGGGGTTTCACATTCAGAGAACCTGCCAGATGGGACTTGCAAATGCAGTAGCAGGAGAGTACTGCTTGAGGATAAATCCATACCCTGAGGGCAAAGTCGACTGCCTGAAGCCTATGAATTTCATGGTATGATTGAAAGAATTACTTTTAACTATCAACAATGTTTTCTTTCTGTTCCACTCTCAATCTACATTTTGCCAGAGAAGAGGTCAAATACTGACTTTCAGAAGCATGCAGGTACTCCCTTCCAAACCAACCCTGAAGATGGACCAGGGAGCAAAAGCAGAGATGAAAAGAGCTAAGAGCAAAGGTGACCCATCACTTTCCTGAGTGTTCTACCTGCCTGCATTCAAATCTATAGACTAATGAAGACCAGTTCAAGGAAGAGAGCCTTCTGTGGGATGACTTCTACTAGTAAAATTATAACAATGGGAAACACTGTCACATGCAACAACTATAAGCAAAATGTAATGCTTAAGACTAGAAGCTGTCTCTTACAGAGACTACAACAATTGCTTGCAATGCTGAGACAAGAAGTTAACTATTCAGTGATACTGAAAACACAGCAAGTGGAATGGGAAAACACAGTAACTACCTCAGTAGTTTCAGGAACTTCAATGCAGTCAGAATCTTGATTCACAAGGTATCAAGCATCGTGTTCCCAACGAGCTCACCGATATGCTCAATGCCATCTCAGCCCTGTCACAGGGAGAAAACTGCACTCACAAATGTGCAGGCACCCTATCCCCTTTCACCTCTGCCCAAGCTCACTTGAGAATGTGAATCTGACACGGCCTTACATTACCAAAACTGCATGAGAAGTGCTGTGGTGATGAGAGCTATGATAGAAGAGATTCACACAGAACAGAAGACAAATATCTTGAAAAATTTAAAGTATAATTGACAAGTATCCAACACCAATATCATTTATAGGCCAAGCATCTGTCATCTTCCTTACAGCAGTTTCCTGGGCAGAGCTAAAAACTCAAAGCTCGAAGTAATGTATTCTGTATGGTGGAGTGAATTTTATGTCTTCCTTCCCCTATCACATCTGTTTATTATTGTAGTGTATTTCCAGCCTCCTCAATGGGCAGGCAAACACTTACTGTAAGTACTGCTTCCAGACTGACTGGCTTTAGTACTCCAGTACTTCACAGTACTTTCTCCTCTTGAAAAGACTAAACAAGGAAGGCAAGAAGCAAGCCCAGGGAAATGAAAACACTATTCATCATGATGAGGTCTCAAGAGAAAATGGTGAGTTTTATCTGCCTCCACACTGTTGCATCAGTAATTTGCTCGTAAATCTCAAATTCTAAAAGCTCTTCTAAGTTTTGCTGCTATTATCAGTTTCAAATTCAAACTCATTTGTACTTACCACGTTATTGGCAAAAAAGGGAGACTGCCAGGTATATCTGCATTAGAGAAAACATACGTGATGTTGCTCCTCCTTTCAACTTACCAGTATTCAGCAAGTGCTCAAGTAAAGTTGGTATGTAACCCTGCCCATGCAGACAGATTTACCTTAAGATACTTCTGAGAGGCAGTTTCAGTTGAAAAGGAATTATTTATTCAGAGAACAAGGTTGCCAGATGCAGATACACAATCCACACTTGTTTAAAGTGTTTGGCTTAAGCCATTTGCTTTCTGTAAATGAATGTTGATATAGGGCTGGATGAGAACTCTGCCTGGAAAGCATCCCAAGTATAACACCATATTCAAATTGCTGAGGCTGTCCCTGGTACTGCTTCAAACAGGCAGTGCAGTGTGGTAAAGCAACAAGACAGGGATGCCAGCAGAACTGGAAAACAGAATTTCCAGGCAAAGTATTGACTCTCTTGCTTTGCCTGATTAAAGATGGTCTCCGTGTGTGTCACCACTCAAAAATCAAATTCAGTTAAATCAAAACTCAAGGTGAAAAACTCACCTATGGACAGAAATACAATTTGCAAGTATTTACATAAACTTCTCAGTACTCCAGCTTTTTCATATGTAAAATGTCACTTTCTCCCCTACTCTCCTACAACTTCACATAGCACTGTCACTGCAGGATCCAACTCCCAGAGTAACCAAATTTGTTCAAAGCAGCTTTCAGTAGTAAAATCTCAATCCTGCAAAATACCCTAAAATCTTTGGAGAAAATCCAGACAGGCTTATATGCATTCTCTCAGTCCCATGCTATAGTATTGCACACACATCAGTGCTACACACTTGATAGCAGCTATGTGCTTCCACAGCAATGGATTAAGGAAGTTGCAATTCTTTTAAGTAAAAGATACAAATTGCATGCATTTTTAAAATGAAAGAGAGAAGTCAATCACCAATGATGGCAAGTCAGTTGTTCTGAAATGAAGTGATGCTGACAACTGTCTAATCCTCCTCCCTGTTACCAGCATTCTGGGAACTCTGTGAGGCAACAGCAAGGGAATCTTAACAGCAGAAATATAAATCCAGCATTAAACTTGGACATCTTCATTCATCAGGTGTATTTTCTAGACAAGATAAAGTAACACTGGGTACTCAGGCACAAAGCCACATGAGCAATATCTGCCTAATATAACCAGACAGCCCAGAGGCAGGGGAATGAATATTCCTAAGTCTTTCTGAGTTTCCATTCCTTAGCTGACCCTGTCTCTGCCTATTTATGCACTGCTTCTCCTATAGCAGTGATAAGGTTTTACCTTGGCTTCTTCTGTGACTTTTTAAAACTTCTGTGTATAGTAAACCATTGGTGTCTGCTCCACCTGTTCGTGTTTTGTACTGCAGTAGCACCATACAACTTTCAAAACAAAAAGACAGCTATGAAATACAAAATTTTCACAACTCCCAGGCTTTTGAACTTTCAAAATGGGAAAGAAAAAATAAATATTGCAGTTACAATTAAAAAAATCCTAAGGGAAGGTTACTGTAGGGTCTGTAGTGGTAAGGTAACGGCTAATGGGATAAAACTTTAACAGGGGAAGTTCAGGTTGGATATAAGGAAGAAATTCTTTACTGTAAGGGTGGTGAAGAACTGGAACAGGTTGTCCAAAAAAGTGGTGAATGCTCCATCCCTGGCAGTGTTCAAGGCCAGGTTGGACAGAGCCTTGGGTGACATGGTTTAGTGGGAGGTGTCCCTGCCCATGGCAGGAGGGTTGGAACTGCATGATTTTAAGGTCCTTTCCAACCCAAACCGTTCTGTGATTCTATGATTCCCATCAGTGTCATCTGTCACCCTCCCATGCAGTTACTGTCCAGTTTGCCTTTTGCCAAATCCCTTTTAGGACTGGTAAAGGAAATACTATTCATTTGCATGCAGCTGCAGAAATAAAGACGGTAATCTTCTTAACTCTCATTTGAATCTGAAATAAACCACAATGGTTTAAAAACCAGAATCCCAGGGTTTTTAAACATAGGAACAGATAAGATATTATTGATTTACGTAGTGCAATATACTTTAGAGAACAATTACTGAGAGAATCTTGTTAGATAACTGCAGCTGTTTGCATTGAGGTAAGTCTACCACAAAGCTCTCATGAAGCTTCTCCTCTGCTGTGAAGTTAGAAATAAACTGCAATGAGAAGAAACAGATACAAATGGCAGATGTAATATTTATAATCTTTTACTCACATGAATCCAAGAGAGCATTACAAACTTCAGTAATTATTGAAAAGTGCTCCAAATCTTACAAATAATTTGCTAACAGTGAAGTCATTTTTGGCATTATCTGCCACCAGCAGCAGCTTTCCCTGCAATGAAATCTACCTGTACTTAGAATTTATATAGGAGTAGGTAAAACAAACACAAAAACTCAACCAGAACACTGGACAGTATTTAGGGAAATGAAAAGAAATCAAGGAATTCTGCATCAGAAATAGTCTGGGAAAAATCATTCTTCTCCCTTCTATACTCTAAACTTCAAATAAACGAAACAAAAGGATACCACATATATAGAATCATAGCATAGTTTGGCTTGGAAGAGACCTTAAAGCTCATCCAGTTCCAATCCCCTGCCGTGGGCATGGACACCTTCCACTAGAGCAGGTTGCTCCAAGCCTCATCCAACCTGGCCTTGAGCACTGCCAGGGATGGGGCAGCCACAGCTTCTCTGGGCACCCTGTGCCAGCGCCTCAGCACCCTCAAAGGAAGAACTTCTTCCTAACGTCTAATCTAAATCTGTATCTTCCCTTACTTTTTTCAGTCTTTCAGTGTTCTACAGGGGGGCTATAGGGATGCTGGGGATGGACTCTTCATTAGGGACTGTAATGACAGGACAAGGGGTAAAGGGTTCAAACTTAAACAGGGGAAGTTTAGATTGGATATAAGGAAGAAGTTCTTTCCTGTTAGGGTGGTGAGGCACTGGAATGGGCTGCCCAGGGAAGTTGTGAATGTTCCATCTCTGGTGGTGTTCAAGGCCAGGTTAGACAGAGCCTTGGGTGACATGGTTTTGTGTGAGATGTCCCTGCCCATGGCAGGGGGGGTGGAACTGGATGATCTTTAGGTCCTTTCCAACCCAAATTATTCTGTGATTCTATGATTCTTAAGATAATGTGCAAGTGTAACCCTCTTCCTTTATGCCCAGGACTTCAGAACCTATTTTCCGTGAAACTAGGCATTTGGATACATTAGCCTCACAGACTCAACTTCTTTCTTTGTTTCATTAATTTCTTGATTTCATCAAAAGCCTGTTGCAATGAGTTTCAAAGTCTAACCAAGCACTCTTATTTTTCCCTTCTCCAATTTCCCACAATTTGTATTTAACTGATATTTTAATTGAGGAAACAAAATAGATGGCCTTTATATGTCTCTTCTATACCATTTATAATTTTAGTGGCTGGTATGACACAGAAAGAGGATGAAGAATGGAGCCTAAAATGATAATCCCAGGGGAGTCTGATCCTTCTTCATGTGTTTCCAGCATAGATCATGCTACTCACCCTTTTCTGAACTCTAGTTTAATATTAATTAATCATAACTGCAAAATATTCCAGGAAAACCTTTATCCCTGATCAATATAAATGAACAGTACTTTTTATGCCACATTCCCTGCACCATTTCACTTGCTGCTTCAGTCCTTACAAGCAGCCTAAGAAGAGCAAGTGCTTGAAAGATACTAATCTGAACACAGTGTTTTCAAGTCATGATGAATATTTAAGAGGAAAAAAGAAACCTAGTCTTTTTTCAGCTCCTACTGTACTGCCTAGCCAATAGTAAACTATTTCTAGTAACAGCTGCTAAGAACTTAGAAGAGTATTTTTAGGATGTAACCAAGCTCAGGGTATTTTTAATCTATGATTATACATTGTCTAAGTCAGATGAGCATCAGTTAGGAGGTTTAGCCAGACTCTATTCTTGTTATCATACCCTCTTATAGAACTTGAGACTGCTGCAAAGCAAATCTTTATGAAGGGCCACTTAAGAAAGGGTATAACAGAGAAAAGTGAATAGTCTTATCATGTCTTGGGCAGGAACATCTTCAGGACAGCTTCATCTCTTTAGACTCTGCGATAATAATGGTAACTCCATAGTAACTGCAGACAGACAGACACAAGTTTTCCTCAGTTCCACACACCATGACACTGTGATTTCAGCTGTCCTGGGGAAATTCATTAGTTTCACAAGGTTACTTCAGATTTTCTCCAGTGCAGCATGAGATGAGAATGCAACTGGTCTGGTGAGAAATGTGGACTCCTACAGCCTTGAAGAGGGAGCACTGGGTCTTTTTGCACTTGTTTATTTCCTCACTGTTTTCAAATACTACACAGCTCAGGTGATAGAATAACGCAGCCTCAACTTTTTTAGCATGTATTACCAGATTCTGCTGAAGATTAAAGACAATTTCCCAATTATTTTTTTCTTATCTTTGGGATTCTGAGAGAGCTCTCATGGAAATGAAGAGGTAGGAGGTAGCTATCTTTGTCAGGAAGGCAAGCCGGCTTTGCACTGAGTAGTAAGGGTATCTTTTCCACCTCCACACATTAATTACTTTTCGCTTTGCGCAGCATTATGTAACACACTGCTGTGAAACTGTCTTGCAGTTTAAGTTTCCCTACTCAAAACAAAGAGGGACCTGCTCCCTCGCTGCCACTGAAATTGCACACTGGCAGGGAAAGAGAATGAGTCCGTTGGAGGTTTCCAGACTGCACTGCTGAGAGGGATGAAAGAACAAATTACTGTTAAATGGCAGCAAGACAGAGAAAAGGGGCCCCATCCATGCCAGGGTGTTTAACAAAACTGAGAGATCCAAAAAAATGACTGCTCGCTTCTCTCCCACAACACAGAACTGAGGGCATCAGAGAAAGGATCCCAGCAGGCCACCGGCTCACACTGGCAACAGAAAAAGCAATACAAGCGATTTGAACAGTCCTCCTCATGCTATTCTCTATCACAAGCAGTAGAAAGAGGATGCACACAGACCCAAATAAAACCTGTAATTGTTTTAAATTATGTACTGAAACTCTGAAAAATGTTCTCTTCTGTTTGAAGATCAGCTGCTTTTATTACACTGAATAGTAACAGGAAAAAGGAAATATAACAAGGAAAAAAAACATCACTGTTGGCAACAGAGACACAAGTAACTTGGTACCCTCTTCACCCTATTGCTTCAGTATGACACAGTCAGGTATCTGAGTTCTGTTTCAGCAAGGAAGGCCCAGCTCAATGGGTAAAGGATAGGGAGGTCCAGCAAGGCGTTAGCATTTTGGTTTAGGTTCACTGCAGTTCCCTCACTCTCTTCCGTGCAAGCATGTGTCATTTCACAGCTGAGGGTAAGGATGAGGGTACCAGCCTGGCCCAGACAAGCAGACTACTCACCCCTGACACTTCAGTGTTAACTGTGAAGAAACACAGATGCTGCACAAAATGACTTCTGCCCTAGGACACTCACACACTGTGCTAAGGGAAAGGAAAAGTGATTAAAGGAGTTGGGAGGGTCAGAGAGGGAGCACGACTCTGAAAAAGTATCTGGGATGTGGATTCCCCCCTCCAAGACCGAACTGAATATGTGAGACACTGAAAAGATCTGTAGAGTCTAATGTTTTTCCTTGTACTTACTACACTGTGAAATAAAATCAGCCTATTGCTAGAAGAACCTACTTGCCTGTTTCTTTTACAGGTGAAGCCTGTAATTCCAGAATCAATACCTGGAAGGATGGAGGTGCTCCAAGGAGGTCACACAGTGCAATTACAATGCTATGATGTCTGGAATCAAAAAATACCAAAGCTTACCTGCTCTGGGGCTAGGCTACCTGCAGACCCATCTCCAAAAGACTTCAAACACTGAATTACAGGCAGCAAGTTCCTTTGGACAGCAGGATGCCTGACAGTGGCCTTAAGCAATTTCACCTTTCATTCAAACCCCTTTTATACCTAGGAATGCAAAACTATCTCACAGGAGTTCTGGGATGGCTCATGCCAACCAAACCATTATCTACAAACACATTGCCAGCAAAGATGTCCATTTGTTCCCAAGGGGTAAGCTGTTTACACACTAGAACAGCATGAAAGCAAGGGGATAAAACTGCAAGTACAACCGTAAAACTGCATTTAGTGTCACAAGGCCAAATCTGGTGAAAGAATAGAATATGTAGAGACATCCAAAGATCCCTTGCAGATTGACACAGAGGAGGCTGAGATTCAATAATAACATGCAAAAACTGTCTGCAGTGAAAGCCAGGATGAAAGAAGTCTGATATGTGCAGGCTCTGTGCTTACCCCGGTAAGCACTCAACCGTAAGTGACTATTCGGAGCAACCAGAGAGAAGCAGGGAAGAGTGGTCAAAAACTTTAGTCTAACAATCCAAGAGGCCACCGTGTGCAGTCCAATCATCCCAACAATCCCTTCACCTCAGTTTTCAAGAACATCCTGTGTGGAACATGCAGGCAATACAGGAAGAAAGCTAAGGAGGATACAGGTACAGAATGGGAAATTCCCACTGATCCAAGGGCACGTTACATTCAGTGCATGTGCTCAAGCCAGGAGAACACGATGATTTTAGAACAGTGAAGGGACCAGCATGTAAAAATCACAAGCTGCTTAGGAAAAGCAAACATTAATAATCTATACAATTAGAAGGGTATCATAAGACTATGCAAGAACAAACATCATAGCTGGGGTTAAGAAACAGAAAACAGAGAACCAAACAATTCTAAACCTGGTTTTCCGATCTTTTTGAATGAAGTTTATTAAATAGACTGCATCCCAGTATTCTTTTGGATAATTATTTTTAGGTGAGGAAAATTCAGTGTATGTAGCCAGCAACAGCGTGTTACACAGTGATACAGTGGCACAAGGGAGAAGCGAGTGCATTTGGAGAAGATGGGAAATCCCAGGTGAACGAGGAGCTGACTACAAGGAAGCAAGAAGAGGTTGTGCAAAGAGGGGGATGTGTGAGATGACCCATCTGGCTGCAGTTTTGGGTGCAGAAACATTAATGGCGGGGTCAGGCTGGAAAGCTGTGAGGGAAGCTCGCTGGGTCACAGCACTGCTGGGGAGCCGCTTATAATACAGGTGAGCTGGGAGCCTATCGCCCTCTGCCTCCCACGGCACGGTGCAGCCTTGGTGCCGTCACCGCACAGCACCGCAGCCGTGGTCCGGTCCCCAAGCAGCACCGCGGCCGAGCGCAGCATCGGAGCCGCTCCCGGCGCCGGTCCCCCCCGAACGGCGGTCACCGACAGCGGCCTTCATAGCCCTTGCGGCCCTGCCCCCGGCGCGCCGCCAGGGGGCACCACAGCGGCGCCCCAGCCGCGGGAGGGGTCGCCCGCCCTACCGCAGCCCTTGATGGGGGGGTCCCCAGAGCGCGGGCAGCGGGCACGGCCCATGGCGGGGAAGAGCGATCCCTGCGGGGAGCTGTCCGGGAATCCCGGGGGGATCGCTCCCTCTGGCACTTCGGAAGGGCGGCCCTCGGACGGGGGAGGGCGGTCTGCCAGGCAGCTGGTGCTGAAGAACCTTCCTCTGCCCGTGCTGCGGCGGTGGAGCCATACATGTAAGAACCCGACAGCCTCAAACTCAGAACTGACCTAAACTTGCGGCCACCACCCGAGGTTGGTAAGTAGCCTCCATGCATCAGCTTCAGCTTTAGTTTTTGTGGAAAATGAGACTGATGCCATACATCTCGTCATTCTCACTGCTTTGCTCAAGATCTGTAGAGCAAAAATCATGCAAAGTGCAGCTGCATTTCAACACTCCGAGCTGAGTAAACAAAACAAATTGATTTATAATGCTGTTTTTACATGGATTCTCTTCATAGCATGCTGTAATGACCACAGTTAAAAGTGTGCTGGACTGGTATTAAGGTCCATCTCACAGACTCCCTGATGCAGCCCAATGCCAGCACTCACTTCTGATGTGAAGTGCTCCCTAAAACATGGCACATCTCTGTTTGCCATTTCCCTTTATCCACAAGAAAGAAACCACTGCTCTCCCATGCACATTGAGTTTTATTAACTCATTATTCAACATTTCACATGCATCTCTATGTCATGGTTAATCCATTCGATGAACTGTGTTTATTTGTGCTTCTCTGGTGGACTCTGCCAGTCCAGCTAGTCCAAGTTATTAAAAAAGCTTTACATACCTTGCTTTATTAATAAATAAGTAAGTAAATAAAGGCTACAAACTGCTGCTCTGTTTGTGCTGTCTGTTTAGATTAGCAAGTCCTCAGGCACTGGTCTTTGACAGTGTGCAAGTGGTACTTGGTACAATGCCCACCATTCACCCCAGCCTTGCTGGGCTTCCCAGTGCAAATCTAGTAATATAAAGCATTTTCTTTAGGGCAAAATTCACCTTATCTATCAGTACTTGCCCACAAGAGAAGCATCTCCTCCACACTGAATCATCAAAGCTTTCTCTCCAATTAACATTAAAAAGTACCAACCAGCGTTAATTTGTGAACCTTGTCATAGATCTTTTGGGATGAATGACACTTTTTATTCCTTAGCAACCATTCAGACCAGACACAGTAACTGCCACCTGAATCATAGAATCATAGAATTGTTTAGGTTGGAAAAGACCTTGAAGATCATGGAGTTCAACGGTTAACTCAGCACTGCCAAGTCCACCACTTAAACCATGTCACTAAGTGCCACATCTATACATCTTTAGTCATGTGTGAATCTGCTAGTGTCAGTCTCCTGAAAGAAAAAAGCATTTCCCAAACTAAATGCTTGCCTTAGATAGGTCAACTCAATTAGTGTTAAAAGGATCTCTACAGTTTTAGTATGGGGGGAATGGCTTTAACGGATTTAAATGAGTTTAAATCGTATTTCAAAAATAGTCTGGTCTTCCTCAAAAAATGAAACCTTGGGACACTCCTTCCCCAGTTTTCTGTCATCAGTTTTTAAAGGCACAAGGCAAACTTTCTGATAATTCAGTCTATTTCTGATAATCAAAATCCAGATCTTTAAGAAAGCCAGTAATCATTATCTCATGACTGAGACTGTTTCTCCATTCAGCAACTGACATTTTGAGACTAATGCAGGGAATCACAACACACCAGAAAGTAGCCCACTGTAAAGGATTCAAACAAGGCGTAAAAGGAAAAGCTCTTTATGGTCAACCCTCACTGTCAGGTTACAGCAAATGGAAAAAAAAACTGGGGATAAAGACACAATTGGCAGCATATTTGTGGCCATGACTGATGGTTCCACACAGTGCTCAGGGAAAGGACCACCATGAAGCACACAGAGTCCTGGTCTTGAGTTGTCCTGACTACTCCAAAGGAAGGGATCTGTGCAGCATTCTCACACTCTGTGTATCTTCAGCCTCCTCATCCATTGGGTGATTGCTCTTTCATGTGTCACTGTCAAAATCCCTATGACCCTATGGTGCAGCCAAGAGCAGGCGGGTTTACTTCAATCATAAAGTGCAATTTTACTGCATGTAACATAAACTGGATGCAAACAAAAAGAGAAAATCGCTGCCTTCATAGATCAGATTAATGTCAAAGAAGGGACAACCATATGGAAATTCATATTTTTCTTACTTTTAATATTTCACCTTGATCATGTCCATCTTAAAACACTGAAACTACTGTTTTGAAGGATCAGCACATCTGAAGCAATACAGCTACAAACATCATTCCTGAGCTAGCACTGGATTACAAGAGGCTCCCAAAATACAGTGCCAGCTGTTCCTAACATCTTTTTGGAAGCCTGAACTTAATCCAAAGCAATCCTACAGATCTTAGTGTTTTTACAGCCTCATATACCAGGGCCCTTCTAGCAGATACCTCAGCACCCTACAAGGCAGGATCATAGAATCATAGAATAGTTAGGAAAGGACCTTAAGATCATCTAGTTCCAGCCCCCCTGCCATGGGTGCCAGGTCATTTCTTACTTTAATTTATCACTACTAAGGCAGGTCATCTGTAGCATGATTAAGTACATCCTGAGAATACCCCAAGCATGGGGCACTGCAAGAGGTTTCCCCAGGTAATACCAGGAAGGTCATTCCAGACACAGGAGTGTTCCCAAGGACAGACAATGTAGACAACTATCTTAGCCACAAACCTGTCTTGAAAAATCACTGGACACAAGCTAAATTCTGCAGTGATCTACTAATAAAACACATCTCTTCCATCCCCTTAAGAATGCCATGGAAATCAGTTAATTAACAAACTAGGAAGAACATAATTACAGACTGTAGGATATCTTTATCACTATGAATATGTCATATTTATCACTGTTTCCTGTCACCACACACAAAGAACATGTCTTCAGTGCAGTTAGTTTAATTTGAAAGCTCCAAAATAATAATTTCTCACCTATATTGACATTTCTAGAAGTTATTTTTGCCTTAGAAAAAGCCAACACAAGAATCTGTGAGGCACATTACACAAAGTAGCTTGAGGCTTTTATCTGCCTCGATAGCCAAATAATGGTATTAGAAAAGTGTTACTTTTGCTCTGTTCAGAATCAAATTTCACAAAGAAAAAGAGTGACCCAGTTCAGCAGTGTAAATACACGTCATCTCATTAGCTTGAAGTTGAGCTGCAGTAACATTCAGATGCTACAGCTTGCACTTCAGACAATAAATTCCATAAGTATTCCTTGTGCTTAACAGGACCAGATAAAGACAGTCAGATCATTGCAGGGGCAAACTGACAGAGGTCACTTCAAAGGCCACATGCTTACATCCAAGGTTTGCTAGGGAAACCTCTGAGCTGTATGCTTCAGACGTTTGCATTGCTTCAAGCAGCAGATCAAGAAGCGTCACTAAGGAAAGGCTAGTAACGCTACAGTGCAATCAGCATCAGCAGAGCACACAAACTATTCCCAAAGCCATCCCCAAAATCATCTCCCTGTATTTGCCTAAGAAGGCCACTCCAGGTTTCTTCCCTTTATTCCTAATATGATTTGTCTCCTTCAAATCTGAAAGTTAAGACAAAATTATTCAAGCTGGTTTCACTCACTCATACAGCTTTTTCTTACAGCTGATCCGAAGAGTCAAAGATGAGTTGCCTTTGTAGTTTGATGTGCTTTGTATTTCTCTTTTGGGAAGAAGCACCACCATGCCTTTGAAAACATGAACGTATGACAACTGCACACTGGGATTATGATCCCACAGCCCTCACACTGTAACATGTCTGAAAAGGGAGTTCCAGTCATCAAAACCTTTCTATTTCTATATGGCTGTTTATAATGAGAGTAAAGAAACACATCTTCAATCCAGCCTGATTAATTAACTGATGCAACAGCAATGCTGCAGCTGCATTTGCCAAGTTATCGTCCTCAGGACCATAATTAACACCAAGGAAGTTCCAGTGGGAATCAGGGTTGAATGACATCACTGGTAACTATTAAAGCTCTGAAGCTTCTGCAGCACTTCTGAGCAGCTTCTTAGTGCGCTGAGCAACCCTTCAGTTCTGCCAAATGCCTCTTGGAGGCAGCTAAGGCTCAGTATGGTTTTACTGGACTCAAGTTTCATCCTGGCAGAGAGAAATCTCTGACCTGAGGTTTTGCTTCTAAAATAACAGTGCCTGGCTTATACTTCCCCTTTATCTCCATTTATTTCATGCAAGAAATGAAAGCACAAGAGGCAAGCACACAGCTAAAATGGGAGATGGGGGCAGAGTTCTCCCTTGAGCCTGCCTTTTGGATTTGTTGGTAAACAATGTAGCTCAAGGAGGCAAGAGATTATAATGCTGACTAAATTTACCTACCTATACCCTCGTATTGTTTTGGCTCTGTTCCCCCACTCTCCAAATCTTCCACACTCTAAATCTTTACAGCTCTCAGCCATGGATAATCATGCCTCATTGCATAAAAACCAAAACACCAGACTGAAGTAGTATGTTGCAATATACTAACATAGTGGATTTTTAATGTTTTTGTTTTACCTAGTGGAGATATTCCCACTTTCACCATTGATCAATGTATCAACCCTATGTGCAAGATTCCCCAATGCCTCCTACAGACATCAGTCTACCCACAGGCAGCAGTTTCTCATGAGGCAGCAGAGCTCCCTCTCCTCTAAAACAAATGCAAAGAGAGGACATCCTTGATCTTTTATTGCCTAAGTGTTTCTGGTGCGATGATCTACTTGCAGCTGACATTTGAAACTTGAAGCTAAAAAGAAATCCACAGATGGGCTTTGAAGGTCATCCAAACACAGCTTAAAACCTGCTCTATTTTGCTCCCTGGTGTAGCTTCAATACAAGCCTCTGGTTGTAAGTTAACCTGTAGGTTTTCCCCTCCAAGTTGATCATCCGGTATATCAATTTATAACTGGGTGGGTAAGAGCAAAAAATCCATTTACAGAGATTTTCCTATTGATATTTTTTTGAAAGCAGTAAAGCTGGAAACCTCTATTTTGTCTTTTAACTTACAATGTGCAAAGAAAAAAAAAGTACAACTTGCCTCTTTTCCTCTCCCATCATATGACACCTAACTAGAAACAGATTTGCATCATGAAACACAGTGGTAAATGTCCGCTATATCTTTCCAGGACAATGTGTCAGAGATACTGTGACACTCCCTAGGCTACCAAGTGCAAGTGGAAGAACTTGGGTTTGTAATTCAAAACTTTTGATTTTTGATCTGCATTTTAGCAAAAAGACTAACTATGCGTTTGCATAGAAAGCTGACTATAACCCCATTCAAAGGATTAGCCCACATCTGCATGACACTTAAATCCTACTTAAGCCTATTCCAAATATCATTAACGTTCTTCTTGCACAAATGACACAGCACAGCTCTAGATTAGGTAATGGGAGACATTGTTTAGCATGCCAGAGTAGATGACATAGGAGGAACAACACAGCATTACTAGGTTATGCAATCATCTGGGCTTTCTAACCCTCTTGGACCTAACCCCCTTCTAACCCTCATCTTATATATCCTTCCCTATATCATGACCTGCACCTGCCATCATAGATCATACTAATCACTGACACCCAGTATTATGCTGAATCACAGAATAGGAGAGAAGCTGCAGCCTTGAGTGAAGTCTGAGTTACCAGTGGAGCATTGCAGAACTTGGATCAGCTCTGGATGACATCAGCGGTTATACTTACAGACACAGAACATCCCCATCGTAGTGCTCTGAGTCTCATTAAACATACTAACAACAACTTGCTCTAAAGACCCAACTATTTTAAATTACATTCTTGCTTAGTAAACCACAGATTCAGGCTCACTTAAGATGTGGACAGAACCAAGTAATAAATGCTTCTCAAATAAAATCACAATAATCTAAGTGATGCAGGCCACTTCACACCACAAACTCCAGTCTAAGTTTAGACCATGGGAGTAAATACTGCCAGACAAGGCCCTGAGACACCTCCTTTGTCCCACGTCCTTAAGAGGCAGTTGTGTTTACTGGATTGGCATGACACGTTTTACTCAAAGCCTAACTTCCAGGTGACAGCTGATGGCACTGACGGTGAGAGGTCACACTCAAAATGTGTTCCATGACTGCTGTCTCAAATTGTTTTCATTCCACAATTCACTGATTTTAAGGCATCCGCCATCACGCAGTCTGACCTCTGGCAATGAAAGTCTCTGGTGCATGGAAGTCTCAGGAATGCCTGCTAGCCAGATACTTTACAATGAACTTCACTAGCACAAGCATAAGCATGTTTTGCCACAGAGTGATTCTGTATGTGGGCTATGTGATTCTACACCTCTTATAATTTGCACTTCTTACACATTTCTCCTATACCAAATCTGGTAATCTTATAAATACAGGTGAAGTGATTTTGCAGAGCAGCTTCTACAACCTGCCTGAAGATTTCTCAGAGCAGTTGAAAAGGAGTTTATTCTGCAGCACCTGATCCCCCCCATATGGCAGTGGTTAGGCTCAGCCCTCAGCTCAACTGCACAATAATAGAAGCTTTTATGTCAAGTCTAGAACTGCTCTTCTGAACATCAGGAAAGGCAGAAAACCACTCTGGGCAATCATTTGAATTATTAAAGAGCCTGATCACCAAATGAGGGAGCATTGATTTAGCAAAGTTCCTCTATTGTATCGTTCATTAACATCATTAATCCTCAAAGCTTTGTAAAATGGACCTGCACAGCTGTTTGTGAGCAGTCGTCTTCAGCAGAGAAGCCAAAGGCCAAGAGGAAAGGAATTCACTAGGTATTACCTAGACTACATGTTGACAAGAGGAAGATAACACCTGAAGCTATATACATAATCCTGCTGGTTTTAATTCTGCCCAGCTATGCCACACATGGAGAAAAAACTCATTGACAGGCTGGGAGGCAAATTGGGTAGAAATTTGCAAGAATGCAATCAAAAAGGATAGAGGAATTCTGAAATTAATTCCAGGGGCTTGCCTGGAGCACAAACACGGCAGCAGTAGCCATACCCAAACTCCTATGAAGCTTGGGAACTAACAACAATTAAGTCACAGTAATATGGATTTCAGGTCAGTTTACTCACCCAAACGTACAGGTTCTTTCCTAAAACTTGAGCCTCTGTGACTTCCCTTGTACTGTTACCCAACCTATCTCAATTCAAGATGTTATGTCATGTCATATGGCAAGTTACAATCACACCCCTGATCTGTACACAGGAGCAGCAGAATGCTTTGATTCCTGCATACTTGGACTTCAGCAACAGCAATATATTTCACACTCCTGTACTTGGCATCATTTCCAGTCTCCTAACCAGGTTCCGTATTCAAGAAACCATGACAATCTCTGGTCTTGCTTAACAGAAAAGAAGGCCAACTTAAGGGGATATGCCTTGAAAGTAATACTCCTCCTCACATGGTGATACACCTGTAACACAGAATTGATATCAAAGTTCAGGTTCCTAACGTGAAAGGGAGAAGAACCCAAGCTTCTTTAGTTAGAAAGATTGGAGACACAGGCCCATCACTGTCTTGTTATGGGAGGTACGAAAAGCAGTTATGGGCTGTTTGCATGACCCAGAAGGAAGGGGGACATCACAATCTCAATGTGTTTGTGGAATCACAATAATAATGTTTGTGGAATATACACTTCCGCCCACAAGGGTGTTGATGGCATGATTTTCGAGGAAACAGAGATCCTTTTACATAAGGGAACTTGTCCACTGAACCCAGTATCATCCTCTGTACCCAGATGAAGTCAATACACAAACCAGCGATAAATCATTCGATCACCTAGTAACTCTGTATTCACTCTCTTCTGCTTTTGGAGCCATCCCTTCTGGAAAAGTGGCACAGAGAGCTACAGGAATGAAGGGCTTGTGGAGATATCTAGGGAATAAGATAACACCATAAATGCAGCCTAAAAGTACAGCCTCTGTCAGCCCTATCTCTGGGCCATTAGGAGGTCCCAAATGCCTTACAGAGCATTACCAAGAGAGAAATATGTATTGTTTGTTATAACCTGGATAGAAACAAAGTACTGGAGATTATTTGACTGGTTTCCATTTACTTGTCTAGCAGTTTACCCCAAGCACCCCAGGCATCTTCACACCAACCTCCCTCAGGGCTGAGAAATCAAGATGCAAGTTCTCAGTAATCCACATAGCAAATGGCCACTGGAAAGATCCAGTTCAGTCCTGATGTAACTTTGCTAATTCCACTGTGCTTACTTCAGAGTTGAATCTCGTCCCTAGATCCTACAATGCTCCACTTCACACAGCTAATGTGTGTGACTAAAGCTCTGCTCAGCTCCAGATGGCCAAACGTCAAATAAATTGAAAAACAGCGATTGCCAAATCTCTGCTTAAAAGAAAAACAAATCACAACAACAAATAACAAAAAAGCTACAGAAGAAATCAAAGAGGGAGCATGAATTCAGTATGAGAAAACATAATGCAACATGTTGTCTTCCCTTTTGTACCTCACTTTTATGAGGTGTTTACCTTGTAAAAGGTAACAGAAGGATGCAAAGGTCATGAAAATATCTCTGGTACTAGCTACTGAACAACATCTCAGCTCTTTTCATCCTGCTGGCAGTGTTTATGTCCTCCAAGACAGAAAGCCACCGTGTTCTAGATTGAGGGTAAGACCTCCATGCCCCTAAATAACAACTATATTCAGGTATTGCACTTTCTTTTGAGAAGATAAGGAATGGCTAGAAAGAAAACTATGCACTAGACAAAACAAAAATGGGTACTTGCCTGTAGTTCTGGTAACCCAGAAATCATGATCAGCAGCAGCTGATCATGAATAACTGAATAAAAACATATATATACACGCACATGCAATCTGTAATGTTTCCAGCAGTTTTCCAACATGATTGCCAGGATGGCAAGAGAATTCAGCAGAGCTACTCCGTTCACTGCAGGGTTTAGCCCAGAGGGAGGAAGGGAAAGGGGCAGGAAGGGACAGCAATATTTTGATTAATACACAGAAAAGGAGCTCATTAAGAATAGGATCAATTTCCAGCTTTATACAACTTCTCTCCCCTGCACTAACCTACATCTGACACCAGTCATAACACTCTACAAACAGCTAAAGGTAATTTTCACACCTTCCTTCTAGGATCACATGTTATCTACCATGTCCTACATCAGATAAAGCAGATTGTGGATGAAATACAGATTTTACCTAGACTCCTGGAACAGCTGGGATGAACGATTCCCCAGAGACCATGGTGCCTACTTTCATACTTTCAAATGGAGGGAATGCTTATTCAGCTTCATAAAGCTTATGAATCAATTAACATTCCTTTATACACAAATTAACATTCTTTTACTCATGCCAAAGCATAACTATCTTCAGTATCAATTACATTTCTAAATAACCAGATTTCTACATAACAATATATTGGTGAGGCTCTCTGTGCTGCTCTGAACATGCAAAACCACTTGTTATAAAGTCTCCAAAGTGGGCATTCAGACTGAACATAGCTGAATAAACTTTTATGTCTCATAGCAGAGAAAGAACCCTTTAAGTTACTGTGCTGGTCTGGGTTGGGATAGAGTTAATTTTCTCCATAGTAGCTGGTATGGGGCTATGATTTGGATTTGTGATAGAACAGTGTTGATAACAGATTTTTTTACCGCACAGAATCAAGGCCTTTTCTGCTCCTCGCCCCGCCAGCGAGCAGGCTGGGGGTGCACAAGAAGCTGGGACACATGCAGGACAAGCTGATCCCAGCTGATCCAAGGGATATCCCACAACATATGATATCATGGTCAGCTTATAACACTGGGGGAAAAGAGGGACATTGGGAGTGATGGCATTTGTCTTCCCAAGTAACCATTACGTGTTACGGAGCCCTGCTGTCCTGGTGATGGCTGAACACCTACCTGTGATGGGAAGTGATGAGTTAATTCCTTGTTTTGCTTCACCTATTAAACTGTGTTTATTTCAGCTCAGGAGTTTTCTCACTTTTCCGATTCTCTTGCCCATCCCACTACTAGGGGAGTGAGCGAGTGGCTGTGTGGGGCTGAGTTGCCGGCTGGGGTTAAACCAGTACAGTTACAAAATGGCAATGGTGAAAGGGACTTGAAAAGCTGTGTGCCTCAAGGCAGGGTGAACTGTCTCTACAACCATTCCAGTGCTTGGGGTCTTCCTCTGCTTCGCATCATGATGACGAATTCATCTCTCTGACTAGCACAAATCTGTAATCATTCTGCTGGCCTCCACAGCTATTCTAGCTTCAAATAACCCAAGAGAATATAGCTTGCTCTCCAACAGCTCTCCTACCAAAAAAGACTTTTTGTCAGTATATTCTTTGCCCATAAAATAAGCACTGCAGTTGCAGAACATTCATTCAGGCAAGAAATAGATCAGAAATAAAAGGCATGCTGATTATTTCTGAAGCACTTAGGGAAGATCAAATGGCTGTGTCTGCCTCACCCTCTGATACTGCAGAATACTATGCTCAAGTGTAACCAGTAGTACTGCCTGACATTTTCAAGACATATAAAACAGGAAAATAACCATTTTAGAAAGGGATTTAACTTCCACTTCCTAGTAGAAAATGAATGTGATGCTAAACATTCGCGCTCCTGAGATGAACTATTAATATTAAGAGCAGCATGCTTACAGAACTCATAGATATTAGTGGTAAATAATGTTGGACAGAATGAAAAGCAGAATTAAAGATTCCCCACTGGGTTATTCTGCCTTCCAGAAATTAAGGAGGATGGAGCAGAAAATGAAACTTAATAGTAGTCAAGAACTATTTCAGGTCGGGATGAGGATTGTTTCTGGGAATACTCATCCTGGACTGAAGTCTGGGGAAGAAACATCAACAAATGCTTCACTGAGAACTCAACGCATAAAAGAAATTCCAAGCAGGCACACTAAATGCTCATTTAGTGCATTTTAAATGGAGCAACGGTCTCCCATATTGGTGTCAAAACATCATTTTTTTATTCTAGAACCTGGAAAAATCTCAGCCTCTCTAACTCTTATCTGGTCATTGGCCACAGTTTTAATATAACATTTATTGCTGGAAATCAGAAAATGAGAACACCCTAAGCAATCTGAGTTTTCCTGCCTCCAGCATGAAAGAAGATATATTCTGACTAAAATTATTAAGTTTGGAACTGTTAACAGCATCATTAGTGTTTAGGCAGCAGCAGTGATTCCCGTGGACTTCATTTTCTCTTCCAGTTATTCTTTCTGTGTTCTCAGTTTCATTTACATGAAGTGTATTTTGCAAACAAAAAACCTACTTGTTACCATCACAAAACCACTTTTGATCAGGTCTGGTTTCATCTGTGGGGCTCTTTAGACATGTCAGAAATCAAAAGGACATCGAAGCTGATCTCATAATTAATCCATTCCCAATGAGTTAACATAACATTCTGTTGGCGTTGTGCTTTCTAGTGTCTACATGCCCCAGTTGATGTGGCTTCCTAAGTGCCCTAGGAAATCTCTTTGTATTTCTGTTTAAAACATCAACTTGCAGTGCAAAGAAAGCATTTGTAGAAAAGAACTAAGTATTTAAGGAAAACAGCAAATTCTACTTTTAAGCAGCAACACAGACTGTGTAATTCAGCAGGATGGAAACACATCAGGGCTGGAGCTGTTCAGTATCACTTAAGATTAGCTCTTTGCTATGCAAACATGGCACCAAACTTAGCTTGATGTTTTTCCCTTCCAAAGTCATATGCTTGCACACGTGCTCCCCCAGCCTTTCCAGGCCCTATGCTTGTGTGATACTGCTAGAGAAGCATAACTTCATAAAGCTGGGAGAGAAACCTAATTGCTTAAAAATAGGATCTGGCAGAGCACCAGCTCCTAGATGAGTCTGTGAAGCGTTCAGAGGTTTTAGGCAGCTCAGAGTTTTTCCTCAGGCGATTGCAAACCAGTAATTCCCTCTGCTCCCTTCAGAAAAATCACAGCAGGATTTGCAGCAACTGTGGGGACAGTCACTGCATCACACGCTCCCCTTGACTGGCTGCTGGGCTTCTTGGGGTGTCCAGAAAATCAAAGAAATCAAAGAGCTTTTCGACATCAGAACCTCACAGCTCCTTCCTGTAACTCTCAAAATATTCTCTACACCCATCTCTTTTTAACTGTTTTTAGGTTCAGGGCTGGTTCTGGTCTGTGTCAGTCCTACCTCTGTACCAGTTTGAAGAAGGATTTCCACACACATTCTCTTGCCTCAGTCTGCTTTAAATGTGTCTCTTTTGCTCACCGTTCTCAGTGGCCTTTCTTTCCATTCCTTTTCCACTCTGCAGCTCTTACTCACCATCTCCTTCACCCACTGCCCTCATGCCTTCTCAGTCTCCAGAGGAAGATGCAGGAAGCAAACTGAACAAGGGCAGAACAAAGCTCCATCTTGATCCTGCTTCCTTAGAAAACTGAGTCAGAATCTGTCTTAGCAACATACTGGGATCTTGCTGGACCGGCACATCTGGAGGAAGGGTTCAGCTATGGAAACTGAGCATCATAGAAAAACCATCCCAATAATATTTCAGGAAGAGGGATTGTGTGGAACAGAGCATGAATTCATCTCCTCCCTTTACTCACATGGCTGCAGTAAGCACAGGTGATTAAAGTTTCTTTATATATATATATATAAATATATATAGCAGCCTCCAAGTATGCTTATGTGTACACATACACATCTATGCACTTGCACACAATCACCAAAGGGAACTTTGCTGGGGTTACCCCTCCCCTACAATTCCACCCATTAGTTTCATCTGGCTTCTCCTGACCTACCCTCTCTCAGCCATTCCCTGGGGGAGCAGCACAACAACCTTTACTAAAAATACCTCCTGAGCATCAGAAATAGCAAGATGGTAGGGTTCTCAATCCCCCTTCAGGCACAGAATGTTTTTGCTTTTGATAAATACAGAGTGGCAACAATGGACAGGGAATAAAGTGCTTCTTCTACTACTGGTCTGTGTGCCTTGCAGAAAGGTAAAATGAGAACTCCTAGTATACACAAATGGTGTCACAAGAGGACAAAAGAAAAAGGGGAAATTGCTATTGCAAAAAGCCACAAAATCTCCCAAATCTGAATGTTTAACTCAATAAGATTTACTACCCAGAACATAAGACCTTTTATTAAAATAAGATCTTTTATTAAAGAAAACTTTAGACCTACAGTTATCTGCAACAAGCAGGGAGCCAGGCAGCAGGCAAACTCAAAGCAAAAGATTCACAGAACAACAGAATGGTTTGGGTTGGAAAGGACCTTAAGATCATACAGTTTCAACCCCCCTGCCAGGGGCAGGGATGGCTCACACTAGACCATGCCACCTAAGGCCCTGTCCAACTTGGCCTTGAAACTGCCAGGGATGAAAAAGGGGAAGGTTGACTCGTGCCCTGCTGAACTTTTGCACCACCACAAACTGTACCAAACAAGCTGAATGCCCAGTGCCATGCTGGGCTGGTGGAAGGAAGAACTAGATGTAACCCTTTCATGGCACTCCACACTATACCATGAACCTCTCAACACCCCTGCCACACAGAGTCGAAAAATCACAGAATCACAAAATCCCAGACTGCTTTGGATTGAAAGCGACCTTAAAGCTCATCCAGTTCCAGTCCCCTGCCACAGGCAGGGACACCTTCCACGAGAGCAGGTTGCCCCAAGCCCCGTCAAACCTGGCCTTGAACACTGCCAGGGATGAGGCAATAATCTCCTGCATTACCTAGGGACCTAGTTCATGTTGTATCTAGATTAAAAAATACATTAAAGATTCTAAAACCAAACTGCATTTGAGTCCAAGTTTTCACCATTTCCTTATCAAATGTATTATGGGCAAAAATTCTGAAGTACCAAAGAAATTACACAAGTGTGAGCTCTGTTGACCAATACAGTTCTGGAAGTTTCAAAAATCCCAATTTATGATGAAAAAAATTGCCACTGTCCAGCTGCAGGTCTAAAGGAAAAACATCACAAGTGATGTTTCCTATATAAACATACATCATGTTGCAATCCTGGAAGGAAATATGGTATCCTTGTGGCAACTATAATAGTCATAGACATTAGCCATTTAAATATTTAAATTTTAAATGATGTTTTCAGACATACAGGAAGCAAGATAACGTCACCAGAATGGTGTTGCAAATCAATCATATTATATATGAACACTATCAGTTAACCAGAGCCTCTTTCTCTGCTACACCAGACTCCAACTGTGCACTGCACATCTAAGTACACAACACGTTTTTACCATTCATCTCAAGTATGAAAACATCTGGCAACAGAAAATAGGAAAAAAAATATTTATAGACATTTTTGGACAGAGATTACTTCAGGTCAAGTCAGAAAGCATCCCTAAGCTCCAATCATCAAGTACTTTTACCAGTTACTTTGGATTTAGCTAGCGTTACTAAGAGAGAAGTACGACATAGGCTTTTTATAGCAGCTGCCAATTCAACAGTGATCAAAGTTTTATTATTCTTCCTTAGATCAAAGTCTGGACTGGATAATTTTGGGGATTATCTCCAGCTCATAAAGTAGAATAAACAGTTTGGGATAACCACATGATTATATAATATTGCCTTCTTGAAGTAAGTTTTGTTCTTATTTACATACTCCACAGGTTTTTAATGGATTGTCTGATGATCATTTAATTGGTTTATTGGCTCTTTAGGACAATAAAAGAGAGAATTATGCAACTATTGTAATCCTGTCTCACGTATGTACATTCATATGCAGAGGATATTCATAAGAACAGGTGAAACTAAGATTAAAAAAGTAAAACTGGGCACAATTCTAGTGCAAGTTAATAGGTGTCACAGCTCTGCTTATTATAAACCACTCTAGACATCTGCAGATGGCCTTTTGTGGAGCAGAGTCATTCACACGCACCTCAGCACAGCCTGGTCATGCATGTACACACCTTTCCAACACTAATGAAGAAAAGCCTTGACAGAGAATATTACTGTATTTACATTATGTTGACTTTCATTAATAGGCAAAGAATATCACTTCATGGACAATATTCTACACAATTCCTTTTGCAACTAAACCTAATTGTAAAGGTGCTTTGATTGTGCTTCACTCAGATATGCTTTTATTCAAGAAAGAAAGGCTTTTCTCCTTTTGGTTTCATTCTGAGAAAATCACTGAGTTCCACATTGTCTATTGACCATAGGCTCAACTATATTCCTGTTCCACTGAACAAAGTATTTAGTATTATCTGCAGTGAGAAAGCAAGTCCAGAACCTATATGCTCTTTTATAACCTGTTCTATGAAGTCCATTCATCTTACACAGTCCTTACTGTAGTCAGCTCTTCCACAAATGTTGATTAGAGAAGTAGCAACCTAGGACACCAGAGAAAGCCAGTACTTTGGCATAAACAGGTTTGCATTTTCTGTATGTAGGTTCACAGAGTTAGAGCTGGAACATGTTGTTCAGAGCTGCTATTACACTCTCTTAGCTATGTTCCTTTATTATTGACTAGGTTTCATCTCTTATCTAACCTGGTTCTCTCTCAGACTTTCTAATGACCAAAAATAAACCAATGGCTTTCATCACTAGTTTAAAGGAAACTGTAATCTGACCACCAGTTTTGCTGACTTCTCTGTTGATCAAAGATACCTCATACAAGCCTGATGAGATAGAAACAACATCAGCTTTAAATAACAGTAATTAAAGCAGAATCCTTCCCTTGAGTGAAATCCTGCAGTCCTTACTGAGATAAGAGTTACTTTAGAGGAAACAGTAGTTAAAATAAGAGCATATTAGAAATGATTGAGGTTCCAGGGAGTGAAAAGGGAATGATAAACACTAAACACTAAACTTACAGAAACTGTTTCAGCTTCACACTTTGGATTTAAATGTGTCTCTCTCTGTTTTGTCATTTAGAAACAGAGTAAAATATTTCTATTAGTAAGGAAGCAGTAAACCAGTTCTTATCATGCCATCCTTGTAAAGTCCACTGTGGTAAGACCACTCACTTCTCTGACCTGTCTCCAACAGGCTCACTGCTAAGCACCAGGCCAGTAAGTTACCACGAAAAATGTCTATGAACATGAAATAGAAAAAGATGTCACTGGCTTCATCAGTGAACAGCAACACATACTGCACTTTACAGCCTGCTCCAAAAAGAGCTAAACAAAGTCTAAAGGCTTCAGGGAGCCAGAACCTCCCAATACGCTGGCTGGCTTGGACTGGTTTCTTTGCACTACCCTCTAAGCTGAAACTGCATATATTCCACACGGGAAAAATAGTACGTTTTGCCTCACCTTTGAGAACATTGTCTTCTGGGTGTTTCCTATGTCATGCTTCTGTTCAGAGCACCCCTCAGTCCCAGCTGCATGGAGCTGGGAACCTCTCACTGTGATCCTACCAGCACAGCAGGAAAACCCCAGCACCTCCTCTTTGGAGGCAAAGCACATACTGGTGCCACAGACACTCTGGCTCATCACGCTTCTCTACACATCAGTCTTTTGTACATTGATGACAACAGATCCTCCTTCCATTTCACAATGTAAAGCTCAGATGGACAGATTTATAGATTTCCTCAAACATAAAAGTGCATGCAATCTTTTCTAGTCACAGGGAAGTAACTCCAAGCTAGCCACAAGAAACTGTTCAAAACAGCACAGAAGTCAATCCAGGCTATAAAATCCACCGAAGAAATAGGGCAGGTACTCAGACAGGTAGCTCATATTCGGCTCTCACTAAAGCTCTACATAGTTAGCTCCACATTGAGTTTAAGTCTAATATAAATGTGTGCATGTAAACAGGAGGCACTGCATGGTGGACATGGCCATTTTTCATGGTTTACATGGAGCAGAGCCATGAAAGTGCTGATTCTGGCTTACAAATGGGAAAAGGACAATATAAGACAACTCTATCGAAGGTGTACCCTGCTGAAGCATGTCTGGTCAAACCTTGTTTACAAATTAAGGATTTCCCTATATAACATATGGGACTGGTAAAAACACTGAGTGCAATGCGCAGTAACGTTTGCAGGACTGGGAGTCTTATTTGGGTTTGAGCTTCTAAAACTGAAGTTCTTTCTGAAAACATGCCACAGCAAGGGCTGAGCATTTAAGAAAATGTGTGTCTCAGTGATTTTTCTCTGCTACGACTGTATAATATCTGGGAATTTTCTTTGGGTTTTAATGAAGAAAAAGAAAGGAGGTTGTAGTGAAGTGGGGGTCAGTTTCTTCTCCCAGGTAACAAGCGATAGGGTTTAGATTGGATATTAAGAACAATTTCTTCACCAAAAGGGTGATGAGGCATTGGAACAGTGTTGGAATCATGGTCCTTGGAAGTGTTCACAAACCATGTAGATGAGGCCCTCAGTGACACAGTTTAATGGTTGTCTTGGCAGTGCTGGGGTAACAGTTGGACTGGATGATCTTAAAGGTCTTTTCCAACCTAGCTGATTCTATGATTCTAAGAACAGCATCTAAATATGAAGACATTGTAGCCTAAAGAGTATGTAATAAAAAAGCTATGGGCTACTTGCTGATCTCAGAACTTAGAGATCCAAGTCTGCTTTGCACTGCGTTTATGCTGCAAAACTAAGCAATACTACACCAGTCACATGAACTATCATGTGTGGTTTTTGTCTTCAGTTACTAACAGGTTAGATTAAAAATAATTCAAAATATTCAACTCAAACCTATTAAAAGAGGAGAGAAAAAAAAAAAAAAAAAGACAGAAATCCCCAAAAGACTGTTTTCAGAGACTGCAAAACACATGAGGCTCTGGTGTTCTTCACTCAAAGCAATTGTGCTGGCTTTGCAATCCATAAGCTGATGCTTATTTTCCTTCTGTGCAATTCCTTTCAAAGCCATGCATCTAAAATAGATTCTACCTCATTGTTCCAATTTCCTCTTGTTGTTGCCATTAGTCTATGCAATTCTTTCCATGCATTCAGGACTAATTTTCATTAATCACAACATTTAAACAGCACAGACTGAGCTTTGTTGAGGGAAAAACAAAAGATGGGAGAAGAGGTAAAACTTAAACAGGAGCAGCTTAAAAGATACTACTGCTTAAGTCAGTAAGATATTCCTTCTCCCCATCAAAAGAGAAGCTCTACCAGGCCTAACGATTCAGCTGAAGCTACTGATTCTCATGTACAGGTAAGTACAGCTTGCAGTGACAATCCAGGTGCTGATTATGAGCCACTAAGTTGAGGTTCAAGCCCTAAAACTAGTAACTAGAGGAAAAAATAAAAGTTATTATATATGTATTTGGAAGAAATAAATGGAAAATGCAGCTAGGATTAAGTAACAGTATGAAATTAGTACAGAAGAAATTCAGGACAAAAGCTGTGGAGAGAAAAACCTTCAGAGCCAGTTCCAAATCCTGCACAGCACAGGTATTCCAAGTGGGAAACAGCTGTGTCGGCATGACCACACACACAGCTCTGCCTCAGGTAACACTGCAGAGCACTGAGCCCTGCCAGGAACGTGCTCCTTTGGGCTACGGAGCGTTATCCCAAGGAAAAGGGTGGAAATCACTAGGACTGTAAGCAGTGAAGCTGTAATAATTAACTACTCTGAGCATGCTCAAATTCTCTGTTTCTAATATTAAGGAAATACCCAGCCAGCTCTCCCTGCCCCATTCTCCATGTTGCTTGCCCTGAGAGCATTCAGTGATAGCCACCTACTGGTCACACCACAAATTAGGGACATTATCATGTATCTGAAAGAAATACCTCTGTAGAAAAACACAGCAACAGTTTTCAGAAAGCATATGGCAGACAATATCGTACTCTCTTAAGTGGCTGCTTCCTCTGGATAGGAGCTTTATTACTGTGAAAATCACAGCCCATAATAAAACACTGACCAGAATCTCCCAGCAGCAAGTTTTTAAACCAGTCAGCAGAGACTTCAATTAGAACCATTGCTGCCAGCAAGAGCAGCCATGTCTACAGCTCTCTGAGGAGGATAAGGTTTGGAAATGAAAAAGGTTATTGGTGGAATACGTAGGAACTCAAGGTTCTGTATTTAAATTTCTCAGTGAGAAATCTGCGACTTCTTCACAAAAAAAAAAGTTAGTTCATAACTGGGAGACGGATCAAGCAAACAGTGTGCACAGTGGGGATGGAGAAAGAGCTGTCACTAGAAAAAAGCATAATTAGCTGAAGTTTTATCACCTTCTGTTGGAAATCTATTATCAATGTGTGTAAGAACAAATGAGGAGCCTGAGAAGAGGCCAAGGCAGTGGAAATTCCCCTGTTCTGACCCGGCTTTGAGATTCAGGAAAAAGAAAAAAAATATTTCAGTTCTTGTCTCACCTGTGAACTGAGGACAAAAACCTCACTCACACCACTGTTACAATGATTTGTCTATCTAAAATGAGAAGTGTTTGATCTACATTGGTGAGAAAATCAAATAGGAAAAGACAAGGATTGTAGTATATAATAAATCCTTAAACTAAACAAGCCTACTACTTCAACTACGGAGTAAGCTAAAAATGCAATTACCTTCTCCGCAATACCCACATTAGCAGCATCAGAGTAGCACAGTGCAACCTGTTAATATTAGACAGTGATAGTATTTCTTTAACACTGGCCTTGTCAAAATTCAGCTATGGCACAAAAAAAAGGCTGAAAAGACACTAGTGTTGATAAACCTATTTTATATGCCTTTGTTTTCCTGAAGGAGTTGTCTACTGACCTAAATACAGCTCATGCTAATTCTTTCAACATTTAGACAAAAATATTTGGCAAAGATCTTTGTATTTGACCATATCAAATACTCCCATTTGTGCCTGTTTGCTCTAACGTAACTGCAGATTATAACAGTTAAAAATAGCCATTTTTCCATTAACTTAGGCCTTCCTGATAACAAGCAGTTTTGACAGTTTTTAAGCAGTTTGAGACAACATGCACAAGTAGGTCACAGTTATACTTGGCTTTAGAAAAATGTCTTTCATCCAGAGAATTTACAGCTCTTTGCAAACAAGCCCTTAGGTAAGCTACAATCTACAAGGCTTCCTCCAACACCCAAATTCAGTCATGTATGAGTCCTAACAGCAAGTACTAAACAACAGCTTAAAGTAGAAGCTGAAGCCCTTCACAAACTGCAAAACTGAAAAGCCCAACTGACGTCAATGGCAGCTCTCCCCTGATCCCAACAGGCTGCAGAGCAGGTCGTGAGAGTGCCCTGGGAAGGACTCCAACTTGAAAGGGAAGTGAAAAGGGATTTTCAAAGCTCATCTCAGCTCCCAGTTCACCCGATTTTCAAGACGGTTATTTGCTCAAGCTGCTGGGAATACTCGTCTGTGCTGCTTCACCTGGCATTTGGTCAGAACATCTGCTGGAGCTCTACTATGAGGACAGCAGCAGAAGGATGTTAAGAGACCTTATGCTTTCTTTTCGTGACAGCAAGACATGAGGGCCAGGTGTGAGAGACTGCAACAGCCTAGTCTGTGAAGGGTGCAAGAAAATAATGTTTCAGAAAATTCATCTGAAAGCACAGGTGGAAAAGTTAGCTACCATTATTTCCATTGTGCAAGTAGGGAAGCATACAACTCTTCATCCAGAGTACCATTTCAGGCAATCTTGCATGGATTTGTTTTATTAGTTACACTTTCTGTATTACTTACAATCACTTATAATGTCAATGACTATATGTTGTTTCAGGAACTAGAGAGAAGAGTAAAAAGGAACAGTTCCAAAAGTACAGAGGAACCGCTGGATTTCAGGAGTTTCTTCTGTCATGCACTGCAGTCAGTTCACTAGAGCATGCTGCCTCCTGGAGCAAAAGAGATGAATAGAGAGCTGCACAGATTGAACACGGATAACACCATGATGTTTTTTGCTATCCCTGGAATATCTCCTACAGTTTAGTAATAAAAATGGCACAGGTGAATGTTTAACTCCTTTGCTATTCTTGCAATGCTTGATATATAATCAGCAAGCAGACAGCTCCACATGCCTGATGCATTCAGAATAACAATGATCACCTTTTGGACAGCTAACACAACATAAAATATTAACAATCAATATTTGCTGAGCTTGCAAACCCCAATGATAGTATGCTTTTAATGAGACTGCATATGCATGAGGTAATGTGCAGTGTGCCTTCATGAAGCAAAGGGGCCCTATATAACATTTAAACAAAGCCCTGATCCCTTAAAGACTCACTTCTTATTTGAGCTACATTCTCATGAGTAACCTCATTAAGACCCATCATACCACATCAGTGTGCCAAAGTAAGTTCGTATGTATGATTTTAAGAGCAGTGGTATTTAAAATGGCCAATAGCAACAGTGGTCTATACTGCTTTACACACAAACAGCCTTTGATCAGTACCAAATAACTCTATTTACTGGCACAGACAAACTTATTTTCCAACTAAGTCCATTTGTTAAAATTGAAAAGCAGATATGGAAAGAGATTAATATCTTAATCTCTTTTATGAATCTTATTCACTACTTCCCCAAAGTCCTATGGACTGTCTCTCCAATTAATTACTGTGAATAAACTAGATGGCACAGGAGAGGCTGAGAAAGAATTCACCCTTCTTCTCCAGGCAGCTCTCCAGCAGAATCAAGCAGGCATCAAACATCATGTGCTGTGCAGATGAATAGGAAAGAGGGATGGTGGGGAGGAGGAAAAGGAAATATGGCCAGTGGAAATATTCCCTGGCTTTCCATTCTGTATGGTTCACTTTTGGGGGAGTCATCTGCAGAGCTGAAATTGAATAGTTCTTCCGTCAATTTCCCAAATCCAGATACCCCTTTTAAGACAATAAATCTGATCTATGTTATGAAGCTTTGCTGGGTTTTCCCCACTAATGCAGCCTTAGCATGGTGCCGATGCTCATACACTTAGTGTTCTTCCAGAAATGGATTCTTTGGAGACTGATATAGTCCATTTCTTCCTAAAGCAAGAATTCTACTCTGTCACAGAGAGTTATGCTGCTCTAACACTATTTATTATTTATATCTAAAATGGGCGTGATGCCTTAGGAATATGGTCGTAACCACAAAACACTGACAACCTTTCAGAAGCTACATGATGCCTCCCATGTGCATGAAGCTCATTTGGACATCAACGGGAACCCAAGCTAATGAAAAAGCTTGCCCATTCTGAGCAGTATTTAACGTATCAAGATGCAGAGAAATAAAGGGATGAACAAATAAAATGTATCCCTACATGCAGGGGGTTGTTAATTTTTAATACATAATTTTGACAAAGTTTTTTTTTCAGTTCAGAGGGAAGTGGGGAGTGGTTTTACCTGTCATTACTGTGCAGATAATCTTTCCTCAGGAGATGCTCACCAGTATTTCTGCTCTGACAACGTTCAGAAAATGCTTAACTTTATGTCTCCAGCACTCTAACTGATAGTAATTATAATAGAAACACTAAAGCACCAGTCTTTGGACCACGCCTGCCTCAGTTTCTCACACTGGAAGCAGATGTTTGAGACAAGGCAGGGTCTGCAGTGGATGAGGCTGAGCTGTTCACCTCCAGCCCAGAATCACCAAACACAGCCCGAATCTCTGCACAAACGCATGCAAAGGACAAAGGCTATTCGAGCTGAGGCCATTATTAAAACAAACGCAAATTCGCAGTAAAACTTCAAAGTGTTCATTTCAAGCCAGAACCAAACGTCCACCAGAGGTATAATCTGAGCACTGGATTAATCACCACACCCTGACAGCAGCACTCGCGTTACAAGCTCCAGGACGAGCCCGATGCCTCCCCTCGCTCGGCAGACACATCAGAACCAGCTCCTCAGCACCACCAAACACCGAGCCCTGACCCTAAGCCCACCCTCACCACCATATTCCCTCCTCTGCAGACACACACGCTCCATCACCGCTCGAAAGGCAGCAAGCCACCGCCCGCGGGCGCTGGGTGAAGGCGAAGCGGGGTCCGCAAGCCTCACGCTCGGGTGCCCGACCCCTCAGGATGCTCTGCGGTCGGGTGCCCCGCTCCGACCCGCACAACGGGACCAGCAAAATCTCTTCGCCTCCCCCCCCGCTCCCCGCTCCGAAATCGCCCGCGCAACCTCCGCTCCGGCGCAGCGTGCGGGCAATGCACCATGGAAAGGCGCAAGGTCAGCGCAGCCGCTCGCAGCGCCGCGGCAGAGACCCACCTCTGGCAGACATGGCTCAGCCGGGCGCGGAGCCTCCGGGCTGCGGCGGCCGGTGCGGGGGGCGGCGGCGGCGGCGCTGGGCCGGGCCGGGCCGGGCCGGGCGGGTCCCGCCGCCGGCGCGCTCCCTCCTCCTGCCCGCCCGCCGCGGTGCGGGGCGGCGCCGGGGCCTCCCTGCGGTTCGTGTGGGGAGCGGAGGGGAGGCGGGACCGCGCTGGGCAGGGAGCGGGGCCGCGTTCCCCCCCGCACGGCGGTGCGCTGCGGGAGAGACACAGCGGCTGCAATAGCAGCGCTGGGAGCAAGCAGCGCTGGTCCCTCTGCTCCCGCGAGCGCTGGGTGGCCGAGTCTTCCAACGCAGGCACCGAAAGCGCTGCTCGACATCGAGTCAGCTCGGTTGTGGCCTGACACGGGTCTGCGGCACAACGTGAGATTCACCCTCCGAGCTCTGCACCTGCATATCTGTATGTAAATAGTATAATAAACATTATAGCAACGCTGCCTGCAAAACGATGTTGGCATTAACATACTGCAAAGGGCACTCTGCTGCCTCCTGGCACCTCAAGCAGCCAACTAGAGAGCGCCGAGGAACAAGATCAGTATCTAGTGACCACCCCTCCCCAAGGTAGCCTGGCCTCGGGTCTAATAACACCAAGTAGTCCCAAGCCATACTCAAAAGAAAAGCCCTGTGTCACCGGTTTATTAGATGCTGGCAAGAATTAAGCAAAACACAGTCTAGTTTGTCAAGAATAGCAGGTTAGATGACCACATCAGAATAATGAAATTGAAACATAAGCACAGACTCCTATTGATTTCAGAATGGGCAACCGTGAACCAAAGAAAAGCATGATCTGTCATGCTCAGTGAGGAGCCAGCACGTAAACTAAATGACAGGAGAGGCTGAATCACACTGCTCCACTGTGCTCTACCATACATTAGTTGTCTTCATACAAGCAAGAAGCCTACACAATTTTTCCATTAAAGAAACTCCAAACAGTTACGAAAACCTTTATATCTAAGAGAGGCAGTGAAGAAGTCATCACAGTGTGTCCATCAGCAGAAATGGACACTAAGAACAGACATAACCCACATTCCCACTGTTGGAAAACACAGCCCAGCCAGTGCTTTGGCTCCATCACAGTAACTGTCAGGCAATGCTTCCTCATCACACCAACCAAGTTGGGAGTGCACATGTGTAAAGCATGTGCACTTCCATGCACAAGCATGGAAGCAGCAGCAGAACAGTCAGCATACACAACCCTTCTCATTGGGTGATAGAGGCACAAAACCTGCATCTGCTTGTCTCAGTCTGGGTTCATGCTCATATACAGCAGTGACTTCTAGTCATACCCAGCACTATTTGCAGTGTCCCCACACCTCAGTTCAACCATACTCCTTATGTCATTCTGTTGTCTTGCCCACTGCAAATGTTCCTGAGCCCTGCAGCAGGAATTAAATACATCTATTCTTCTCCTTCCAAAGTCCTATGCCATTATTATGGGTGAAAAACAGTTCCTTTCCCTGTCTCCTTTTCTGAAATGAGCAGAACTTTCCACTTGGAAGCAACTCAAGTTTTCCTTCTTGTGCAAAAGAGCTGAGGTTTTCCTCAGTCAATGTAGTATGACAGCATTTTGTATTTTTGAGTAATTTCCTAGGCACTTCCTTCGGTGAGTTTCTGACTAGCACTATCAAGGGTTCACCTGTGTGATACTTAATAGATGGCTGTCCTGGGTTCAGCAGCAGCAGTCATGTTTCTCCTCCTTGGTAGCTGGTGCAGTGCAGTGTTTTGACTTTCGGCTCGGGAACAGAGCTGATAGAGATGTTTTGGTTTGGCCAAGGACTTTGTGAGCCTCATGCTCTGCCAGGGAGGAGGGGAAGCCGGGAGGAAGCAGAGACAGGACACCTGACCCAAACTGACCAAAGAGCTATTCCATACCACAGCACGTCATGCCCAGGATGTAACTGGGAGTTAGCCGGAAGGGCTGGGAGACTGCAGGGTTGGAGGAGGTATCGGTCGGAGCTTGGTCGGGCTTGGGGGCCGAGTTATCGGTCAGTGGGTGGTGAGGTGTTGTATTCTGTTCCCTTGTTATTTCCTTTATCATTATTATCATTGGTGGTAGCAGTAGTGATTTGTGTTATACCTTAGTTACTAAACTGTTCTTATCTCAACCCGTGGGAGTTGCATTCTTTTGATTCTCCTCTCCGTCCCTCCGAGAGCAGGGGGAGGGCAAGAAAGGGGGGGAAGTGAGCGAACGAATTACCTGACTGGGTTTAAACCACGACAATGGCTTTAAAAAGAAGGTTCAGGAACACACAGAAATTAGCTTTTTAATGAAGAATTTCCTTTCTTTATACTGCTAGGAAGTAGGAAGGGAAAGGCATTTGTAACTTGGGTTTCTATAGAACACAGAGTTTATTCCATTCACCATATAAAGTCTCCAAGGAAGGGAATGCTAAAATGGATCAGATACAGTACTCATTTATTAAAAGGAGCTTTTTAGCTGGGTTTCTGGAGGAACTGAGGCCAATAAAGTTTTATTTTCCTGTCTGTCCATCAACTCCCCACCAAGATTTTAACATTTGGATATGGAGAATTTCCATTCAGGTTAACTAAAAGGTGTAATTCAGAAAGAGTTCTACATCCCTATGAGCTTTGTAGCAATTAGCACTTAAGAAGAAGATATAAAATGAAGGAGAAAAGCTGCAGTGGCAGCTCAATGGTTACCAGTTCTGGAGGTCATGTCTTCATTAGCCACAAGTACCAGCCAAGCAATCTGCATGCGTATAGCTGAATCAGCTCCTGTAGCTGCTGTCCCAGATCCTGACAGTCTCTATGGAATATGGAAGGAAGCTGAAGAGGACGGGAAAGGGAGGTACAGAGAAGAAGTAAGACACCATTATTCCTATTTTACAAATGAAGACCTCAGGTACTTAAATAAGAGATGTTGAGTCAGAGAAGCTGGACAAGCCAATCCAGGAGTTCACTGCTGCTTCTAAAGGCATGCTCACATACTCACCTATGTGCGCCCTCTTGTCTTACTCCAACGCATCTGCTCCTGCTTCCCTCACTGCAGCACCATCACTACCGGTCTGATTCTCAGAGAACTACCTTAGCTCATTAGTTAGCAAAGAAGTCACATGGAAAAGATGAGGGGTAATGAGCACAACATATTCCTGGTGAGATTCCAACTTGACAAGAAGAGGTTTTGCAATGAGAAAAATCAGCCATTGAAATAACCTCCCCAGGAAAGTGGTGGATTCCCCAACACTGGACATGTTTAAGATTTGACTGGTCAGGGTGCTGGGATATCTGCTTTGCCCAGAAATATTGGTCCAGATGATCCTTGAGGTCCCTTCCAACCTAGTATTCCATGATTCTATGAATTGTTCACTTTCTTGCACTGGGTTCATTTTCTGCCAGGTAAGGATACAGGAGGATAGAGAAAGGAACAAATGGCTCAGATAAACACTGGAGCTGACAGAAAGTGATGCAGAACTACACAGCCAGGAAGGGGTGAGGAGGAACCATTAGAGGGAAAAGCGATGATCCTTTTGAGCAGCAGCAAGCTGTGGAGTGATTTGATTGACTGAGACATTTCCTGACTACTTTAGAAGTCCATTAAGGAGCAATGATTGACATTGCTGTATTTCAGGCATCTACCTGAGGCTTCTGAATTAGTCAGCTGGGAAAGAGGATCCCACCTCCTACATTTTCCTACTGACTGTACAGACAGCCTAGGCTTCTAACTCAAATTAGTATAAAAAGATCCACTAAGGTCAACATGTTGACTTTAAGAGATACAAACAGGCACCTCGGGATTTTTCAGAGATTCCCAAACAGCTTAATGTATTTCACGAAACAACAGCTGTTTTCAAATCCCCTGTTAGTATTTTCAGATGCCTAAAAATGCCCTTTAGGAGCTAAATATGGTGTCCAAGAGACAGAGAAAATCTATGTCAAGAGCAAAGAATAGAACCTGCATCTTCAAAGAAAAGTATCCTGAATAACGGACTGTATTCCCTGTGCAGCATACCTCGATGTCACTCCTCCCCTTTGTGAATATTTTGAAGAAAAGCCAGTTTTCCTTCCAC